>NC_025995.2:106317674-106649010 GCF_000442705.2 Elaeis guineensis
CTGTCCTATTTGATGTTTAATGAGAGGGCCAGACCCCTCTCAAATAAATAGATCTAGGGATGGCAACATGTTTACATACCTGCTTTATTTTTGCCTTGGGGTGAGACAAAGTGAGTATGACGGATTAGGCCGAGTAAAACTATAATTTCTTTTTTTTGGACATACAATGCTTTTTTTTTTTTGCTTCAAAGAGGGGATTGTGAAGAATTGTATATATATATATATATATATATATATATATCCAGATCGGATTTTACTATTACCCATACCTACCATGCATTTGCTGTGGGTCAAGTACAACCTGCCGCACCAAGATGGGGTCGGATGGAATATCCGATGGAGTGGAGTAATTATCACATCTAAATAGATTACGTTCAGTCCAGATGGACTGGCCAGTCATCACACCTATGTTGAATGCCATTGGGGTGGGTGTGTATGATCCAAGAATGTAATTGATAAGATTGTCCTTTTGTGATGGCTAATTACTTTAACTAATGTGACGTTGCACCATTTTCTTTAAAAAAAAAAAGAGAAAAAAAATGAAGAAGAGGAAGAAGAAGAAAGGCACCAGCGAGCTTGCTTTCTTTCTTTCTTTTATGTTTTTATATATAAATCCCTATGGACAGCCCTGCCCTTACATTTTGTAAAGCATCTGGGTGTCTGGAATTGCAAACTTCCCCATTTAATGCATCCATAGAGTTTAGCTTACATCCTGCAGTCCATCATCCAGGAGAAGCCCAAGACGGATCAAATTACGGAATCTTTATAATATATTAGCGATAAACATGTACAATTCCCCGATACGCATGACACTTTAACCATCGTGCACCTTTCTTTCACTATTATTTTTCTTGTCCAACCTTGAATCTACAATCCAAAATTGAGTACAGGTGGATGGATACAAATTAATTAAGTTGCCAAAATGGTTAGAATATTCTTTTTGGAGAAAGGTTAATTAGCACATTCCATTTTAACAGACTAAAGTATTGGAAAACATTCCTAAAGTTCCTGCATTTGTAAAATCCAATTCCATACATAAAAAAAGGTAAAAAAGATGAAAGGAAACCAAACACAACCTCAAGTCACGGTTTACATGGTTTCTAGAATAACAAAACAATAAGCAAAACTTAGGAGGAAACAAAAAAAGAGCACACATAACTCCCATGGTTTAGATACCAGCACTGATTTCCTGCATAGCCTCTACGCATCCCTTGGCTTGGCACAAAAGCTGGCTAGCTTCGTCAACTTGCACCTGGCCTCATCCCATCTGCAGTTTTGAACTAAGAAAAAGCGGAGAAAAAGTATAATTTGCAGCAACAATTAATATTCCACTCAGTTTCAAAGTTTTATATGAAACAATGCACTTATGATTAGAAGGAACAAACAATATATAATCCATGTGAGACATTAGACTATATACTTCATACAAAGCTAGGGGGTAAACAGGAACATATAAAGGTCACGAGCAAACCCAGTGTGTGAAGCCTTAATAGTGTAAAGCTTACAAAAATATTTCTCGAAAAAATATATATAACAATAATATAATAGTAAAGATATAATAGGCAAAACCATTGCAAAAAACCTTGCCGAACCTATAGCAGCGGAAAAAGCTGTAAAAGTTGCACACAAAATATATGTTCTATTATTAAACCAAAAATATAGATCCGTATGTTCAAATCTAAGCAGCCAGAAAGAATGCAAGAAATCTAGTACGCAGACCAACAGTAGCTGGAAATATAGTCGAAAAATGACTACAAATCGGAATATTGGGAGCTCCACCACCAAGTGCAACAGTAGGGCCACAGTAGTTTAGTGAGCATAACATCACACCAGCCCCCACTCAACAAAAATAAAACGCCAAAGTCCTGCAACAAGGCGCAAGTTTGCCATGGAATCTGGTCCTCTATATATAGGCTCTAACATGTCCTAAATTAACCTGCAAAACAGAGGCGCATAGGACAAGGAGACCCACAATGGGTGGAAAGAGAGTGGTAATTAAGGGGTGAAGGGTGTAGACATAGAGCTCCCTTCAATCCAAACAAAGATCAGGAAGGGCTAATGCAGCTCCTGGGTCATGCAAACCACAAGCCTATTCCAGGTTCCAAAAGAACTCTCTCTCCATCATCGTTGGCATCCAAAAAAAAAACCATGGGATAGGTGAGTGGCATCCATGACTCAGCAGCTAGATCCACCCGTCCAAGACCCCTTCTTTGGATCTCAAGGAGCTCTACCTCAAAGCCTATATCCCCAGAAACCCAGAAAGAAGCCAACTTGTTTTTCAGAAAGAAGAAAAGCAAACATGTTGCTAGCACATATGTAAAGAGAACCAAAAGCTTGTACCCAGAGAGAGAGAGAGAGAGAGAACCAAAAGCCAGAAACCCTGAAGGCGATATCATCATCCAAACTGTTGACAAGCTTAAATCCAACACATGGGAACAAAGCGCAAAGCAGGCACTAATTCAGCTGGTAGAAGTTAATTATAGGGAGATGGAAAGTGAGGGAAGAGGGGGTGTTCTTATAGAAGAGTAGAGCTTGGAAGGTTGGCAAGAGTGGAGGAGGGCCGGGGGTCATTCTTTACCTTTCCCTCCCCCCCCCCCTTCAAATCTAGAGGGAGCCTCGGGGAGAGGCTTGAATAGATTCCTCTGACTTCCTCCTGATCATACTCACATGTCTGGTGGACTCCCACATCCCTAACTCTTCTCTCATATCTACCTGTCTTCTCTCTCTGGATGGGAGTAGGGTTGTAGGCAGGTATTTCTGTACGTAGTCTGGCCAATGGTCTGCCATTTATAACGTCATGTGGGAAGTTCTAGGGGTTTAAAATAAATCGTAAATATCTGTAACGACGGCGTGTACTAGCTTTTTGCTTGTAAGAATCTGGCATACAAAGAACTAGGACTACTAGAAAGAAACTTCCACTCCAGCAGAATAAAGCTATCTTGTGATATACTCCACTCGTGGTTATCTTCTTTGTCCATACTAATCTTCTCTGGTACATAGAGTGACTAAATTAGAAATGAAAGTTATGATGAGTTAATTTTTTTTTGTTTCATCCTTCTTGGAAGGTCCATCATGTATTGCGTGATAATTAAAGCAATAGAATGTTCGAAGAACATCCAAATTGTTTTGTCTTTAAGAAAATGAGAACAAAAAAGAGAGATAAATAGGAGGTGGATGAGTGGTTCAAGAGTCCGCCTAACAAGACTAATACTATATAAATTAATTAAGAAACAATAATATATTAATTAATTAAGTACATTCTAAACAACAAGGTAGCCTTTCTATCTGATTTATTTTTCTTGGGCCCAAGCTTCTAGCAAATGCGACATTATAGCACATGTGAGAAAACTTTTTGTTATTCTCATTCAAATATATGGGTGAAACCAACCTTGGATAGTCCTGTAATTCTCCCCTTTGGTAGTATTTGGATACTCAAATTTTATTTCTGAAATAGAAATACGAATTCTCAGAGAATAGCTATTCATCCTTGTTATTCTAGATTACTGTTTGATTAAAAATCTGGTATTCCACCTTTATTCTAGTAAAATTAATGTAGCGTTATTCTAATTAATATTCAATATGACCTGGAATTACCAATTTCATGATCCATCATGGAATCATATTCTAGAATTAGGGAGGGTTACCAGAATTACTAAACCAGGATGGCCCACCACCATTTTTTCACTTGTTTGAGAGAATAAGATGGAACAAGCCCTTATTCTACCCATAATTACCCAACCAAATACTACCAAAGTTAAGAATAATTAGAAAAGAAGCTCATATCAAAATAATTATGGGACAGCTTAGCCTCTATGGCCATGTGTGTTTGTAGAAGGAAAAAAATGCCTAGAGTATTCAGGTTTGAAGCCAATTCAGTCTCCGAAATAATGGAACTCCAACCAAACAAAAGTAAATTTCAACCCTCCTCTTAGATATACTTACCCTATGCTTGATGGGTTCGGGTTGTCTCTTTCATGCGAAGGAACGATCGATCATTTTTCATAGCATGAATCACTAGATTGCACTTTATATAGCTTCTAAAATCCTCCAACCTCTCCCTTCTATCTATTAGTATAGATTATGAAGCATATGTAGCACCTTAAAAACTATGCAAAACACAATTAATAGCTCATATCATGAAAGAAGGTTGATCATTCTTTTGCGCAAAAGATTTAACTTGCAATCATGTTTAGTTGGCATTTGATCAGAGGAATGATTGATGGGATTGAAAAAATGGATATCCCTCATCCATTGTTTGGTTCAAAAAAAAAAAAATAGAAAGAATAGATGTAAAGAAGGGATTGTCTATCTATCCAAATCTATCAATTTAGGATAGATGGAGCATATGGGAGGTGAATTTTTATATTGATAAAATTATCCTATATTAACTTTTTGAATACTTTACATTTTCATTCACTATATATATATTACCCATCCTATTTACCCTATATAATATTAAATTTTATTATTAATTATTTTAATTTTAGCACATAATTTTTATAATTATAAGTAGATAATTAGAATTGCCTTCTATTTTTGTATATTCACTATTTTTTGATTATCTATTTGAATAAAATTAATTAACTATTTAAATTTAATTATAAATTAGCTTTTTATATAATTAATATATAAATAAATGTATTCATATATAATTGATTCATAAAATTATCTATTAAATTTTAATTAATAAATTATGAAGATTATAAATTATGAAGATTATAAATTTATATATTGTTTAATTTCTTTCATATAAATAAATATTATAAATTGATAATAATAATATTTTTTTATCAAAAGATAATTTAGCAAAAATGACATATAAATATCATTCATCCTTCTTTTTATTCCTCCTGTATAAAACAGAAAAAAAATTATTTTTATCTATGCTTTTATGTTTCATCAAAAATACGAAAGAATAAATGAAAAATCAATCTATCCTCTTTCTCTTACATCCTCCCTCTCTTATCCATCTGTTATCCAGTTCATCTTCATGTCAAATAGAGTGCTAGAGTCCCCTTGTATCCATATTATCTAGGAGACATGCTCCATAGCAATATCGGCATAAAATCTAATTCTGACTTTTTGTATACTAAATAAGATTTTTAACTTTGGCAAAAGCAGAGAACACCTTATTCTCACCCATGAGCCCCTTGTCTCTCTTTTACCGTATCTAGTAATAACTGTGTAAACTTAGCAACAGCACAACCAGATCTATTTGTAAATCACCTCATTATAAATATCTTTCATTAATAAAAGGGGGTGGGAAAACCTGCCTTTTTATCAAAAAAAAAGTTGGCAAAGAAAAAAAGAGAAAAAACTCAAAGTATTGGTGTAAGTAGATTAGATGACAATGACTTGTCTAGCTTCTACAGTGTGTGTGTGTGTGTGTGTGTGTGTGTGTGTGTGTGTGTATATATATATATATATATATATATATATATATATATATATATATATATATATATATATATATATATATATAATCATTATTTTATGGTTGTTGCCACCAAAATTTGGCTGACAAGACTGGATGAGCTGACAAACTACGAGTGCTTGGTTATATTTAGAGATTTTATATGGATTGGTCTACTTAAACGAATAGATCATCTACTTGGAGCTAAAGATTTGAGATGCAATTAGGAGGAAAAATATTGAAAGTTGCTACTTGAATTGATGGAACCTAGATCAGATTAAGATTTAGGAAATAGTAAAGATTTAATAGAGCTATGAGTAAAAGAGAATAGCATAGAATTTCTTTACCTGAAAGTCCCTCAGATTTGATATATACAGTAATGAGGGCATAGAGCTATTATTCAAAAAGATTGGTATGGTATGTTGTAATCATCGAATATGTAATAACTGTCTAGTTATGAAATAACTGCTCAATATGTTGGACGATAATCACTACGCAATGTACCTCATATGTGTATGAGACTATAACCATCTCTTTAATAGATTTTTTAATCATTTTAAAGCAATTTGAATCCAAGATATATGACTTGTTGTTGCTCATCGATTGATCTAATCTAGTCGATTGCACTGATCAGCTATTCTAGTCGGATGTTCTAACTGATCATTCTAATAAGTAATAGTCATAAGCTGATAAATCCAAATCATATCAATAGCCCTTAGCTATAAGCAGATTCAAAGTCATGCAATGAAAATTTTATGCTCTAATCTACACTCCAAGGCTGGCGATTAACAACAAGAAAGGAAGGTGACAAATAATTGTTTGATGCCATCACTAGCCGCCCCAATCCATTCCTAATCGAATCCATATAATACTTATGTCAATCACAATTTAATAACTAGGCGGGTAGTCCTGCCAAAACAAGTATCGTGAATTAAACGGACATGCTTTCAAAGAGGATTATTCGTGAAGATGCTATGGAAGCAAATCTCAAGGGTCCCCACATTGGGAGGCCCCAATTTTTATATATATTGCGATGAGTTGTCTTACTTTTTGGGTTTATGCAGCTGTTAGGCCATTGCTTTGCAATAAGGTACTTGAATTCAAATATCATAGGGGTATTGAATAATTTAAGAGGTGACAATTTTTTGAGAGTCTATTTTGATTAGTTGGTCGATCCTAAGATCTCCACCCCAACAAAGCCACATTAAAAAAATAAAAAACCTCTTTTTCCTAGATTATATGGGATAAAAATCATATGCGGCGGGCACTATAAAACATCATACGGGGTGGGCTTCACAACGTGCCATATATCTTTTAATACTAATATTAAAGAATAAGTCTAAAAGTCAAAGATTCTTTCTCTTGACAGAGTTATTAGTTTTATGATTAAAGCATTCTCTATCTTCCTCATTTTCAATATATAGCGCTATATATTATATGACCATATGATACACACTAAACATATAATCAGGTGATATATACTGCAAACTTTTTTGATACACATTTAGCAATGATTCAATACACACCTATAGCTAAATTGATGCATAGTTTACCAAACTTAATATATCAATACACAGTATGTGACTAGTTAATACATATCTAATAAAATATTTATCCAACATTCTAATACACACCTCTAGATAAAATGATACATAGATTTTAAAATATAGCACTCATCAGTATATAGTATATGAGTAAATAATATATGCTAGATAGTTTATTGATACATACTGTAAGCTCTTTTGATACACACCAGATAATGACCCAATACATACTTCGAGATCCTTTCTCCTCTTTCAAATTTCTCTTTTTTTAAAAGATCTTTGTATCTAAAAGTTTATGAAAATAATATATATTTTATTTAAAAATATATATTGAGATGTTGGATGAATATTTTACTAGATGTGTATCAACTGAATATATATACTGTGTACTAGTGTATACTAAGTTCAGTAAACTATATATTAATTTATTTATAGATGAGTATTGACACTACTAGAATTTAGATTTCTAACGATGAAAAATTTGGTCACAACCTTTCTATTTTCATCAGTAAAAATTTTTAATGATCATAAATATTTTATCACTCAGTGATTGATAAAGGTACCATGGTTAAAAATTTTAGTGACCAAAATATAAAATCATCAAAAAATTATTATATTTAATGATGAAATATAAATGATCATTAAAGATAAATATTAGTGATGATTATATTTGTAGCAAAAGATTAAAAAGTGATTATTAAAGATCTAAAAAATGATGACTTGATAAAGAATTAATGATCAAAAATAAATTTTAATGAGCACTTAATATCATTGCTAAAATTTTTTAATGATGAATTTTTATTGATCACAATAAGATGATATAATTAGTGATGGAACAAAAATAATCATTAAAGGCAAGCATTTGTGATGTTTTTTTATGATAAAAGATTTAAAAATTTTTATAAATAACCCACTAAAATAAAAATTATTTATTATAAATTAGGATTGTACCATTTCTATCTATATTTATTCCAACTAGATTCAAATAAAATCTTATGAATCTGTTAAATATATATATTTTATATATAAATCTCTATAAAGGATTGAATCTAAGATCTATTAGATATTTACTTACTACCTAACAAATATAACAATATTAGCTTTTAGTATGAAGTCATAGCTTATTATACCTATTTAAAACTTTTTATGTTATAAATTTTTTTATTTCAAATATATTATGGCATATTTTATTTGTTACTAGTTAATTTTTGAGAACAATTGAATCATCTTCTTTTTCTAAAATCCTTTAAAAATAGATAATTTATGACTCTTTTTATTTATACTGTAATTAACAAGTAATAGTATTTAATATAGAATATTTTTTAATACTTTATATTATGTATTTTATTTAAGTTAGATTGGTGATCTAAATCATTAGTTTAATCGATTTTCATAAAAATTTTTAGTAATTATGTTTTAAACTATTATATGATTTTTGTATGTTACTTCTAATATTGAAGATATATTTCATAGCAAAAATTATTTTTCTCTACTTGTTAAACTATTTTAACTTATATAATTTATTCATTAAATAGATTAGATCAAATCAAGTTGAAAATAAATATTTGATCCATCAAAAAATTCTAGCTAAATATAAAATATATAATCAATTAAATTAAATTAAATTCTAATATGGTGTATAAATTTTTATAGTTTAATATATTTGAAAAACCTATCAAGTTTCTAATCAAAATCATGTGATATTAGATACATCTTATTATTTTCTAATCTTACTCTAATTCTCATGATAATTGGCTTTATTTTATGGTATATTATGTACAAAAGTCAAGGTCTACATCTTATTTTAGTGATTAATATATGCATCATTCAAATTTTATTATAATTAATATTTTTATTGATGATATCATTATTTCATCATAGTATGTAAGATTTTATTAATAACATAATAATTGATACTAAAAGCATAGATTTTTAATGACCGCTCCATAGTCTTATATTAATATTATATATTTATGATGACTATTTTAAAATATCATCATAAAAGAATATGCTTTAGTGATGAATCATAAAATTATTGTTAATACACTGATTAATATTTATTTTAATGACCATTTTATCAGTTTATCATTAAAAGATATATGCATAATGACCATTTTAAAATATCATCGTTAAAGATATAAGTTTTAGTGATGAATTATAAAATTATGATTAGTGATTTGACCAGTATTGATATTGACACTAAAATTATGATAACATAACATATTATTATTAAAAATATAAATTTTTAATGACTACTTTATAAATTTTATCATTAAAAGTATATATCTACAATGTTCATTTTAAAATATCATCACTAAAGAGATAAGTTTTAGTTATTGCTTTAGTGATAAATTATAAAATTATCATTAATGAGTTGATCAAAATTAATTTTGATATTAAAAGTATTTTTTACCATAAAAAGCTTTATTTAATGATGAATTATTTATGATAAATTTAAAAATAATCAAAAATACATATATCTTATGATGAAATCTTATTTTATCATTAAAAATATTAATCAAAATAATTTGTTATGATCATTTTTTATTATCATCACTAAATATGAGATTTTAGTGACTAGACTTATGTTTCGTTACTAAAAATTTATCAATAAAAGTCTAAATTCTTATAGTATGGATCATTACTAGATGTGTATCAAAAAAGCTTATAGTATGTATTAATAAGCTATCTAATATGTATCATTTGCTCTCATGCTATGTGCTGATAAATACTATATTTTAAAAATTATATAACACTTTATCTAAAGATGTGTATTAGGATGTTGGATGAATATTTTATCAGATGTATATCAACTAATTATATACTCTGTATACTGATAAAATTAAGTTTGATAAAATATGTATCAATTTCACTGTAAATATGTATTGAATCGTTACAGGATATGTATCAAAAAAATTTATAGTATATATCACTTGGTTATACATTTAGTGTGTATTATATGGTCATATAGTATGTATTGCTATATACTGAAAATGAGAAAGAGAATGCCTTAATCATGGGAGTAATAACTCCATTAGTAGAAAAAAATTTGACTTTTAGACTTATTCATTAATATTAGTATTAAAAGACATGTGATACACTATTAAGATCATCCCATATGATATGTTATAATGCCCACCCTATATGATTTTTGTTTGATTATATGTGGATGAGAATGTAGGAGAGCATTTAATTTTCTTAGCCATTAACAAGTTCCAAGGTATTAATTAAAAAAGTTTTTTTTTTTCGAGGTTATCTCATTAACAGATATTTTTAGAGCAGCAAGATGAACCAATCCATTCATTTTTCTCTCGCGATGAAATAATATGAAGACGAATGAGTTGAGTATTGGTTCGAAGGGGATTACCCTCCCTAAGAAGCAAAGGATCTACATTCTAAGTATTGATGTAGAGTTGTGGATAATGATTCTCTGATGCATGTTTGAAATAAATCTATCTCGACATTGCCAACCATCGGTGGATTGCGAAATAATGATTTTTTAGCTGAGAGACTGAAAGATTATAATTTTATAATGAGAGGAGATTTTTTACTCAAGAGAATATTTGTGAAGTATGTATAAGATGACTTCTAAATATAGAAACTCTAAAGATATGTGCAAAGTTGCAAATCCTTCCTCACGATGCACTATAACTAATTAAACATATTCTACAACAAAAGTCATGTAACAAACTACAATGACGTTAGTGACAATTTATTAATTTGCTTCATGGCCTTTTAAGTTTTTCTATATATTATTGCATAAATACTTGTGGCTTTATGTAAATATGAGAAATAGCTTTAGGCCCCCTAGTTTGGATCTTTCACATATTTGAAGTCTGTTCTCATGGGTCGAATTGGTCCTCTTAATTAATTTTCAAAATTAACTGGACCTATAGGAATCTAATTTAATTTCAGCTCGATTAGCTTCAACCATATCCATAAGTTCAAAATTGTAAACCTAATTAAATTGTTTTCCCCTGTCATTAGTTCGATAAGAGGATAGTTTGACACTATTTTTTTTTCAAAAAGAAAAAAAATAAAAGATATAATTAATTCACTAGAGATGTAACTCTTTGTTGTGAAGAAGGTTTCTCACAACATCATCTTGTTTCTTATGAACCCCCCCCCCAAAAAAAAAACAACATCATCTTGTTATAAGTTAACCGTAAACCACCCAAAATAAATTTGACCACTACAATATTTACACCAACTATTATTTATCTCATCCTGTATGTTATTGTAATAGCAAATACACTACTAAAAATAAGAACTTTACCGACGAACTTTTGTGATGGACATGATCCATCTGAAATTTCTGATGGATCACTGACAGATTTTTGTCACAAAAAGAGTGATAAAATATAATTAATATATCTAAAAATTTTTAATAAATTTTTAATAGATTATTTATTAGAAACAACTTCATTAAAAAATCTATCAGAATTTTTTTTTAAATAATTCTAAAAAAATATAAAAAAATATTGGTGATCGATTTTGTGATATATTTTTTTCTCAGTAATATTTTTGATAAAAATTTTCATCAGAAGCATAATTTCAATAACTTTTAAATTATTAGAATAGTTGTTTCTGATGGAAAGATGGTCAGAAATATTTTAACCAATAAAAATAGATTTTGTGATAAATAATCTGTCAGAAATTGGCGTTACAAGTTTGAAAATAAAATCTCAGAAGCATAATTTAAATAATTTTTAAATTATTAGAATAGTTATTTTTGGTGGAAAGATAATTAGAAATATTTTAACAGATAAAAATAAATTTTATGATGAATAATTTATCAGAAACTAATATTATAATTTTTTTATAAAATATATTTATAATAAATAAATGAAAAGATTTAAACTTCAAATTCTTAGATAGTCTATTCACTATCTTAACCATCTAGGTCTAATCAAAATCTATTTCTACGATGATTGATAAGTTGTTTATACTAGTTAAACTCTTATAAATATGTCTCAAAATCCAACTGTGCTTTTTTATTCGGCTGTCACATTTTTTATTTGTTCACCAGCCCACAATCCTAGCCAATGTCCCAGCTTCTCTATTCGGCCACTCCAAGCCTCCCACCATCCCAAGAATCTATATTTGGCCGCTCCAAGCCTCACACCCTTTCCAGTTTCTGGAGGTTGGCAAACTGGAAGGGGAAGGAGGAGGTGATGAGGGAGGAGGCGGTGGCGAGGAGGAGAGCAAGTCGGCGAAGAAGAGCTAGCAAGCGATGGCAAAAGAAGTCGTTGTCGATACTGACTATCATCCAGAGGTTGTTTGATACCTACAAGGAGGTATTCACCGATTGTGGAGCCAACGTCATTCCAACCCCGGAGGACATCAAGTGCCTTCGCACCATTCTTGGTACGAGTTTTCTCTTCTTTTTCATAAAAAATTTTGATATTTATGTCCCAAAAAATTTGTGTACTATTTGGGGAGGATGTGAATCTTGTATGGTGGATGGTTCAATGAATGCGATAGGATTTGGATTGATTAAAATATCTGTTTTGTTATTTTGTAGAGAACTTTTGAATCATGCTTTTTGATTTGAATATTAACAAGTGAATTTTAATATTTTATTTTATTAAATTTGATATTCATTTCAAATTTGTAAAATTTTGATGGATTTCTAATAAATTTTTGATGGATTTTTTACTAATTTTTTATTTATAAATTTTGTGACGGATTATCTATTAATGAATGGGAATAAATTCAAACATAATAATGACAGATTTCTAATAGATATTTTGTCAAAAAATTTTTTGATGAAAAATCTATTTGCCAAAAAAATTTTTGACGGACAATCTATCAAAAAATTCCATCACAATTATATTTCTGTCGAAAAACTAATATTTATCAAAGAATATGAAAAGTATATTTCTAATAGATTATCCGTTACAAATCTATCAGAATAATTTCTGACGGATACGATCTATCAGAAAAAATTTACTAACATCATTTTTTCTAACAAATGAGAATCCATAAAAAAATCTATCAAAAATATATTTTTGATAGATTTTATAAATTTTTCTGATAGAATTATTCATCAGTGAAACTCTTATTTCTATTAGTGACGACATAAATACTATTATAATATATGATACTATAATAAAGATAATAAATAAAATATGAAATAACCTAAAATTATTCTAATGGTATTATAATCAAGATATCAAATGCTATCTGAACAGATGATGATATTAATATTCAAATCATTTAGTCACAATGTTATTATAATGATTATGACAATCCTCTACTGCATTTTTGAGATAAATAGTGGAAAATATAATGATGGTTATTATTATTATTATTTTCTATTATAAATTACTATTGTAACATATATATATATATATATATATATATATATATATATATATATATATATATATATATATATAAATGGTCTTTATTTTTTCTCATACTTTTTTTTCTGTAAAATAATATTTATTTTAATTTTTTTTCTTCAAGATGGTAGAATCCAAGAAAAATATATCATTTCATTAGTAAGAAATAGCATCATTGGTTTTTTTTGTTATATTGTTTCAGGTTATGATCCAATTGTTTATTTTATAAAAAAAAAACTATTTTTGATGGTATGAATATTTTGATAAAAAATTAGATTTTAAAATTATTATTTTTTCATTTATAATATTAAAAGATACATCATATTTATTGAAAAAAATATATTATGAAAAATGTATGTCTGCATCTGCCATATGGCAATATGATTGGTATAACTCGGAGGCTTGTAGTGGATATTATCTATTTTTCATATATAGATTGGTGTAATATACATATGAGATGGCCATTATTTTAAATCTTGCTTGCGGACGGGATGTTGATCTTTAAGATCAAAAATGGATAGAGGTGATAATCTATTCTACTCCTTCGGATACTTATCTTATCAAATTTATTGTGATAGATTTTACTGACTTGCATCTAATCTAAGCAGTATGCAGGTAAAGTCCATCCAAAATCTTATTTGAATATATATTATTTTTTATAATTTTTTAAAAAATAAAAAAATAATTTGTACATGTAGAAAAAATTGTATTATGATCCATCTCATCTAATTCTAACCATCCCGCTCTGTCGCATCCCAGAATCCTACATGCTCCGTTCCGTTCCGGAGTAAGCGCATGGAAGGTACATGAGTAATGGTCTACCTAATGCATGCAGGACATCTCTACAAGGCGGAAGTTGACGGCGAGAGCAGAAATAGGGAGGAGAGAAAAAAAAAAAAAAGTAGGTGAGAAAAAATTGTGGGACGAGACAAGAGTGGGGCCCGGAGTAGCAGGCGGGCGCACGGTTTCCCCGTCTTTCACGGTGACGTGGGGACCCGAACGAGGCCCACTACTGTGTCGTCAGAGCCCACAATCCAGCGATAGATCTTCTGTCTGTTTGACCGGTCAACAGTGGGCCCCACGGTCCCGCCGCATGATCATCTCCGTACGGCGTAACGCACCATGAGCCGCGGTGCGTTTGGTGGGGTTCCTCACTCCCCAAGGCCGCAGGCCTTCCTCCCTTCTGTTAAAAAAAAAAATAAAAATAAAAAAAAAAAACAGAGAAAAAGAGGCCCATGGTAGTGGACTGCACGGGAAAAAAAAAAAAAACCACGTCACTAGTAGAATTATCGAACTTGGCCAGCATATTGCTTTATCAAAGTAATCATAAACTACATTGCACAACCGTGGATGATGGTAAGAGGAAAAACCTTTTAGCATTTCTGAGAAGATAATTAAATTAAAAACCTGCAAAATTAACACTTGTGGAGAACAGTATTACTGTCCAAATCATGGTTTCAAGTAATGATATTATAACCATTATAATGGTTACTATAATGATTTCGGCAATTCTTTATTTTGTTATTGAGCTAAATATCGAAAAGATATAGAGATAATAATCTTGATTTTTGTCATTATTTTTCATTATAATTTACTATTGTAACATAAATAACAATCTCTATTTTTATTTATATTTTTTTTAAAAAATAATATTTGTTTAAAATTTTATAACTCACGGTACTGGAAAATCTATAGGAGGCTTATATACCAAGATTGGATACCTTAAAAACATCTTATAAATGATTTGTTTTTTTATTTTTCTTGATGGAAATGGTGACAATGGTCACCACATTTCAAAGCATGGTTTATTTATGCATTTCCACCATATTAACATTATTGTGCATTTGCAAAGGAATGTGTAATTATGATAAGCTGATTTTTTTTTGAAAAATATATAATTTATTAGGCTTGATTCTTAATTGAAGGAAAAAAATAATCAGTTAAATCAAATAGAAAAATATTCTTCATTTCTTTTCCTGTTCTTCTTTCTTTCTCTTTGTCTCATTTTCTTTGACAACCAAGCTAAGTTTGAGCGTGGCCAAGGAGCTTCTTGTGGTGCCACCATCTAGTGGGCCGGCAGCATCTAACTTTCACAAACAAAAGTTTCGCCCCACCTTTAACCGAGACAGAATTATGGTGTTGCTAGATAAGGCCCGGAAAGAGGGGATCGGCGTTTGAATTTGGCAACAGAATCTGCCTAATTTCAGGCACGAGAAGGGACAAGCCTAGTGGGAAAGCAGTAGGTGTAGGGGTGTGGGCCTCATGAAAGCCCTGTCTAACTGACTTTCTCATTTTAATGTTCAATTGCATCTTTCTCTCCTTTTGGTTGGCCATGGGGAGGTGAATACTTTTGGGGCATGAAAACTATATCTCTACTCTCAAACAAAGCCAGCATCTTTCTTGCGAAAAAGTAGATGTCTTGTTGCATCAATCCCTTTAATGTAGTTTGGACTGAGAAAGGGAAAATGCATTGGTTTGGTGAGGATAATTGGGTTGGCCTTATCTCATGGCAAAAAGGCAAGGAAGAATAAGATCTAGTTATCGGAAAGTAGAGTCTTTGGTTTCATTTATTTTTGTGTGGAAAATAAGGCTATCACCAACTGACTAATTGGATCAATGGATCTCGTTCAAACTTGGCGAATAAGGATGGGTTTAGCTGAAGGCTGATACATGTGGATTGAATCTACTATACTGGTTCGCGGGGTTTGGACAAAAAAAAAAAAAGGGTTAAATGAAGTGCCTAAAATCAGAGCAATCACTATAGCTGAATTAATGGTTGTCTGGCACTAGATGAAAATAGCAATCACTGTGGTTCAGCATGACAAAATTGTGTCAGAAGAGGATTCAAATAAAATGATGACATGAATCAATGGAAAGGAATATTCATAACATCCAATCTTGAGAGATATTAGAATTCTTTTACCTGCCCTCATGTTCTTCGGAAGCAAATCAAGTGACTGATAGATTGGCAAACATGACTTGTATTGAAGTGGCTACAAGTTTTTCCTCCTTTATTAGCTGAGTCCATTAGAGCCGATGCAGTGGGATTACCTTTCTTCCATTTATAATGTGTCTGCTCTCTCTGATGTTCAAAATAATAATAATAATAATTTGAATAATATTACGTCCATTTAGAGTTATCTCTGATAGGCGATATATTGTTTTTTAGAAGCTTGTGATTGACATGTTCCAATCAAACAGGCATGTAGCAGGACGCCACCTGCACGGCGCTTCACATGACAAATGTCCCTGCCGTCCACGAGGACAGATACGATATACAGAATGCGTGGCATCAGGCACGGGCCCATTGAAAGCGTGCCACATTCTATGAAGGATGTGAATGCAAAAATTCGGCCAGCTTTTTTTTGACATGAATTATGAGATAATTTCCAGGGGCTGTTTTTAGAAAAAGTCTCTCCCTTCGAACCATTACCGCGATGGAATTTTATAAGATGCATTTGTTGTATAAGGAAAATGTTCCGGTTTTTCTTGAAGGATCAAAGGCAAGAGCTGCCATATTTTACCCAATAAAAAAAAGAAAAAGAAAAAGGCAAAGCGGTCATATTTTACCAAAAAAAAAAAAAAAGACAAAGCTGCCACATGGCGCAACAAAAATCCGGGTTTACATCAATTGCTGGGAGCTTTTACGGGTACACATAGCACCGTCCCATATTTATATCATATATAATTAATCGAAGATCAGTACATGCACTGAATATATAAATTTTTTTTTTTAAATCTGATCAAATTAAAAAAAAAATTATATATAAATAATAAAATAATATTTATTGAAATTTTTAAAAACACTTCATATTCTCAATTATCTATATAAATAAATTTTAATTATTAAAATATAATAACATCATACATTAATAACATAATGTAATGTGAATAAATATTTTTTCTAGGTGGCATAACAAAATTTATTTGAGAAATTGAGTTGACAACACTCCAATATTTTTTTATAAAATTTTATTTTATATATATATATAATGTGCACTTATGTAGTCATGCATCGTACTAATCATCAAAATATTATAAATTAATTACTGAGATGAGAAATTATTAATTAATTATTGAGATGATGAAAGTTTTTTAATTTTTTTTTTTCTTTTTTTTATATGTAATAGCAACATGGCCTAAGATGGTATTATCTTAACTCCTAAGTCTATAGTGGATCAAATACGTCAAATAATTTTTTAATTGAGACAAGTGCATGATAAACGGAACCAAAATGCGTCACTGATTGGTGTGGCACGCGACCATGTGGTGTGCATGGTGGATACAAACCAATATACAATATGGTTGGAGAACTGGACCTAGCTTAATCAGCTAACCTAACCTATAGGTATCATACTTTTCCCAAGAATACTCAACGTGCACGGATCCCTTGGCGTGAAGTTGGGTTAGGAGGAAATGACATACCTCAATTTGTTTTTCTGAAAATAAGAATTTACCCAGACCCCAAACGGGCTTGGTCAAGCGTAGTTTCGGCTCTTTAACTAGAATGCGGCACGCCGGTCTTAAAAGCATTTTTGTTGATGAAATGTCTTAAAAAGCATCCGGAAGTGGTGTTCAGAACCCAGCCCAAAGCCCGTCCCCGATTCAACTTCAGACCAAGAGATTCCACCAACTTGGTATACGCAACAAAACATAGAGTACATGGTGCTATTGTTGCCTTAACAAGTTTGCATTATTGTCAACATAATGTTACGCAATATGCTTAAAGTCCAAAAGCTAAGATAAACAAGAGATTTTTGGATCCAATTCCAGTTGGAGTCATTAAGAAATGCGATTGGTATAAGTAGAAGATAGGGATTAACCCCTCCAGATGTCCCAAAAAAAAAAAAAAAGAGTTTTAAGTATTGGTTAATCATCAAAAGAATTGAATAATTCCCACCATGAAAACAACAAAAAAAAAAAGACTGGCATTATATGTCATTTAAAAGAATGTACAAGTATTTTTACTCCTTTTCAGACATACAGGAACATGGGAAAGGCACTTGGCAACGTCTGCTAACACTCCTAGCAAAACGAATTTTGCCATGATCACAAGCATTAGAGCAGAATACCTTTTTCATTATCTGGGTTCCGATTAATAAATTATCACGATCTTCCATCTAAAAGATCGCACAACAATCATGGAAGATCCCCTATACATAACCTAGCCACGTTCAATATTCTCAAAATAATAATAATAATAATAATTAAAAAAACTCAAACACGTTCACAGATTATGGCTCCAAGCATACACCATGGGATCCTCCACGTGGAGACAAAAGCAGCTTATCACAGTGAGCAGTTTTATATGCCTGACTAGCAAGTGCAGTGAACTTACATCTACTCCATAATCTCTACTGTTGTAATGGAAATTATTCTGGGGCTTTATCCATGCTCTCTAAACTTCTCTTTATGCTGAAATTTTAATAAAGTATATGCTCTAACTAGTTCGGCTATTGTTAAAGAAGCAAGAGTGCATAGCAAGTGAAAAAGAATCTACACAATTTCCTCTTGATTCTCCAAAGAGAACACGTTACTGACTGCTGGGCCATATCTTTCCGGAGACATCGACAAATTTGGAAAAGAACATGTCCAATAGCAAGACTTTCCTCGCTCCATATCTTCAGCTGTGCCATAAAGTATTGGCTCTAACACCCTTTCTTTACTCTAAGACACAAAACTTGTCAAAAAGCCTTTTTTAATCTCCAAAGACAGTACCAAATCTTGTTAGTTACAATTATGGGATTTGCTGCTTTGTAACGTAGTCAATTAATTCCTTGATCATTTTTCTTTTTGACCTGCAATGGGGATTCCATTTTCATAACAATCATAACGTCCATGTGATGGCCATTATGGATTCATAAGTCATTACACACATAAGCACAGGACAAAGCAGGAGGCTTGAAACTGTTTCTAAAGCTCTCATGGAACATCCAAGAAAATGACACACTAGGTATTGGACCAAACAGGAATTTGGTAGGTTCAGATAGCTTTGCGATGTCCATTAAGAGCAGAGTACTCTCAACAAAGATCTAAGATTCTAAATTTATTATTGAGAGAAGGCAATGACAAGCTCGGGTTCTCTATAGTGCACAGAAGAAAACAAGAAGAACAGCCATATGCAGCAAAATATCACTTATCCTGATAACTTCCCTAAAACAAGTTATCTGGAAGACAGCCAAAGAGAAATAACAGTGAAACTAAACTATTACTGAAGAAGACAACGCTTATAAGAAAGCTTTTCTTTATATACGGTCATGTCATAAGCAAGATGGTGTTATCTACATTGCTCTCTGTTTCTAAGAATATTCGAAGACAATGAAAAGAGCTTTATAAACTGTAAGATTACTGTAAAGAAGAGGTATAGAGAAATGTATGATGGATGCTAGACTGGAAAAAGATATTTTGGCAAACACTGAAGAATAATGAACTTAACAGGCACATCATGGTATAGGAAATTCATTTCTCCAAAAAAGGAAAAGAGGGAAAAAGAAAAAGGAGGTGGAGGAATTGACTGTGGATAAGAAGAATATACGACAAAATCAAAAACTTTATTAATAGCTCTAACAAACGATGCATAAAGCTTATTTTAGTGATAGGGCAACCTTTTGGTATGGAGATAAACAACATCATAAACAAAATGAAGTGAACTGAAATAACTCCATAACAAAGCATGTAATTGTAGCTAATGTGTGCATGGCCAAAATTATATTGTGCTACGGCTACTGCAAACTCATTAATTAGATGCAGAAGTATTGCTGTAAGACAGAACTCCTAGCAATCCTAACACATATGATGTCATGTTAAATATTTTTATTAGATCATATACAGTAGCAAGTAAAATGCCTCCACATATACATGTACATGATGAAATTTATAAGGAATTACAACATCAAGGCCTTGGACTAACATGTCTTAGCCAACTCTTTTTTCTTTTTCTTTTTCTTTTTGTGAAATATATCAATAGCATGTCTGATGATGTTATGAAAGAAAGAACCAGAAGAGACTCACCATAAGAATTCCACCAAGAGATGGTAGTATGGTCAAGAATTGACAGAGATGTTTAGGGCATATGAAACAGAGACCAGCAAAGGCCCTGCCAAGTGAAGGATTTGGTTTCTTGTAGAGAAGGAAGACAAACCGGGAAGCACTATAAAAGCCATGTCCAGGCTGTGAAAGCAAATTTGAAAGATCTTGCATCAGCAGAGTGTAACAACACTTCATAAAAATGAATGGCAAACAACAAATCTTAACCCCTAGTTAAAATGCATGCTTTTTGCCTCAGAAAGTTATTGTTACGTCCCAAATCCAAGACATAACACGGCTATACTATCGAAAGATAGAGCCCACGATAACATGAAGCCAATCAATCATAATCAGCTAAAATCCATCAAATAAAAGATTCAATTCCATTATTCATCAAATAATTAAACTAATATTAGTTTGGAGCATCTAAATCGTACCAATCCAAATCTCAACATTCGTAAATAAATAACTACAAATCCATGATCATAAAATAAACCAAATTTTCACTACCAAATTTTCAAGCTTGCTACACAAATCCCCAAGTTTAAATCCTTCATCGGTCCTAACATTTTTTTCTATAAAAAAAAAAAATAAAAAGAATATGAGCTATACTAGTCCAGAAAGTAGAACTTGTGCTTCCTTATCGGATCAAGCATAAGTTTTATTCTTCATGATAATGTAATATTTAAAAAGTAACATATATTATAAAAATAAATATTTCATAGAGCATATAATAAAACAAATTATAAACCTATCATGCATACATAAATCATATATATTTTACAATCATGAATCATAAATCATTCTTTCATATATTCGTGTCATGTTTCAAAATATTGCTCACAGATATTTGTGTTAAGATCACTATTATACTCGTGACAGGGCCACGTTTCTTAATCGATGGAGTTCTTGTTTCGTGTGCCAACTTTATACCCATTAATTGGGCCATGTTTCGTGTAGATGCTAGTTTCAGATATCGACCTTTCCGAAGAGATTCGTTCATAGCTATCTGAGAATCTTTGAAATCCTTATATCTTTTTCTTAAAACATACACATACATAGATGAAAAAATAATAAAATTCATGCCTCATAATCATGCTATTTTCATAAAATATATTCATGGAATCAATGCTTATAATAAAACATACTTTTTCATATCATATATGCTGATCCTTATTTTATGAAAAATATGATTTTATCAACAATAATTTTTTACATGAAAAATATGATTATTTAAAAATAAATAAAGAGCGTAAGATCCACTTACTTCGTTCGTCTTAGATCTTCAGACTTCGTTAGAAAAATCAGCTAATCCTATTTAAAATATCCAATCAATATCAATTTCTATTCGATGAATATAATAAAATTAAATCATAAAAAAAGAGGACTATTGACCAGACGTATCGAACCATCCAGACACTAGGGCAATTCAGGATCTCCGAGCTGAGGGTTAGATTTAAGCGACTTATCAAGGAATCGTGAAGCACAGATCAGATCAAGGTCAAGATCAATCAATAGGGTTCATTAATAATGGATTTGAAAGATACTTGATATGACCAAATGAAGTTAACATACAACACGGATATCAAAGCAGCTTCGAGTCATCTTGTTAGAGTCAACATGAGTCCCTAGAAGATGAAGACATGACTCAGTACAGGATTCATAGATCTTATTAAAGTGAGAAGTCGATCATGAGAGAAAAAGTAGAGAGAGAAAATGGAGAGAATCTTCATATCCTTTAAAAGAGACAATCATGATTGAAATCATCAGAGGTCATATCAAGATGACTCAATATAGATTAACTATGATCAGATGCTATAAATTTTAAATAAAAATCGGTTTGGGATCTAACCTACTGCACAAATTTCGAAGTAATTTCAGATCATCTTATTTTCATCTCAAGTTTGTCTTAGAATCCATGATGCAGTTAGAGAGAAAGAGAGAGAGTAAAAAGATCATAGAGAGAGAAAGAGAGAGAGGAGTTAGAGAGAGCTTTTCTCTCTCTTCTTCTTCTTTCCTTTTTTCTTTGTCTTTTTTTCTTTCTCTTTTCTCTTTTCTTGGCCGATCAAAGGAGGAAGGCCCGATGGTTGGGGGGTTCACGGTCGGATGACCGGCAGTAGGTGGCGGCGTCTGGCCGACGGCAACGGAGCAAGGGAGGGCCGGCGGCAGGCGGCAGGCCAAAAGAAAATAAAAAAAATTAGAAAAACAAGAAATCGCCCCCTTTCTTTAAATTTTTCCCAGTTATTGATCGATCACCGACGGCCATTGTTAGATGTATGTCTTAGAAGCCAATATGACTGACACATTTTAATTAATCTAGGACATAATTTTTTACTTAATATATTGATATGATCAATAAAAGGGCAAATTCTTTTTCATTCAAGTGTAATATGTCTTTGAATCATCCATGAAATTAGTTTCGATACAGATTCTCAAAGTATTGAGAATTAAAAATATGTATTTAATTCTTAAAAGCTCCCGATCATAGGATCATCATGAGGACAGTGATAGATCCGGATAGACTGACGCACAAATCACTTTCTTCAGGATAGATGGATCTCTAATCTACTGTGCAAAGACATAGGGCGATAAGTGCGGATGGTTGTTAGAGAACAACTAGCACTAAGCGTGACCATACGAGAGATTACTTGAATTTCTATTTAATCATTAGTGATTGTCTCGATGCTGTAGTTGTGTGACTGATCCTTTAACTTGAGATAGTACTACTGCTCGCAGTGAGGCTGCTGGAGTTTGATTGACACATAAACATGGATCTTAATAAGCCCTTGTAGTGGATATTAACGACAGTTGATCTACTGTAGGAGTAGGGTACGTATTAAGATAAAAATCTATCAACCTTGATAGAGAGTAGTCCTATGAGATTTGAGAAACTAAGTCCATGAATTTGTAACCACAGTAGAGTGATTGATGAAAAAGAGTTTCCATCGACATCACATCTGGACTTGAGCTAATCGAATCTATCATATGACTGATGTTGAAGTTTGACAATTTATCCATAACTTATCATCTAGTCAGGACTCACGATAGAGGGACTGAATCATATGTTAACTACACCTAGAGGTTCATTTTAGTTATATTGGGTTACCACTAAATACTGCTAGGTGTCACTGGTAGATTGTGAGAGCTCACTAAGATTGTTTTGGATCAACAATCCTTGATTGAGTTAGAGTAAAATTGTTTCGATCCATTGAAAAGAGTTTCAATGATACAATGATAGAGATCATTGTATGTATCACTACCAGATAGAATTGAACCTATGAGGTCACACAACAAAGAGATAATATCTGAAATTAGTAATTGAGCTTATGAAGTGTCAATTGGGTTTAAAAAAACCCATTGGGTTCATGATAATCTTGCTAGCACATGGTTGGACTCAATTCCTCTTTCAGTTAGGATTACTTATTTGATAAGTTAATTCTAACTTAATTATCTGCTGATTACCTACATGAATAAGATTCATGAGACTCCAATTTTTGGGTATCTAAGGTTATGGATCATATAAATTAAGGGTGCAAGTCCCTTATGAATATTTTTGATAGTTATTATGGGGCGCCACTTTGAATTGTTCAATTTAGGCGGGTCCATTGATTAGAGGATCTTTAGTTCTTATATGAGATGTCTCTTGAGTGCAAAAGAGAGTGTCTAATTATGGATGCAAGAGCTCCAATAGTTGGCGCCTAATGGACTTCCTAATGTAAGTTGGATAATTTAAGTTAATAGAAATCCTAATGCAAGTAGGACTTGTATTATATGATTGAATAGGATTCAATCTTTGTGCCTATAAAAGGAGACCTTCCCTAAGATCCTAAGACCATCCAAGCCGCCCCCTCTCCACGCCCAAAGAGCTCCCCACGCCCCTCTTCCTTCTCCCTTTCTCTTCTTCTCCCTTGGGTGTCCCATACACGCCCCATACTTGGGACACGCATCCCAAGTGTTGCACACGCCCAAGGTGTTGGGCGGCCATTCATCTGCTGGTTGTTGGTCTCTTGTAGCACGACAAGGCAAGGAGAAAGGCTAGAGACGAAGAGAAAATAAGGATCAAGGAGAAAGATCAAACGTTGATCGCAATCCAGACTTCGTTCAGATTCAGCAGGCTGAATTTTGAAGAATCAAAATTCAGATCTTAGAGGGCTGTTCCAGGTTGATCCTGAGTGGATACTCGTAGAGACCGGATACTTGTACGGCTAACAGAGAGCCTCGTCTCTTCGAAATCCAGATTTAAAGAAAAAGATTGCGAAACAGGTATATGATTTGATCACAATCTAAATTTCAGCATATATCAATTTCAGCATATAAAATAGATCCATGTGGTTTTATGTTTTATGTATGCAAAATTTAGATTAAAATTATTTTAATCTTATTCTCCACTGCGGTGTTTAGAAAATTAAGTTTTTGAAACACATATGCATGCTTTAAACCCCAAACTCCAACAGTGGTACCAGTGCCACGGATTTTCATATGCTAAATTTTGATATACATGTTTTTGAAAAAATTTCAAAATCAATTTTTTCTCGATACATGAGATGTATGGATGAATCTTCAAATCTGAAATTTATTTTTAGACTTAATTTTAAAAAATATAGATGATATATTGATGCATGCATAGATCTAAATTTTGATCTAGAAAGAGTTCTAGTTCATGTGAAATATAGATGCATACATGAAATCTGAAATTTTTTATGATCTGAACTTTGATTCATATATGTGATATATGATTGCATATTTAGATCATAAATTTATTTTTAAACTGATCCATGATTAGTATATGAGATATATGAAATCATGTTTAAGATCTGAAATTTTGTTTGATCTGATTTTACATGTGTATATGTGATATATATCTGTATGTTAAAATTTGAAAATTGTTTTCATGTTTTAAAACTTACTTTCATGCAAAGAATTTAGATCTAAAATATGATTTTTAAAATTTAAAATTCGTGTTTGTGCATGAGGGTTTTGGTAATGAGAAAATCAAAAAAATTAGGTCCTGTAATAAGATTACATCTAAGATCTTTGATTTGAGTCATATGGGTCTAATTCGATTAAATAATTGATCAAACCGAGTCAATTGTTGAATTGAGTTAGATCAATTAAGTTAATGATCATACAATTGTTGTTGATCAAATCGATTGAGTCCCATATGTAGAATCGATTAACCTAAGGATCTAATTTGGTTCGTTGGTTTGAACCCGATTCGCTTGAACTAACCAATTCTGATCCATCGACCTATTGGTATCTAAGACAAGTTAATGAGACGTGATTATTTAATTGGTTCCGTTAGCCAACCTGATCAATTTATTGATATCTAAGGAAGGCAACGGGGGGACCCCACTGTTCTCCACTTATCTGGCCAATTTGGAAGATTGGGTCTAGAATTAGGTTGCTTAGCATTTTGGTTTAGCCCATGCCAGTTAGATCAATCATATGATGACTGATTAGATGAAATCTAAATCCAAACCTTCCTACAAATATTAAGTCCATAGGTCTTCCACCGTTGTAGATATGCGGACGTATTACCGACGTTGATTGTTCTCAACTGATCACAGTGGTTCAGTTGCATCGGGAACACGCAATCACTCTATTAGCAAAGAGTTACTCCAGAATAAGGATGAGGTTGGACCCAATAACTGTTAGGTGAGGGACCCAATGACAGTTTTGCACCTGCTTGTGAATGGTGGGTCAGGCTTAACTAAGAAGTGTGGGCAATAACTATTAGGTGAGCCTACATGACTTACAGACCAAGTAGCTGCAACATGCTTGGTGAAGCATCTGAGTAAAGAGTTGCCCACGTATCGGTGTGTATGTTACCAATAACTGTTAGGTGAGGTGCATATCATCGATGAGACAGCAACATCCACTAGGAATCTTTTATCACGTTAGGATTTTCGTTTTCTTCTCGGAGAGTGGAGGGATCCAAAAAATTAATAGGAGTCATTATTTGCATCTTAAAATTTTTAAAAATAAATTAAAAATTAAGTACAAAAGTCTAACTTAAATCTCTACTCTCGCAGTTAAATCATCGTGTCAGCCTCAAACCCTCTAGCTCGCATCCTTGAAACCAATCGTTTGACCGGTAATAATTTTAAAGACTGGTTCAGAAATCTCAGGATTGTCCTGACTTCAGAAAAATTAAGCCATGTTCTCGATCAGGATCCCGTTGTATTGCCAAACCGTCCTATTGCTGAGCAGAAAGCTGCTTTTGAGAAGTGGACGGATAAAGATAGTCGGATTAAGTGCTATGTGCTGGTGTCTATGTCAAATGAGTTGCAAAGCCAGCACGAGCATATGCCCACTGCTCGGGTCATGATTACTCTATAAAAGTTGTATGATGAGCAGAGCCGTATTGAGCACTTCGAAGTATCCAATAGACTCTTCAACCTGAAGATGCGCGAAGGACAGTCTGTCCATGAGCACTGTATGACAGTGATCAAGGACATTGAGGAGCTTGGGAAGCTCGGGCTGGATATGCAAAAGAAATTGCAGATGGATCTGATCCTTCAATCCCTTGCCAGTTCATATAGTCAATTCATCATGAATTTTCATATGAACAAACTTGACTGCACTATTTCCGAACTAGTCAACATGCTTGTTATAACAGAGAGCACCTTGAAAAGTTCAAGGGGCTCTGTTCTTGCTGTGGAGTGGACTTCTTCTTCCAAAAAAAAATTTATTGGAAGGAAGAAGGCTAAATCCTAAATCCGTAAAGAAGTAGAAGAAAGAGAGCAAGCCGAAGAAGGATGGTCCAAAGGCGACTAAGGCAAAGGAAAAGTATTTTCACTGTCATGCTGAAGGCCACTAAAGAAGGAACTGTCCAAAATACTTGGAGAGCCTAAAGACAAAAAAAAATGATAAACCTTCCGAAGGTATGCTCGTAATTGAATCTAACCTTACGGTTTCTTCTACTTCTAGTTGGGTATTGGACTCTGACTCGAGTGCTCGTATATATATTTCAATGCAGGGTCTGATAGAAAGTAGGAGGTTGAGGAAAGATAACATGATCCTTCGGATCGACAATGGAGCAAAGATTGCTGCAGAGACTGTTGGCACTTACCCTCTTCGATTATCGTCTGACGTTATATTAGATTTGAAAGACTGTTATTATGTTCCTGTAGTTAGTCGGAATTTGATTTTCATGTCTGTACTAGCATAGGAAGGTTTTGAAATTAATTTCAATAAAGACTTTTGTTCCATTTATTTTCAAAATAAATTGATTGCACAAGGTCTTTTAACTGACAGTCTTTATCGCTTGCATGTTGATGCGAATATGAACCTAAACGAGCAAATAGTGAGTGCCGTGGTCAAAAGAGATCCAGAGACGAAATTAATCAGAAGTACTTGTGGCACCACAGATTAGGCTATATTGGAGAGGACAAGATAAACAAACTGTAAAAAGATGAAATCCTTGGCTCTCTTTGCCCAGAGTCATATCCAGCTTGTGAATTTTGCCTTCGAAGAAAGATGGCTAAATTACCCTTTGTAGGACATGGGGAAAGGGTCACAGAGTTACTTACCCTGGTACACACCGACGTGTGTGGGCCATTTAATGTGCAGACCAGAGGTGGTTACACGTACTTCATTATCTTTATCGATGATTTGTCTGGATACGGGTATGTGTATCTAATAAAACATAAATCTGAGGCCTTTGAAAACTTCAAAAAATTTAGGCATGAAGTAGAAAAGCAGACAGGCAAGTCTGTTAAGATTCTTCGATCTGATCAAAGAGTTGAATATTTTAGTCAAAAATTTTTGAGATATCTTAAGGACAACGGCATAGTCTTTTAGTGGACCTCTCCTGGAACACCTCAGCTCAACGGAATATCCGAAAGGAAAAATAAGACTCTATTAGATATGGTCCGGTCCATGATGAGCTTCACTGATCTACTCTTATTTTTTTTGAAGACATACCTTGTTAACTGCCATTCACTTATTGAATAGGGTTCCTTCAAAGTCCGTTCCTACCACACCATATGAGATATGGTTCGGTAAGAAGCCGAGTCTGGGTTATCTTAAGACTTAGAGATGTCCGGCCTATGTCAAGAGACAGATAACGAAAAAGTTGGAGGATAGATCTATTATAGCTCGTTTTATAGGGTATCCAAAAGAATCCATGGGATACTACTACTTTCCATAAGATCACAATGTGATTGTGAGTCGAAATGTCGTATTCTTAGAAAAACAGTTTATCCAAGACGGCGGCAGTGGGAGGTTAGTGGAGCTCGAAGAAAAGGTCTCTGAAGAGCCCAAAGCTATAGATCCTCAGGAACCTGTAATTCATGAGCCAGTAGTTGATGTTCCTCTACCACCTCGTAGTTCTAGCAGGATCTCCCGACCTCCTGAAAGGTACATGGGTATGCTTACGAAGGAAGTGAAGGAAATATTTCTTATGGAAGATAGGAGTCATACTGATGATCCTAATATCTTTGACGAGACGATGTCTGACATCGATTCTTAGAAGTGGTTAGATGCAATGAAGTCAGAAATTGACTCAATGCATTCAAACCAAGTTTGGACTTTAGTGGATCCACCTGAAGGCATTGTACCTATTGGATGTAAATAGATCTACAAAAGGAAGATAGGTGCCGATAGTAAGGTAGAGACCTATAAAGCTAGGTTTGTGGTTAAAAATTATAGTCAGCGTGAAGACATTGACTATCAGAAAATATTCTCGCCTGTAGCCATACTGAAATCCATCCGCACTCTGCTTGCTGTTGCAGCTTATTCCGATCATGAAATCTAACAGACGGATGTGATAATTGTCTTCCTGAATTAGTATCTTTAAGAAGATTCTATATGGAGCAGCCTATGAGTTTCACGTCCGGTGATGGTGATCACAGAGTCTGCAAGCTGCAAATATCCATATACGGATTGAAACAAGCCTCTCGGAGTTGGAATCATCGTTTTGATGAGGCAATCAAATTGTTTGATTTCATCAAAAACGAAGAGAAACCTTGTGTATACAAGAAGATCAGTGAGAGTGCGATCACCTTCTTCGTATTATATGTGGATGATATTCTCCTTATTGGGAACAACATTCCCATGCTGACCATGGTCAAAAGATGGTTATCCAAAGAATTCTCCATGAAAGACCTAAGAGAAGCGTCCTATATTCTCGGAATAAAGGTCTATAGGGATAGACCTAGACGGATGCTTGGCCTGTCACAAAAGCTATACATAGAGAAGATGTTGAAGAGGTTCAGCATGAAAAACTCCAAGAGAGGTCTTTTACTTCTCAAGCATGGTATTCATCTCTCCAAGACGATGTATCCGACCACATCTAAGGAGGTTCAGCGCATGAGTAAGATTCCTTATGCTTCGATAATAGGGAGCCTCATGTATGCTATGCTATGTACTCGACCTGATATTGCTCTTGCTGTGAGTGTCACGAGCAGACATCAGTCAAATCCAGACGAAGAGCACTGGACAGCTATGAAGAACATCCTTAAGTACTTAAGAAGAACTAAGGATTTGTTCTTGGTCTTTGGAGGAGACTCTGAGTTACGAGTTAAGGGGTATATTGATTCAAATTTCATTTCTGATCCTGATGATAGAAAGTCTACATCAGGATATGTGTTCATTTGCAATGATGGTACAGTCAGCTGGAAAAGTTCCAAGCAATCCATCATAGTGAATTCGACCACGGAGGCTGAATATGTCGCTGTTTCGGATGCTGCGAAGGAAGGTTTTTGGTTTAAAAAGTTCATTGCGGAACTTAGGGTCATGACATCGGATGCCATACCACTGTATTGCGACAACAATGGAGTCATAGCACTTGCTAAGGAGCCGATATCTCATTAGAAATCAAAGCACATCGAGCGGCGTTATCATATCATACGTGACTAATTCGATAAGAAATATGTCAAAGTGCGAAGAGTAGACTCCGCGGATAATATGACAGACCCGCTGACTAAGCAACTGAACCAACCAAAGATGAAAGTCCATCTTGAAAAGATGGGACTTAGATTTATGGCCAATTGACTTTAGTCCAAATGGAAGATTGTTAGATGTATGTCCTAGAAGTCAATATGGCTGACACGTTGTAATTAATCTAGGACACAATTTTGTACTTAATATATTAATATGATCAATAAAAGAACAAATTCTTTTTCATTCAAGTGTAATGTGTCATTGAATCATCAATGGAATTAGTTTCGATTTATATTCTCAAAGTGTTGAGAATTAGAGACATGTATTTAATTCCTAAAGGCTCTCGGTCATAGGATCATCATGAGAACGGTGATAGATCCGGATAGACTAGCGCACAAATCACTTCTTTCGAGATAGATGGATCTCTAATCTATGGTGTAGAGACATAGTGCGACAAGTGCAGATGGTTGTTAGAGAACAACTAGCACTGAGCATGACCATACGAGAGATCACTTGAATATCTATTCAATCGTCAGTGATTGTCTCGATGCTGTAGTTGTGTGACTGGTCCTTTGACTTTAGATGGTACTACTGCTCACAGTGAGGCTGCTGGAGTTTGATTGACATATAAACATGGGTCTCAATAAGCTCTTGTAATGGATATTGGCGACAGTTAGTCTACTGTAGGAGTAGATGCACATCAAGATAGGATCTATCAACTTTGATAAAGAAGAGTAGTCCTATGGGATTTGAGAAGCTAAGTCTATGAATCTGTGGCCACAATAGAGTTATTGATGGAAAAGAGTTTCCATAGATATCACATCTGGATTTGAGCTAATCGAATCTATCATATGATTGATGTTGAGGTTTGACAATTTATCCACGACCTACCATCTAGTTGGGACTCACGATAGAGGGACTGAATCACACATTAACTACATCTAGAGATTTATTTCAGTTTTACTGGGTTGCCATTATATACTGCTAGGTGTCACTGGTGGATTGTGAGAACTCACTAGGGTTGTTTTAGATCAACAATCTTTGATTGAGTTAGAGTGGAATTATTTCGATCTATTGAAAAGAGTTTCAATGATACAATAATAGAGATCATTGTATGTCTCACTACTAGATAGAATTGAACCTATGAGGTCACACAACAAAGGGATCATACCTGAAATTAGTAATTGAGCTTATGAAGTGTCAATTGGGTTTAGAAAAATTCATTGGGTTCATGGTAACCTTGCTAGCACATGGTTGAACCCAATTTCTCTTTCAGTTGAGATTACTTATTTGATAAATTAATTATAGCTTAATTATCTGTTGATTACCTATATGAATAAGATTCATGAGACTCCAATTGTTGGGTGTCTAAGGTTATGGATCATATAAATTAAGGGTGCAAGTCCCTTATGAATCTCCTTGATAGTTATTATGGAGCGCCACTTTGAATTATTCAATTTGGGCATGCCATTGATTAGAGGATCTTTAGTTCTCATATGAGATGTCTCTTGGGTGCAAAAGAGGGTGTCTAATTATGGATGCAAGAGCTCTAATAGTTGGCGCCCAATGGGCTTCCTAACGTAAGTTGGATAATTTAAATTAATAGAAATCCTAATGCAAGTAGGACTTGTATTATATGATTGAATAGGATTCAATCTTTGTGCCTATAAAAGGAGACCTTCCCTAAGATCCTAAGACCATCCAAGCCGCCCCCTCTCCACGCCCAAAGAGCTCCCCACGCCCCTCTTCCTTCTCCCTTTCTCTTCTTCTCCCTTGGGCATCCCATATACGCCCCATACTTGGGATGCGCATCCCAAGTGTTGCACACGCCCAAGGTGTTGGGCGGCCATTCATCTGCTGGTTGTTGGTCTCTTGTAGCACCATAAGGCAAGGAGAAAGACTAGAGACGAAGAGAAAATAAGGATCAAGGAGAAAGATCAAACGTTGATCATGATCCAGACTTCGTTCAGATTCAGCAGGCTGAATTTTGGAGAATCAAAATTCAGATCTTAGAGGATTGTTCCAAGTTGATCTCGAGTGGATACTCGTAGAGGCCGGACACTTATGCAGATAACAGAGAGCCTCATCTCTTCTAGATCCAGATTTGAAGAAAGAGATTATGAAACAGGTATGTGATTTGGTCACAATCTAAATTTTAACATATATCAATTTCAGCATATGAAATAAATCCATATGGTTTTATATTTTTATGCATGCAAAATTCAAATTAAAATTGTTTTAATCTTATTCTCTACTGCGGTGTTTAAAAAATTAAATTTTTGAAACACATATGCATGCTTCAAATCCCAAACTCCAACAGCCATGACCTTTGAGAAAAATAGGTAGAGAGATAGGGGTCCAAACCTAGGGGTGAGATGCTGCAAATGACAGCGCCAGTGGCCGAAAAAGAGAGAACAAAATTCGATCAAACAGGAATAAAATAGAATTTTTGATTTTATAGGATTTTCGATGGACCCGACGGTTGATGGGGGTGTGCGATGCCAAAGAAAGGAGGGGAAGGAAGAGAGGAAGGAGGGACGGGGCTTACCTTCGACTCCGATGAGGTCTCCAGTGAGGATTTGAGGCAAACACAAAGAAGGCATCGGCGGCTTCAACGAAAAAATTCGGGAGAAAGAAGAGGAAGAAATTGGTACTTGTGATGGCCGGCCATAGAGGAGAAAGGAGAGGTTTTATAGGGCTCTTCTTAGGGTTCTTATTTGTCCTAGGAGACCCTCTCCTAATCGAGCACTGGGAAGAAGAAGAATCCCGTTGGGAGTCTTCGTTCCAATTTTTTTTTATCGGCTTGGTGGGCCTAATCGGGTGGGCTGGTTATTTAGAACAGGGTATTACATTCTATCCTCTTTAAAAAAAAATTTCGTCCTGAAACTTGCTTACTTTTTTCGATGAATAATTCGGATGGGAAACTCTTTATAAGTTAAATCTTCATGAACTTGCAATAACTCATATCTACCGCATTATTCATATCAGAAACAAACTTCCTCAATAGGAAAACATGAAAAACATTATGCACTTTAAACAATTCTAATAGCAAGGCTAGTTTGTAAGAAATATTTCTGCTCTATCCAAGAATTCAAAAGACCCAACATAGTATGGATTTAGCTTGTCTTGCCTTCCAAACCTCATGACACCTTTCTATCCGCGAAATAATGAATTTCTTTGATCTCTTAATCTTCACTTAAAATACCATAATTCTTTGCTCATGAAATTATTTGTTTTTGATTATTTCTTATGAAAATCATAATCGACTCTATCTATTCTTAACAAAAATAAAAGAGTTTGGAGCATTAGATGCTCACCATAATCTACAACCTCCTTTATCCTTTTAACTTCTTACATGATGTAATAATTAAACTCTTATCGTAGAAAATCTTTAAATCCATTCAAACAACTAAAGTAATAATGTCAATGCTAAAAAAAAAGATATCTATTTTCGAAACATTCTACATCCAAACTCTATCAAGAAATATCAATCTACTAATTTTAAATTTAAGATGCTCAAAATTCTTCTGACAATTACTAATAATAAAAGAATCAATTGCCAAAAATAGTACTGCAATATCTAAATGAGCCCAAAAACCAACAAGCTTATCCTTTCATTTGTCAATGGCGATCTTCTTTTTTTGGTTTTTTTTTTTTTAAATCAAGTCTCCATTCATAATACTTGTTGTATTAGAATTAGTATTCTTAGCCGGTTTTGATATAATTCAACCACTATTTTGTTGCGCACTCTGTTCTGAACCCACTGAATCCTATAGGGCTATCGGATAAATTCTTGACAAGAATACCGTTTTACATCAAAATTTCAAAAGATCCAACTTTCAAATTTTTGATAGATTTTAAGCAAAACTTTTTAAGTTTCTTTATCCTTTATTATGCCTCAAGCATAACACATCAGAATTAAATCTTGATCTGCTTCCATATTTGAAGCCCTTATATAAGCTCCATGATTGATCTAAAACCTCATAAATCTAAAACTAATGGAAATAAGTTAACATTATATACACTTGACAATCAATTAGATAGCTACAACTAACATTTCTTTGTAAAAGTATTAACTCTAACTCCAACAAACTAGAAGATCTCAAGTCAACATCCCAGTGAATAGAATCAACTCGATTATTTCTCCTATAGCTTCCTTCATTGGGACCCTTAGCATCCATCAATCAAATATTGTCCATTTTCATCTAAAACTCATTTTAAAAATTTCAACAATAGTAACATATCTTAAATCAGCTCAGAAACCTAAACTTTGACTTCAAATAATTAATAGCCTCACTATCTCCAACAAACAAAAGGAAGATAAAGTAATTCAATCAATAGATAGTAATACAAATTATTAAAGATTTCGCTAGAACTTATATGTCATACTCTCATAATAAAATTCAATTCACTAATAGAATAAAATATATTTTTTATTTACATGTGAGTTTCATACATGATCCTTTTGAAGGCTCAATGCTCGAACAATATTCCTCTCCGTATGATGTAATTCTTTCTTTTTTTTTTCTTAAGTTACATCCCAAAAGCTTCCTTCCCAAAATTGTAATGATCAGACAATCAACATCAAAATTAAAAAAATTATGATCTTCACTCATATCAAGTTTAAAATTTCAGACTCATCTAAATAACAATTGATCAAGCATATTCAACATAACATATCAATATATTCTATCTTTATTTCAGAGTCAACATCTCTCGTACTTAGGTCAAATCCTATTTATTGAAATGCTAGACATAACTCATCAGTTCTATTACATATATCATATGCCACTAAATAAATTCTATCATAATATCTATTGACCTGAAATCCAATCTTCGAATCCTTTAGGCTACATTGACTATGTCTCTAGTGATCGTAATCTTATACTCAAATACCAATTAAGTCACAGTTCTTAGTGCTCATAACCTAAGCTTTGATATTACTTATATCATGCCCTAGTCATTTAATCCACAGTCCCAAGTAATCATAACCTAAGCTCTGATACCATAAAATGTCACATCCAAAATCCGAGACATAATACGGTCATGCTACCGAGGGATGGAGCCCATGATAACACGAAGTTAATTAATCATAATCAATTAAAATCCATCAAATAAAAGATTCAATTCTATTATTCATTAAATAATTAAACCAATATTGGTTTGAAACATCTAAATCCAAAAGTAAGTACCAACTCAAATCTCAACATTTGTAAATAAATAACTATAAATCCATGATCATAAAATAAACTAAACTTCCACTATCAAATTTCTAAGCTTGCTACACAAATCTTCAAGTTTAAATCTTTCATCAGTTCTAATATTTTTCTTCTGTAAAAGAAAAAAAATAAAAAAAATATGAGCTACACTAGTCCAGTAAGTAGAACTTGCGTTTCCTTACCAGATCAAGTATAAAATTTATTTTTCATGATAATGCAATATTTAGAAAGTAACAAATATTATAAAAATAAATATTTCATAGAGCATATAATAAAATAAATTATAAACCTATCATGCATACATAAATCATATATATTTCACAATCATGAATCATAAATCATTTTTTCATGTATTCATGTCATGTTTCAAAATATTACTCACAGATATTTGTGCTAAGGTCACTATTATACCCGTGACAGGGTCATGTTTCTTAATCGATAGAGTTTTTGTTTCGTGTGCCAACTTTATATCCATTGGTGGGGTCATGCTTTGTGTGGATGCTAGCTCCGGATATCGATCTTCTTAAAAAAATTCGTTCATAGCTATCTGAGAGCCTTTGAAATCTTTATATCTTTTTCTTAAAATATACATATACATAGATGAAAAAATAATAAAATTCATACCTCATAATCATGCTATTTTCATAAAACACATTCATGGAATCAATGCTCACAATAAAACATGCTTTTTCATATCACATATGCTGATCCTTATTTTATTAAAAATATTATTTCATTAACAATAATTTTTTGCATAAAAAAATATGATTATTTAAAAATAAATAAGGAGCATAAGATCTACTTACCTCATTCATCTTAGATCTTTAGATTTCGTTAAAAAAATCAGCTAATCCTATTTAAAATATCAAATCATCATCAATTTCTATTCGATGAATATAATAAGATTAAATCATAAGAAAAGAGGACTGTTGATCAGACGTGTCCGATCATCCAGACATCAGGGCAATTCAAGATCTCCGAGTTGAGGGTCAGATTTAAGTAACTTGATCAAGGAATCGTGAAGCACAGATCGAATAAAGGTCAAGATCAATCAATAGAGTTCATTAATAATGGATTTGAAAGATACTTGATATGGCCAAATCAGGTTGATATACAGCACGGATATCAAAGCGGCTTTGGGTCATATTGTTGGAGTCAACATGAGTCCCTAGAAGATGAAGGTATGACTCAGTACAAGATTCATAGATCTTCTTAAAGAGAGAAAGTCGGTCATGAGAGAGAAAGTAGAGAGAGAAAGTGGAGAGAGAATCTTCGTATCTTTCAGAAGAGACAATCATAACTGAGATCATCAAAGGTCATATCAAGATGATTCAATATGGATTAACTATGATCAGTTGCTATAAATTTCGAATAAGAGTTGGATTGGGATCTAACCTACTTCATGAATTTCGAAATGATTCTAGATCATCTTATTTTCATCTCAAGTTTGTCCTAGGATCCATGATGCAGTTAGAGAGAAAAAGAGAGAGAGTAGAAAGACCCTAGACAGAGGAGAGAGAGAGAAGAGATAGAGAGAGAAAGAGAGCTTTTCTCTCTCTTCTTCTTCTTTCTTTTTTTCTTTTATTTTCTTTTTCTTTCTCTTTTCCCTTTTCTTGGCCGATCAAAGGAGGAAGGCTCGATGGTTTGGGAGTTCACGGTCGGATGACCGACAGCAGGTGGTGGCATCTAGCAGACAGCGACGGAGCAAGGGAGGGCCGGCAGCAGGCCAAAAAAAAATAAAAAAAGTCAAAAAAATAGGGGACCGCCCCCTTTCTTTAAATTTTCTCCGATCATTGGTCGATCACCGACGACCATGACCTTCGAAAAAAATAAGTAGAGAGATGGAGGTCCAAACCTAGGGGTGAGACGCTGCAAAAGACGGCGTCGATGGCCGGAAAAGAGAGAACAAAATTCGGTCAAACAAGGAAAAAACAGAGTTTTTGATTTTTTGGGATTTCCGACGAACCCGACAGCCGGCGGGGGTGCGCGATGCCATGGGAAGGAGGGGAAGGAAGAGAGGAAGGAAGAACGGGGCTTACCTCCGACTCCGATGAGGTCTCCAGCAAGAATTTGAGGCAAATACAACGAGGGTGTCGGCGGCTTCAACAGGAGAGTCCGGGAGAAAGAAGAGGAAGAAACTGGTGCTCGTCGTGGCCGGCCAAGGAAAAGGAAGGAGAGGTTTTATAAGGCTCTTCCTAAGGTTCTTATTTGGCCTAGGAGACCCTCTTCTAATCGGGTACGGAGAAGAAGAAGACTCCCATTAGGAGTCTTCATTCCATTTTTTTTTTTTTTTTGTGGGCTTGGTGGGCGTAATCGGGTGGGCTGGTTATTTAGAACAGGGTATTACAGTTATTTTTTTAATAACAAAAAGAGGAGAAGGCAAGGAACATTTGTTTAAAGATGTGGCCGCCAAGGAGAATTTTTATTGGTAGATATCATAGTATCTCTCTCCCCCCCCCCCCCCTCTCTCTCTCTCACCTGCTCAATTAGCTCTCTATGCATCCTTTTCATGATGTCTCTGCTAAAAGAACCTCCAGTGGCAATGCATTCCAGGAGGAGTTATAGACACAAAAAGAAGAGAAGATCAGATATCAGTCATGCATGAATGCCCTCGGTAGAATTAAGCCACACAATGTGACCTATGAAGCTCCAGCATCCTCATCTGCTAAAGCATGTTGAAGTGCTTGGAGATTGCATATACAATTGATGACTTGAACAAGAACAGGATCATTCCACCAAAAGCTTTAAGAGTTCTTGATAATGGTTTGCATGAGCTTTCTCTGTATGAACTTTCACCTGGAGTTGAGCCCAAGCCTTCTAGAATCTTATATAAGATCTAGTTCAGATGCTTATTTAACCACATACACTAATAAAGTATAAAGCAAGCAAACAATGACAAGGGTAAAGATACTCTTTTCATATGACATGCATACAACTTTGACAGGTATTTTGAGGCCCTTGTCTGAAATAATCTAATATGCAGATAATGTTACACAAATGTTTTCACTCCTTGAGGCAGAAACATGAGTTACTGGTACTCTAGACCATGTTTCCTTGCTAAATTTTTGTCAATCTCAGATCAACACACTTCTGAAAACAACTAAAAGGAGAGTAGATCATTGTACAGAATATCCTAGTGACTTGTAAAGTTTAAAACTTGGACTTTCCAAGCCTAGTTTCTTTGATAATCTCCTGTCTATTTCATCTCATAGAACTGCAAAATCTTGAATGAGAGGGTTATTTGCAATCATAATACAACAACAACAATAACAAATGATGGCACTTTGATTTCGGCTCATTACCAGGTCTTCCCTCCCTCCTATCATATCCATACATGAAACCCAGGCACCTGAAAAGAGAGTCCTATGCAGCACCCATTGCAAACTAATGCACCATGTCAACTGATTTTCATCTCTTTATGCTCTGCTAGTGCTAATCTAACTTAATCATTAAGACAATATTTTTACTGCTATCATTGATATAGGATAAACTTCCACATCTCTTTTCATTTATATTGATGCGAGCATGCCTTTGTGGCTGAACATTCTGACTCATGATGCTGGTCTGAATATGCCCTTTTCAAGCATGCATGCACGCACGCACACGCGTACGCACACACACTAAAGGAGGGGGGAAAAGGAGAAGTGCCAACATGCGAAGACAAGACATCTTCAAAAGCAATTTCTACTACACACACTCTGCTAATGCCACATGCAAACAAGATGACAGAAAAGAAATATGGATTTTAGTGAAAACCAATCAAAGTTATATGCTGCAAATGAGTTGATTCAAACAATAGAGTTAGCATATACACTGCTGCAATGCCAAATGCAAAGAAAGATGAAGGAGAAAAGATATGTATTGCAGTGAAAGACAAACAACATTATATACTGAAAAAAGAGCCTTGATTCAAACAATATAGTTAATCAGGAAAAAGAAGAAGAAACAAAATTTAAGCAAAAGGGCAATCTTGTAATGGCAGAACAGTGTGTAGAGGAGGAAACCTCTTCTTTTCAGCATGCTACACAACTGACACAAAATATCATCATGTACTTGTCATAAAATTTGAAAGTAATTCATGTCTACAAACCATTTCGTCAGTCAAAAAATTATCCGTAAGTTTTGGGCTTCCACAAGAAATTAGCAGATATTCATATTTGTACAGCCCAATGAATAATTTTCAGAAACAGCTGTTTAATTACACATGACTTTTTGAAGCTCATGTCAGAAAAAATAGTCTGCCAACATTTAGCAAGAGATTGTGCCGCACAGGGAGACTTCAGTGAACCAGACACAGCTTCATGAACATATAATTCATGAATAATACATTACGTAAAGCTCATGTATGCAAAGGTCTACTTTTGTGTATTGCTGAAGCAAAAATAAGACTAATCCAATGAAATCCATAATTATTTAGCAAATAATTCATAAATAACATTGACGGTACTGGAGTCAACTCCAGATAAACCATGCGCATGGTTACTCCTTTATGCATGTTATACAAGAGCTACAATCATAATTCACCAACATTTATTCATTAAGGAACAGTAATAGCCAAAATAGCATACAACAGTTCAACACAATTGCCATCATTTTCTCATATGCACCCAACAAACTAAAGAGTTGGAACGTTCTAACCTCAAACATAGGAAAGCAACTTGAAGTAAATAACAATATAGACTGAAAGAGATGCTACTGCACATATGTGCTGCCAGAACAAGAGCGCCGAAGCTTCCTTGACAGCATAACCCCTCAAGCTAGCAATGGCCCCCAACAGTATAGCACTTGGCGTTGTGTACTGCAACAAAAGTACAAAGCAGTACATTTGATCTCCTTGAACCAAAAAATTCAATTTGTCTGCCAAAGCAACCACACCAATCCCCACAAGAGGAAGCACCAATAGCCTTGCTACAGTGATCCCAATCATAGTTCTGGTACCAAGAGCTGAATCATTAGGACCTTCTGCAAGCATTCCCCCAAGAATCAGCATCACTGAGGGAACCACTGCTCCTGCCAAAATTTCCAAACTATCTGTGAAGAAAGAGAGTGGTGCATCAATCCCAAATACAAAATCTTTAAATATGGGAACCATCCCTACTATAAGCGCCAAAAGAGAAGCAATGGTTGGAGGCTGCATAATGTGTTGGATTGGAGTCTCTTCAGCCACAATTCTCATCCGTCGAACAACCTTTGGCTCTGCCAAACATCTAAGGGACTTCGGACTGCTAGGCCCTACACCAGCACCTCCTTCCTCAGTTAAATCAAGGTCTGGAAAAGTGTTCTGCGACGAGCCCGAAATGCTCATAAAGACTCTAGCAATAAATGGTGTCTTTGAATGTGCTGTCGCCTTGTCTACCATCCCAGGCCATTCAGCTTCATGAAGCAGAGGTCTGCTAATATTACTGGTGTGTTCCTCTTCTATCTCGTTCTCTGCTGAGACTATCTCATAATGTCGCATAGGTGGCTCCATCATGTGATAGACCAAGGTGTAAACAAGAATCACTGCAACCCATTGGGCAAAAGAGACATAGGCGATGCCCGTCCTATGGCAGTCTGGTCCAAACGGGTGGTCTGAGCTATGGCAAACCGATCCAACAATAGCAATTGGAAGATTCCCAGTGTTGCCGAATCCAGTCATGATCACAGTAAACCGGAAGAATTGGGGCGGCGGCCGGCATATGATTGCAACAATGTAACCAAGAGCGCAGCCTATGGCTGTGCTGATAAGCACGTTGACAGGCACAAACCACCAGCGCAGTACATCATTAAGAGTGACCGACTCACCGAGGTGGACGAAGATGAGGCAGGGAAGGAAGAGAGCAAAGACAAGCTTGCTGAGGAGCTTGAAGGTGGCTCTTGGCACAATTTGGGTTTTCGGGTGGGCAAGTATGAGGCCAATGACCGTGAGGCACAAAAGCTTCATCAGGGGCACCACGGCCGACAATAAGTCCTCATGTCGGTTTTTCATTTGATCCATGGCGGCGAAAATCATTCTCCCTTTCTCGGATTTTAGGTGATACTGGAGATGGGTTTAAGACTTGTTGTAAAGATTTGAAGCTAAATCAAAAAAAAAAAAAAATCTCAGCTTTGCACTTGAGCATCAAAAGCTGGGGTTTTTCCTCGGATTCACAAAAGGTTCTAATTGCAAACGAAGAACTTTTGATCCCAACCACAATAAAACTTCCAAAAAACACGACCCCGAAGGTGATGACAAGATCTATGTAACAGGTTCTGGAGATTTCACTGAAGATATTAAAATAAAGATGAGAGAAACCGGGAAAGAAATAGATCTTTCGTGTAGTAACAGCTGATTTAGATAAACGAGCAATGAAAATTTAGCAGCAAAATCACAAAATACTAAGAACTGAGGCAGCGATTTCGTATCGGAATCCTATTCAGAGATATACATATACACCAAAGAAAGCAAGAAATTTCGAAGAAAAAACACACGAACAGCACATCAATTGGATCAAGTAGCTTGTGGAAGCTTACCCCACCATCAACAAGAGGACGATTCAAACTTTTTTTGAGGATGGAAGATTCAAACTTTTCTTCTTGGCAAACTGGTTAGTTTCGACGCAGTCGCCAATAAAGATCTTTGCGACGCCAATAAATGGTGATCCAAATCTCCCCAATAGAAACCCACAAGGTCGGAGCCTCCTTTCAACGTTTCACCCGCTCTACTTCCCATTTTTAGCCGCAAATCGGGGTTCGATCGCAGAACGTATCGCTAAGTGGCGGTGACGACACCCGAACTCGGACGGAATTCTCGTATAATACGGGCACGGAATAAAATCGTCACGGCCGTCCGTACGGAATCGGATGGTCAAGTTTCGGATTCAGGGAAGGCATCACCGGAAATGCACGGTCGGGATGTGGAGCCTTGAGATGATGGAGGTAAGAGTACCGGGAGAAGCCACGAGTAGGTCAACCTGGCCCACCAGCACTTGGAAATGTGCGTTTGTGGATCCGCTGGTTGTTTGAGCGCGGAGTGCAGCTTCATGGTCCTGCACGTATGTACAAATCTTCGCCATCCATCGAACCCGCGTGTTTTGTTGGAAAATCATTTACGTCTGAAATATATATATATATATACAATAAAATTAAAAAAATAAAATATCACAAGTCCAATTTGAATCTCTTCTCTACTTGCAGCCATCAGGTATGACGGTCTAAATGGGTTCCAATAACTTCGCCGTATTATATCCACATCATATAAGTCTTAATTTCTTATGCTTCTCACACACGTCACTCATATGTATGTTCCATGAGATTTATCTATTTTATTTGGTGACATCAGTTAGTTGACATATAGGGAACGGGGTTTGCTCAAAAAATTGTGAATGTTACCTCCCTTTTATTTTAGGATGACAATGATGACATGTAAAATCCCCTCTACCATCCAAGGATAAATTTAGAAAGGGGGGGGCGGGCGCGAGGAAAAGAAGATGAAATGTACCCCTTCTCTGCACCTAAAATAGGATATACGTTTGGATTCTTTCATGAGCCATATGCCATGTTCATTTTTAGCATAAAAAAATATAGCAGATACATGGAACCAGCTGGCTAAAGAGGAAAGAATCACTATAAAAATGGTGCATTTTGTAGGTATCCCTTATCAAATTTTCACCAATGGCAATTTAATCTTTCGATGAGCCACATCAACAATCAACAACTGAAAATTAATGAGCGATGGAGTATTATAACAGTGATTTCCACTGTGGTCATTGCCCCTACCCCTAAGTCGATGGTGAGTCAATTTCCTTTCTAAACTCTAGCAAATAATCTAATTTGGTAAATAAAATAAAATAATAAAGGAAAAAGGGAAGGATCTACCTATATAAGTTCCAAGGTATTACAAACAAGAAGGTAAAAATCCTATTACCAACAGCACAGCTAAAAAGGATCTCGTCTCATCTTTAGCCTTTTTTCCCCAATGGCAGAGAAACGAATCCTTCATGTGAGTTGGTCACTGTTCACGGCGGCAGCCGCCCGATAATTGAGAAGGATGGGCCCCATGTGGATAAGGCCCCGGGGGTCCTGGGTCCCTGGCAAGCTACCGGCCACTCCTGCTGCCATTGTCCACCTCGAATGTCCCGTGGGTCCAACGTGGAAAGGGTAGGTCGGATTTTATCGCTCTCTTCTTCTCCTTCCCCGAACGAGAGACTTCTGGTGGACCCGATCAGGTCATTCCATGCATCCTTTGTGAGTTCCAGCATCCTATCTTATCGTCTGGTTGACATTGCACCCTTCACACGAAAAAAATGATTGATTTTTTTTTTTTTCCGCAACATCAATTATTGGGTCATATTTTATATAGCTTTCAAAATCCTCCGATCTTTTTCCATTCACACATAAGTCATATTTTAAAAGCAAATACGATCCAATGATTCGTGATGCAAGAGAAAACCAATCATTTTCTGCACTAAAGATAAAATCCGCAGCCGTTTTGATCTATGGATCTTTCATAAAAATTTGACACGTCTCCTTGCTATCATAGTGGCTCCTATAGACCTTTCATAACAGTTGGACACGTCTCCTTGTTATCATGGTGATTTCCACGTTGTGTTTCGATCAGGATATAACTTCACGAGCTCATGGCTGATAAATCAATATATTATTCGAGGCAATGTTATAATTCAAATTATTTTTAGGTCTTCCTTCTGACTGACCCATGTTTGCGAAGACTACAGTGCCCTCGTCGTGCGATCCTGCCTGTGGAACGAGATGGGCAACAAGCCAATGTAATGTAATAAGGACTACAAAAGGTCCAAATTTGCTTTTAAACCCCCCGCCCCCCACAAACAAAAAGTCTGAATTTGCTAAAAACAATTTTATCAATATACACCCATATTTCTAAACTTTCTACTTAACACATAAAGGATATGTTACTCCATAATTTATAACCTTCATGTACTTGTGTTTTTATTTATGCTACAGAAAAATGTTATATCACGTTAACGCGTCCTTCTGTTTTGTCCAACAAACCTAGTGTGGAGTGTTTAGGCCGAACCACTTCCATGTTTCTCTTTATTGAACAGGGCCCACACAAAGGGGTCGAGCAGTAGCATCGGCCCATGATATGCAATAACTTAGCCGAAAAAACAAAAAACAAACACAAAGCTTGAACAAGAACAATCATGACACACGAGGGTTGCATTGTAGGACAATTATTATTTCTCAAATAAAGAGATCCGGCTCCTAATTAAGAGCTTTTAATACTTCATACTAGTTCTTTTATTTGGTAACGTCAGTTAGTTGACATTAGAGGGAACGGGGTTTGCTCAAAAAATTGTGAACGTTACCTCCCTTTTATTTTAGGATGACAATGCGTCCTTTTGTCTTGTCCAACAAATATAGTGTGGAGTAGAGCCATTAAAATGGACAACCCATAGAGCGCCTATCCTTCGTTAGCTGAGCCCATTAAGATTGAGTCAAAAAAAATATTTTTGATAAACAGACCATCAAATAAACAGTCCAATCTTAACCCTTACAAGTGAAAGACTTAAATGGACCGATCCTTATAACTCATCAAAAAATTAAAATAATTATAAAATTATAAAAAATAAAAAACTCTTAAATATAATACTTCATCAAATAAATAAATAAATTTAATCCCTACATCAAATTTTAAAACATCAAAAGCAAATATAAAATAACTTCAAAAAATTTATAATAATATCATAATCTTCATTCTCTAAAAGAAAAAAACATCACAAACTAATTAAACTCTACAAAATCAAAGAAACCAATAAGTAACAAATATTGTTTAAATAATATTGAGTCCAACCATTGAAATTCAGTCCCTATTCTCAATTAGAATATTTTAGGTAATTTTTAATTAAAATATTAGGAAAAAAAAAGATTGCTTAATAAAAAGTTAGTCATGTGACTGACTTTAATATTAAACCCCCTTTTTAACATTTAACAATTTATGTAATTGTATCATTTTTTTTAAATAAACGAGCTGATCCGTGGTCTAGACGGGCCAGCCTTCATGGGCCAGGCCATAAATGAGCTGAGCTAAAAAGCCCTTTTGTTAAATGGGCTGTCAAAATACTAGTCCAGTCCTATTATTTTAAAAGCCTAAATGGGTTGGCTTGCGAGCCATGATCCATTTTGACAGCTCTATATATGAGTAACAAGATATCATAATTTCTATCGAAAAATTATATAGACCAGCACCAGATAACTTCGAAGCCTTTCTCTGAATCCTATGTCATCCCGATCAACATTTCTGACCCTCTCTTTCTTTTGTTTGTGTTTTTTTATGTTTTTCTGATATAATGTTTTTTGTTTGACATGATATTGCAACGGAAAGTAATAATGATAATACAGGATGTGATAGTTGGACAACAGGATGTCATAATCGCTATCTAAAAGTCATATACGGCAGCACGAAGTGACATAGAAGACTTTTCTACATCCTATGTGATCCAAATCGATATTTTGGACCTCGTGTTGATTTGTTTTGACATTCACAACTTTGTTTGAATTATAATTGATATGGGAAGTTAATAAAAGCTATCCAAATGTGATGTCCTGCAGCAGTAAGTGAATATCCTTCCTTTGCATCTTATGTCATCCTCATGAGTATTTTTGGGCTCCTGTTCTTTTTTTTTTTAGACATCTTATTATATTTTTATGACATCATAAACTTTGTTGGACATATCATTGCATAGAGAAGTAATAACGGCGACACAGAAAGTTATAAACCAACTACAGCACATCATAACCATTTTCAAAAAGTAATATAGACAAGTAGGAAGCAACACATTAGCTGAGGCTACATCCTATGACATCCTAATCAAGGTTTATGACTTCTATTTTTATGTTATGATATCATTTGAAAGGTAAATGCAACAAAAGTAAACTTTTTATTGATTAAAAATTTATTACATAGATTTTTAAATAAGAAGACAGCAAAAGGAAATACAAAAAAGATGAAGAACTAGTCTTCATCCGAAAAAAAAGCCCCGATCTCTTCATCACTATTCTCAGATTGAAGACGCGATAGGTCAAACTATTGGACCTTCCATTGCAATCGTGCCTTGCAATCCTGAAACCCTTGGATAAAAGCGCTCAAAGATGTCTTGAGGAGTTTCTTCTAAAAATCTACCGTATCCTTATACCGATCGATGATTCCGAATGGAACATCGACATAAACTTATAATGCAATGTCGGAAAAACCCCCTTTGCCTCCGGGCAAATAAGGGTCCGCCCCAATCCCCACTAACCCAGGAGAAGGCTGGGCGTGGGCACAAAGAAAAGGAGCCTGCACTGCTGTTGGCTCATGTGGAGACAGAGCGAAGAGAGAAAGATCTGGATCTGCAATCCTCGGCCTTTTGGACTGCTACCGTCTCGAAAATTTCCACTTCTCCTTGACGGCCAACTTGATGGCTGCAAGAAATGGCTTCATTTTGAAGACAAAGGAAACAGAGTCTTTCTGCAACAAGATAGTTTGTAGCACTAGCAATTGATCTGGATGGAAAAATGGTCTACTTATAGAGATCACCGATGGCCTAGATCGGATCATCGAATCACCAAATGTTACCACGTGGTAGGCATTGGGAACCACATCCCTCGCAATCGTGCATCGCATCCTTTCCAGTTCAAACTGCATTGGATGAATATGCAAGGCGACTTTCGGGATCCTCTGACATTTGACAATTCATATATCTTCTTTTCAAGTCATAATTACTTGGCTCCTCAATCTCTCTTCCTTGATTATTAGGGTCTATCCAAGTCATTAATTCGTAAGTATTTTATGGTATCTTTTTTTAATATGACATCATGTATAGTTTAAGCTTTATGGCATCTTGTATTGTTATATAACATCCTGCTTTTTTAAATTGACTACCTGCATTAGTTTTTTGACATTCATTATTATTATATGACTTCTTGGTGCACGATATGTCAAAATCGAGTTGCTTGTCCTAGTCAGTGCAACAGAAAGTAATAAAGATCACACAAGAAGTCATAAACAAGTAACCAGATATCAAAATTGTTATCGAAAAATCATATAGAATAGTACCAAATAACACAGAAGCCTTTCTGTTGCATCCTATGATATCCTAATCAAAATTTATGATCTCCTCTTCATTGTTATGATGCCGTGTAGTCTTTTTATGATAGAGCTGACTTGTTATGACATCCATAAGTATAATATCACTTTTAGTTTTATGTTTATGATTTCTTATTGCATGTCATAATTTTCTATTAAATCATCTTGCACAATATGATACCCAGTTGTGCAATATGACATCCTAATTTTTGACTGATGAGGCAATCCCTTTTTTTATAGTCAGCGTGATCGAACCATCATCAAAAGGCATTAAGTGTGAGCCATTCCCTATCTTTTCAAGATGATAAAATATCATTTACTCCCCCGTCTATCCAAGAAAAATGGAGGGAAGAAGAGAGAAATCTTTTCATCTTCCTCTATCTGCTCTCTCATCTTGCACGACTGTTTCCTCTTCACTCTGGTGACCATCATTTCCTTTTTTTCGTCATCAGCATTCTCTTACTTCAGATGTCTGAAAACACTTGATGGTTGGTGGCGGTTTTCAACGGATCAAGACCACATTTTAGGATTTCGTATGTATCCTCCTGTCATATCTCTTATATCCCCTTCGCTTTTTCCTATCAGAGAACGAGGTGGTGCAGGAGATCCCTTATTGTTCACGCATGATCCCTAAAACTTATTTGTTAAGAAGGCATGGAGGAGAAGGCAAGAATGAAGATGAGATGAGCGAAGGGAACACAGCTCTTGTTGTGTATGATGGAGATGATGCCCCTATATCAACCTCCGAAAGAGAAGTAGAAGAAACAGAAGAAGGTAAACCATTATTATTTCCCAATAATATAATTAAAACAGCATTCTATGACATCCTATTTATCTTTATGACATCCTCTTGATTATTATGATTTTCTCTGATTCTCTACAATATTCCATATGTTATTATGATGTCTTATTAGTTTGTATGACTTTTTGTTGATTTTTATGATATCCTACTATAATGAAGATATCCTATTGCTTTTTATGACATTCCGTATATTAGTATGACTCCCAGTTGGTGGTCATTGAATTATTTTTTGCAGAAAAGCAACTGAGCAAGTCGAGAAAGCTCCAGATTAAGAAAGGCAGGGCTCCTCAAATTTATAAAAACTTGTGCAAGTCAACTGTTTACGTAGAGAATATCTGCAAAATAGAGTTTTTTGCTGCACATATAGATATCATGCTTAAGACCTCATTTAGTGCCTTCATTGACATGGAGCCTATTGTAGTGAATGGGGCACTTCTATCTGATATTATAAAGTGCTATGCAGGAGGTGATGCATTCATTTTTGGTGGAAAGACAATAAGGTTCATTGCGGATGAAGTTGCATTTATTTTGGATCTTCCATGCCATGGAATTAAAATGATAGGCAACAAGAATAAGGGGAGGCTCTTCGAGAGATTTGGGTTTAAATTGGATTTGCATCATAAGGAACTAGAGAACTTAATTTGTGAGCTAAAGTCCTCAATGAGAAAGAAGGACATTGAGGATACTGTCAGGCTTTAGCTAGTCTACATGCTCACCATATTTTTGGCACCCAAGTCAAACCAAACGTGTCCAAGATTTCTGATCCCATTCTTGGATGACCTATCGCAACTCGTAGCCTTTGCATGGGCTGCTCCATTAGAAACTTAACTCTTCATATGCTCCCAAAGATTGTCAAATGCTTGAGGTTCGAGGAACCACACCAATCAAAGAGGTCTGACAAGGATAGGAGACAGCCCATGCTCTTCGATTGTTCAGCAACCCTCATGGTAATAACAATTCTCAATAAAATTTCACTATATTTAATATTTTATTTATTTTTCTATAGTCTGATTTGAGAAAATGCTCATGAGCAGATGTGGTTCTTCGAGCACACCAATATGAGAGTCCTAGCTGACCCTACAAAATTATCGAGATTGTTGAGGTGGCATGACTGCCATAAGAGGATACACAACAAAAAATTCAAGGTTGATAATGCTATATGACCCCCCCATAGGAGCGGTGGTTGCTCAGTCCCTTTGTACCAAGACTGGACATGCCAAGGAGGAAGCACTGTGCAATGTATACACAGCTACAGACAGAAAATGAGAGGCTTTGACAAAAGCTGTGAAAAAAGAAGAGAAAGCTCAGGCGCATGTGCATGGAGGAAAGGAAAAAAATATGGAGAGAAGAGAGATGGAGGAAAAGGAGGAGGAGGTGACAAAGGAGGAGTTGACTGAGATGGAGTTGCCCAAGGAAAAGGGGGAGGGTGAAACAGATGAGATGAAAAAAAAGGAAGAGGAAAAGGAAGAGGTGATTGAGAAGGAGAAGCTGGAGAAAAAGGGGGAGGAGGATAAGGATGAGCTGAAGGAAAAGGAGGAGGAGGAAAAGAAGGAGATGAAGAAAAAGGAGGAGGAAAAGGGGACGGAGGTAGAGGAAAAGGAGGAGGTGACTCAGAAGGAGTTGGAGGATCAAGGGGAGAAAGAAAAGGTGAGGTGAAGGAAAGAGATGAGGAGGAAAAGGAAGAGGAGAAGGAAGAGGAGGTGAAGAAAGAGAGGGTGGTGGTGAAGGAAAAGGAGGAGAAAGAAAAGGAGAAGGTAAAGGAAAAAGAGGAAGAGAAAAGGGAGGAGGTCAAAGAGAAGGAGGTGGTGAAGGAAAAGAAGAAGGAGAAGAAAAAGGAGGAAGAGAAAAAGGAGGAGGTTAGAGAGAAGGAGGTGGTGAAGGAAAAGGAGGTGAACAGAGGGGTGGAGGACAAGTCACAGTCATTGATATATTCACTCGTAAAGAGGGTGAAAAGGAAACGTTGGGTGCGTAAGACCTTCCTGACGGAAGATCCAATGTTTTAGATTGGACAGTCTAGAAAAAGAAGCAAGGCAATTTCCACATCTAAAGAGGTTTTTCTTCTTGATATATTAGGATTTGCAGATACAGAACCAATCCACACATCTAAAAAAAAGGAGGCTGCTGATGTATCAACTTTGCCAGACAAAGAATTAGAGAAAGATGAGGTGGCCATTACATTCTGCCTTGATTAATTATAAGATGTTTTTGCTACATTAAATTATGAATGCATGCATTTTAAGCTGATATTTTAATGTAGTTTGTTATCGACCGTATTCCAAATTTTTAACCAAAAGCCTTGTTGTCCAAGGAAGATGATACTATCATCAGCATTTTTTCTAAAAAAAAAAATAATTTGTGAGTCTTTTATGACATCCTCTACTCTTTTAGGACATCCTATTAAATTTTTATGACATCTTGTATTGTTCTTTGATATACTCTACTGTTATGACATCCTGCATTAGCTTAATAATTTTTTGATAGTAATTTATATCATCATGTATAAATATATTTATATTGTTGAATAAAATAAATTTTTTTCATTTCAAAGAGGTTGCTTACATCAACCGTCATCAAGACAGCATCACGAGGTCTCACATTCATGACCTACTTTTCGATGATATGATTGTTGATGATGTAAGAATTTCATTCTCATATTATCATTTTATGACATCCTATTTTTATTTTATTTCTTCATGTTACTATTGTATGACGTCTTGAATGGTATTTCTCACTATTTTTGTTTTACTATATACAATCGCTTTCTTTTTTCATGGATGGATTATTGATGCTGGACAAGCATTTATGTTTCAAAATTGAATTGAACGGTCAGACGTCTACCATAAGTACCTCCTATCCCCTTTCATGATAGTTGAGATATGTATTTAGTCAGAATCAGCACACCATAAGCTTGCTGGCACGGTGGGGCAAATGATTTTTAATGATATTAGTGATCATAATAAGGAGTTTAGGTTCCTTTTCACCATTATCAACTCAGAAAACCTCCACTGACATCTGGTGGTAGTTGATATGGTGCAAAATGCTTTCTCTATCTGAACTCCTTAAAGTGCAACACAAAATACAAAGTCAATGCCAGAAAGTGGCAAAAGATTTTTGGAAGAATGTTCCATATCTCTAATGACAATGCAAAGGCATAGAAATGGAAGATGGAGGAAGATGGGGACTGTCCTTTCCAACCCCTTGGTTCTCTAGACTATGGCCTGTACTGTCTAAAGTTCATGAATTTTCTTGCTCACAAGGACATATCACAAAAATGAGATTTCATAGGAGATGACATCCTTCCATACCAGTGGGAGCTTGGAGCAAGAATCCTAAAGGAGGGGATCGCCCAGAAAGTGAATGCTGCGATTGATAATGTTTGAAATAATCGAAAAAAATAAAAATTTTATATCTTTAAAGTATTTTTTAAGTTTTACATTTGATCTTTATGTTCGTTTAACAGTCTTCCCAAATTATTGTGTCGATATTTTTTACTGAATGTTTGGATGTGAATAAATGAACTGCTTTTTTTAAGATTTAATCGCATTTAAATAGGAAGTGTATATGACATCCTGCTTTAGTTTTATGACTTTCAGGATAATACATATAATGTCCTCTCAATATATCTGACTTCCAGAATAGTATATATAACTTTTTATGCCTTTATATGATATTATATTGATTATTATAACTTTCTGATGCCTTATATGATTACCACAACTATATATATAATTTTTTGTGAATATATATGATACTCTGAAAATTATATATAACTTTCTGTATCTTTATATGATATCGTATTGATAATTATGACTTTCTGATGCAGTATATGAGTTTCAAAATAATATATATGACTTTCTGTAAATATATATGATATTTCAAACAGTATATATGGCTTCCTATATTTTTATGCGGTATCATATTGATTATTATGACTTTCTCATGTCTTATACAATTCACAGAACAACACAAATTTTGCTCTAACTCATAAAGCTGTGATAAAAATTGACAATAATGCTCTATATACAATTTAATTATTTCATCTCTCCTGTGTTAATTGGCTACATATGTAGGCATCAAATTCATCCAATAATGGATCAGACGATGGTTGAGTAGGTTCACTTTATTGGAGTATCTCCATTACTTCATAGGTAGTTTGTCTTTTATCTTTTATCCGGCATGTTATAATTTCCTTCAGTAGATGGATCACCGAATATTTTATTCATAACTCTTTTTGAGTTTTTGGACTTCTCGACACTGCTCTTTAATCTCTTCTTTCTTGGCTGACCCTTTGTGCTGATATTATTGAAATCTCGAATAACAACTTATGAACTTGATTGTGCTGAACAGTTGGCATCTACTGCTTTTCTGAATAATAGAGTTAGATCAGCCATCATCAAGTTAAATGCATCTTCGAATATCGAAACAACTTCTGCAAGCTTCATCATTCGATGAGTCATCAAAGCATACCTATACGAAACAGCATTGTATAATATGAAATAGGATGTCATAGTTATAGATGGGACATCATAAGAACAATGTAGGCTAATCAATACCTCGCTTTTCTGGTGCCCATGTAACACGGCTGAACATTACAATCGAAATCATCGAATCGATATTTCATATCCCTCCTCCATCTCTTCCAGAAGTACTTATCTAGAATGTGAAAAACTTTGCTCTGATGGAAGACCAATAAGACATGCTTACACAAGTATCCCTTGAAGGAAAATAATCGGCACTGATATTTTACTTCCTCCAACTAACTGTCGTATGAAACAGTATAATTTTTTTACAATCTTCTTCTCAATTTCATTAACTTCAATTCTATCAAAGGACTTAACAGAATATTCGATGTAGTTGCCAACTTCTTGGATTATTTCAGCTCTTGATGCAGCCATCTCAAGGACCTCATTCTAAAATTTTTAAATATGCGCCTACTATTGCTTGCCTCTCAAAAGATGAGGATGTCTTGAAGAAAGCATTTACTTATAGGGACTTATTGTCTTGCTTATTTTTCACTTCATATCTTTTCTCCAGGGCATCTTTAACTTATTGATGAATTCCTTGAGTGTGGTTTTCGAATTTACAAATCCATCGAAGAAGTGATTGATACTCTTGCTCCTTTAAGAAGTTGACATGCCTATAAAGGATTTTGAAACAACAGAAAATAAGTCAACATGTGTTACAGTATGCTATGGTAAAAGGCATGTCTAAATGAAACAGGACACAAAACAAACTTAGGGAAGAAATAATTTCATACATAAGCTCATAAATTAATCATAATTGTTAGATAAAATTTGGAAATAAATTAGTTCAAATGACAATAAACTTAGATGTTTTAAAAATCCCACATTCCTAGAAAGAAGATATCCTTAAGGTAAACTAAAACCCATTTCTCAAGACATTCATAAATATTATACAACCAATCTACAACCTTGCATTTTTCATATTTATCTATAAGTGTTATCTATTTTTTCTCGAAGGCCTGTATCGTAACTGTGTCATATACAACTTCATCGAACTCAATCATAAATTTAAAATAAGCTATGCATATATGGCTTATCTTTTTTGGGATTTTCTTCAATATGTGCCAAAAATGAAATCGATGTCGTGCATTCGAAAAAACCTTTCGAACAGCAGTGTTGATCGCCTTATCTCGGTTGGAGATGATGGCATTGAGTGCTTGACCTCCATTTGCATCGAGCCATGACTGAAATACCTAAATAAAACTCTCAGTCCTCTCATCTGACATCATTGCATAACCCAGCAAGGTAGACTGTTCGTGGTGGTTAACTCCAACAAATAGATAGAATGGCATTTGGTAGGTATTTGTCAGATAAGTGGTATCAAAGGTCAATACATCATCAAAGTAAGTGCATGCCATTCTTGATCTTGGATGGATCCAGAAGATAGTCCTAAGTTGCCTATTGTCATTCCAGTCCAATATATAGAAGAAATTCATATTTTTAGATTGCATTTATGAGAAGTAGATTACCATTGACCGTGCATCTTCTTCTTTCAACTGACTTTGTCGTTTCCAACAAATGAAATTATGAGCATCCTTCTTTTTGAATTTCAATTACCTTTTATCCTCTTTCCTTCTTGCGATGGCAGAGTAAATTTGAACTGCAGGTATATTCACAACATGCATGTTGCTAATCTCTGTCTTTTCTGATATATTGATCTTCTTATGTGACTGAAGATAAATGACCATTGATATAGCCATCTGATGGTTGTGTTCTAGAATAACATCATCCAATCTTCACTTATCAGTCTTGGAATTAAGTCTGACTTTTATCGATGCCTTACAATCAACTGTACCAACGTCACTGGGATTCATGAAATTATCCATTTTTCTAGATTTTCCAACTCTCCGACATGCTAGGTGCTTAAAAATTAACTCTTTTTTGTGGTTCAACCTACTATATACCGTTGTGATTCTAAAGCCAACTCTTATCACATATCCATTGTAGAAATTATATACGTCGGCCACTAAATCGAACTCCATTCCAATATAAGGATCAACATTATCATTAAATGCATACAGTATACTACAAAAAAGTGGATTCTCAAGACAACCACCATCTGCAACCTCATCCAAATGATAATTTTAAAAATTTTTCGAATCGATAATTTTCAAATCATTTGCAGTAATCTCGACATCCAAGTGATCATTTTGATTAATTTTCCAATCAATACTTTGAAAATCATTTGCAGCGATCGCTGTATAAGTTATACACAACACTTAATAAGTCAAACAAAATTCAGGCACTCATAAAATCATAATAGAACCTCATATTAGAAAATTGGTTATCATAAACTTTGATTAGGAAGTAATAGAATGCAAAGGTTTCTATGTTACTCTCTATTGGCTTTCTATGGTCCTAACAGTCATGAGGATATCATTACAATTGATTGAGATGTCACAGGAATGCAGAGGAAGACTTCGATGTTGCTAGCTACTTTGCTATATGACTTTTCGATAACGGTTATGACATCCTGTTGTTCGTCTACGATGTCCTGTGGCTTTCTTTATGACTTTCCATCACAACGATAACTCAAAGAAGCTTTAAAATGTCATGCAAAGATAATACGACGTCGCAACACCATCAGGAGGTCATGATCAATGATCAGAAAATCATAGGATAATAGAGGAACTGGAGAAGGCTTCGATGTTGCTGGCTATTTTGCTATATGACTTTTCGAACGCAGTTATGACATCCTATTATCTGTCTATGACTTTCTGTGGCTTTCTTTATGACTCTATTATAGCAATAGGTCTAAGAGGCTTCAAAATTTCATGTAAAAGTAATAGGATATCGTAACAATCATCAGGAGGTTATGATTGTTGATCAAGAAGTCATAAGATGGCAGAGAAAGACTTCAGTGTGGCTGGTTGCTTTTCTATATGACTTTTCGAATGTGATTATGACATCCTGTTGTCCGTCTATGATATCCGATAACTTTTTTTATGACTTTCTGTTACAGTGAGAGGTTAAAGAAGTTTCAAAATATCATGCAAAGATAATAGAACATCACAACAGCTATCAGAAGGTCATGATCATTGACCAGAAAGTCATAGGATGGTAGAGAAAGGCTTCAATCTTGCTGGCTGCTTTGCTATATGACTTTTCAAATACGGTTATGACATCCTATTGTCCGTCTATGACTTCTTATAGTTTCTTTTATGACTTCTTGTCATAGCGACAGGTCAAAAAAACTTCAGAATGTTATACAAAGCTAACAGAACGTCGTAACAGCCATCAAGAGATCATGATCATTGATCAGAAAGATATAGGATAGTAGAAAAAGGCTTCGATGTTGCTGGCTGCTATGCTATATAACTTTATGATAGTGATTATCACTACTACAAAATAAGGCTACATCCAAAAAACTGCTGCTATAGCCTGTGGTCGTCGTCGTAAGCCTATGACAGCAATTTTTTGAGATTCGATAGTGGCTATGTCAATCGCTACCATAGAAAGGTATGGTAGCAATTTTGTAATCACTGTCGTACACTTATAGCAGTGGTTGTCCAACCGCTGTCGTAGCTAAGCTACAGTAGCAGTTATGCCAATCGGTGCCATAGATACTACAGTAAACCGCTGTCGTAGGCTCATCAATCAAAAAGACTGGTAGATAATGGACAGTGGCCGACCAATGGGAGGGGGCGGCGGGCTGGTGGCTGGCAATCGACGGGTGGGGGCTGTAGCGGTGGGGGTGGGCAGGGCGGTGAGCGATTGACTACTTAAGTCATTATATACAGATTATTCATTCTTCAATAATCGATGTGGGACTATCTTAATTAACCATAGGTTGGACCTACAGCAGCGGTTACTAATAACTACTGCCATAGGCTAACCTATGGCAACAGTTATCAGTAATCACTGCCATAGGTCCAATCTATGATAGTGGTTGGTGATAATCATTGCCATAGATAGAGATATGGTAACAGTTATACCTAACCACTACTATAAGTAGATATAGCAGCAATTAGTAAACTACTGTCATAGATCTATAGCAACAGTTATTAGCAACCACTGCTATAGAGGGAGAATATAATTTTTTTATTTTTTTAAATATGATATAATTTTAAAATTTAAAGTCCATCTTCACCGTTCATTATCTAAATAATTATCGTTAGAGTATCATCACAAAAGATCACCTCAATCCGATAGTCCTAGATACATCGATCATTAAAATTTGATTTCGACGGTCACGAATGACCGCATGATGATCTGATAGATAGAGACCGTCGATGGATCTAAAAATTTACAACAATGATCTCAGTGATATTTATATTATATGATCAAAAATTTATTTCAATTGAAGATCATTATCATGATCAATTTAGCATGGGATGATTTGAATCGTTAAATAAAAAATAAGTAATGAAAAGGTCAAACGGCATTCAATTATAAGATGATTTTTTAGATAAATAATTTTTATTACTATTTTGATCATTTGTACAATGATGATTATAAAATTCAAATCATGTATATATGAACGATCTAAAATTATATGTCGCTTACTACTCATTCTTAAATTTTTTAAGTAATTATACTTATATTTTTATAAAATATGTTCAAGTGGATTCCAACATATATGCATAATTTGAATTTTATGATCATCACCATTTAAATGATTAAAATACTAACAAAGATCATTTATCCAAAAAATTATCTCAATCGGACGTCGATTGGCCTTGTGATCATTTATTTTTTATTTAACGATCAAAATCATCCCATACTAAATTGACCAAACTAATGATATCTGATTAAAGTAAAATTTTGATAATGTGCTACAAATATCATCGAGATCATTGTCGTAAATTTTTAGACCCATCGGTAGTCTCTATCTATTAGATCATCGCATGATCGTTCGTAGCCATCAAAATTGAATCTTAATGATCGATAAAGCTAGGGCTACCAAATCGAGGTGATTTTTTGTGAAGATACTCTAATGATAATTACTTAGATAATGAATAATGAAGATGTGCTTAAAATTTGATTTCACTATTACAGGTTCACGTAATCATCTAAAATTATTTGTAAGTATCGACTAAATTTTTTTAAAACTTCAATTTGAGGAATAAAATGATATTTTTTCATAAAACTATCATCACAGCCACGTAGATCTCAAAAAGTTATATTAAATTAAAAAAAATTCACTAAAATCCAATCTCTGGATCAAAAATTATAGAATGATAAAATTTTTACCTTCGACAGCAGTTACAGTAATCGCATAAATACTACCGTCGGTGGGACCTATGATGGCAGTTATCCATAACCGCTATCATAGGTGGGACCTACGGCGATGGTTATCTATAATTACTGTCATAGGTTATGCCTACCACAGTGGTTACAAATAACCACAACCGTAGGTCTGACGTACGGCAGCGGTTACAAAGAACCGCTGCCATAGGTTCTATGGCAGTGGTTTTAAAAATTGCTGCTATATAAACATTGTCATGGTCTCTTTTGTAGTAGTATATGATATCTTGTTGTCCATCTATAATGTCCTATGCTTCCTTTATGATTTTTCATCACAGCGACAGATCAAAGAAGCATCTTGCGATATCATGCAAAGATAATAGGAGACCTACAGTAGCAATTACGAATAACCGCTACCATAGTTCTATAACAGCGATTTTAGAAATCATTGCTGTATAAGCACTGTCATAACCTCTTTTTGTAGTAGTGTATGACATCCTGTTGTTTGTCTATGACGTCTTGTGCTTTTTTAAGATTTTTCGTCGCAGCGATAGGTCAAAGAAGTATCTTAAATGTATGCAAAGGTAATAGGACATCGTAAAAGCCATCAAAAGGTCATGATCATTGACTAGAAAATCATAGGATGGCAAAGAAAGATTTCGATGTTGCTGGTTGCTTTACTATATGACTTTTCGATAGCGATTATGACATCCTATTGTCCGTCTATGACGTCCTGTGACTTTCTTTATGATTTTCATCATAGGGACAAGTCAAAGAAGCTTCATGATAAAGTGCAAAGGCAATAGGATGTCGTAATAGCCATTGGGAGGTCATAATTGTTGATTAAAAAATCATAAGATGGCAGAGAAAGACTTCGATGTTGCTGGCTACTTTACTATATAACTTTTTGATAGCAATTATGACATCCTGTTACCCATCTATAACGTCTTATGACTTTCTATCACAACGACAGACCAAAAAAGCATCTTGAGATGTCAATGCAAAGATAATAGGAAGTCGTTACAGCCATCAAAAGGTCATGATCATTGATCGAAAAGTCATAAGATGGCAGAGGAAGGCTTCAGTGTTGCTAACTGTTTTGCTATATGACTTTTCGATAGCAGTTATGACATTCTGTTGCTCGCTTACGTTACAACAGCCATCAGGAGGTTATGATCATTGATCAGAAAGTCATAGGATGGCAGAGGAAGGCTTTGGTGTTGCTAGCTGTTTTGCTATATGATTTTTAGATAGTAGTTATGACATCCTATTATCCATCTATGACATCATGTTGCTTCTTTTATGACTTTCCATCGCAACGGGAGGTCAAAGAAGCTTCAGGATGTCATATAAAGATAATAAAACGTCGAAACAACCATCAGGAGATCATGATCGTTGATCAAAAAGTCATAGGATGGTAGAGGAAGGCTTCAGTTGGGTTTGACTCAATTTGATTGAGTAATTATTTTTAGATCAAGTCCAATTGAATTGGATTCAGTTGGGTTTGACCCGATTAGGTTAAGAGCTGACCTAATCATCGAGATGGTTTGGTCCCTGATTTGATCAGGGATTGGACTTAATCAATTTCTGATTTGATTAGAATTTTATTGAGCCTAATTAAATCTAATTAAGTTGGGTTTAAATTAGTTTAATTGGGTCTAACTTATTTAGTTCAATTAGGTTGGTTTAAATAATGAAACCACCTTGACCCATTCTCCCTGCGCCACCTCACTTCCACTGTGCCCATTTGAATTCACGAGAAGAAAGTTCTTATGAATTTTTTCTCATGCAAAGCCCTCCTCACGCCCTACTTTAATGCGCCTAATGAGTGGATAAGGATGATTGGTTGGCAATTCAAATTCAAAAATAAAATTTGAATTTGAATGAGCAACCAATCTTAGCGCCTTGACCTTATCCTCTTTTAGCGCCCCATTTATTACACGAGAAAATGTTTCTCATGAAATCACTCACGCACAAATTAAGCCACGCCCTCCTCTTCTCACGCCCTTAGTGGATAGGGATAAATTGATTTCCATTTGAATTCAAAATTTGATTTGAATTCAAATATGCAATTACTCATCTTTATCCTCTCACGTGGATAAGACGTTTTGACGTTGTTTTAAAAGGAGGAGAAGAGTGGGGCGTGTGCAAGAAAAATTTTGGAGAGAATCTGGGCGTGAGGAATCCTTGTGTGCAAGGAGAAGGTCTATATCCTTTCGAGAGAAAAAGAAAGAGAAGAAAGAAAAAGTGTGCGCAGGGTTTCAGTGAGTTCTTCAGGGTTTCAGCCTGGAGTTCGGGAAGTGAGAAGGTGAGCTACGAGTGTCGTGAGCCCACTAAATTTTTGAAAGATCTTCAACATCCTCTCAAACACATCTGCTGATGATCCGAAGCATCCGAAGAATCGACAGACATTGATCGAAGGAGTTCGATCAGCATTGGCTGTCGAAAGGGCTCTACAACGAGCTAGCACTCGTATGCAGTCGATCAGACCGGGAGCTTCATGTGGATGATCCACAGAGGTCAGATATACTGTGTGGCTGCATCGCGATGATCAGACTCTTCCGACGGTGATCAGATTACGGTGATCTACTACCCGCACAAAGGTATTGTGTTCTGAACACATTACAGTAAAGTGCTTACTGTTCAAATTCGAATTTCAAATTTAAATACATGCATGCAATATATCATATTTAGATCCTAGTGTAGGATAAATTTTTATTAATTAATTAGATTAATTAATAATTTTTACTGTAAAATAATGATTTTGAAAAAATTTTAAAATTACCATTTTACCCCTGCACTGAATTTTCTCCACAAATGGTATCAGAGCAAGTTCTTAGATATGATATATATATTTGCATGCATAAATTAAGTTATAATCTAAAAATTTAAATTTAAAATTTGAATTTTGAAAGTTGTTCGAAATTCAAAATTCAAAAATTTGAAATTCAAAATTTGAAATTTGAATTTTAAAATTTGAAATTCAAAATTCAAAATTTTAAAAATTTGAAATTCAAAATTTAAAATTTGAAATTTGGTTGAAATTTCAAATTTGAAATTCAAAATTTAAAATTCAAAATTTGAAATTCAAAAAATTTAAAATTTGAAATTTGAAATTCAAAATTTAAAATTTAAAATTTAAATTTTGAAATTGGTATATTTAGATATACTTGATCCAAGTAGCAAGTAATCGAATTGGGTTGGTTGCCATGGCCGTCCGGTCATAGGAGAAAAGTAGGGTTTAAAGGCTCTCTCTTCCCATTCGATAGGGTCTCCTATGGTGGTAGGGGTGCCGATGTAATTATATCCCATGCAGATGAAGTAGCGAAAAGAATATTCATGATTTATTTTGATTGAGTTATTTTTTATTATGTAATTAGCAATAGGATTGCTATTTATGAAATATGCTGATATATTTGTGTAATGAGTCAACATATTTGGTGAACAGAAAAATAAAACCTTTCAAATTTGAAAATTATTTTCGAAATGCCAAACCCGGACCCATCAGCCCAAATACTTAATTAAAAGAATTAAGTGTTGTCTAGTAGGTCTAGAATTGTGAATTAAGACCTAAGACAATTGCATAAACTTGTGGGTCAATGGGTTGGATGGATTAGATCCATAATTGGGTTAGACCTAAGGTTAGTTTAAAGAAATGGACTAAATTAGAGTAATTGATCAAATATAATCAAAAGTTAAATTAGATTAGGTCAAGGATACTCTAGACTCAACTCCAATAGTTGTAGTTGAATGGGTCCATGTCTTTAACTAGACCAAGATGGATTTAATTCACGGCTACGCGGTGGAACCCTATTTATTAAGTTGATCAAATTAAAACTAATGAACCAGTTGGTGTCTAAGGTAAGTTTGACCAGTAGTTTTTAAGCGGGAGCTACTCGCAGTGATTCGATCTCTGACGAGTTAATGGCTTATCCCCACCACTGATCTCACTTACCTGGCCAACTTGGTGAATTAGGTTTTGATTAGATCACTTGGTGATTAGGGCTCACCCATGTCATTAGGTAAATCAGTTTGACTGATTTAGGTGCTCCTAATGCTGGCTTAATTAAATCCTTTTTAATCTGACTTGGTGAAGTCAGTGGGAGGATTGAAATTGACTGGTAATTTATCTTCTCATCTATTCTTTAATAAAATTCTTAAAAATTATTAGGTCTTAAAAATGATTAAGTTATATTGATAACTAAGTCATAGCCTCTCATTAAGTGAGTGATAATGAGTCCATTAGTTTAATAATCATTGGAGGCCCAAAGGCCTGGTGCTTATTGACTAATGAAATTATCATTCATAGTATGATAATTTGGTTTGAGTCTTTCTGATGGTGATTAGGTTGGCCGATCAAAGTCGGACTTGATCATTTATTGGTCTGATTCACCAAATCAAATCATGTTAATGGTTGGACCTAACCAGATTTTTTCAGTGGAGGCCAAAGCCTACTGATTAGGTTTTGGGGCAAAATTAATTATTAGAAGTTGTTTAGAGAAACAACTGGTTATAAACCTACCCATAGATGCACATGGGTTGACCAACCAAAGTTGGGCTCATGTGTAGTCTGCGTGGATTCTCTAATACCCACTAAGAAATTAAAGTAATTCCTCGAATTGGAGGTTGAGGCTACCAATTCGTAAAAATACTGGGAGAAACTTTAGACTAAAGTCCAAGTCTTTAATATTAATAATTTATGTATTAATATAGATCTGGTTTTCCTTTATGTAGCTATGACCACTACCCTATCACTTCGGTCATTATTAGATAATAACAAGCTCATGGGACCTAATTTCGATAGCTGGTATCGAAAATTAAAAATCATCCTTGAGCATGAGCAGATCCTTTATGTAGTAACGGATCCGGCACCTGAGGAGCCAGCCCTGAACGCTAGAGGGACGGTCCGAGACACCTACCAGAAGTGGCTCAACGACCGCACCACCGTCCGGTGTATAATGCTGGCGGCAATGAATGATGAGTTCAGCCGCAGGTTCGAGAACGCCCAACCACAGGAGATGCTTCAAATGTTGAACGACTCCTTTGGCACGCCTGACGATGTTGAAAGGCACAAAATTAGTTGTACCATTTTCAATGCTCGGATGAGGGATGGAGCCTCAGTCACTGATCATGTACTGTACATGATCAAAATGATTGAGCGCCTAAGTAAACTGGGCTTTCTCCTGCACGAGCAGCTCGGTAAGGATGCGATCCTTAATTCATTGCCCAAGTCCTTCCTTTCCTTCCTTACTCATTTTCGAATGACAAAGCCTGCAGTGAACTACCACGGCTTGTTGGGGTTGCTACAGAACTTTGAGAAGGACCACCAGCTCCATAAGGAGTCGATGAATGTTGTGGGAGGGTCTTCTTCTGGTCGTCGACCCTTTAAAAAAGGGAAGAAGAACAAGAAGAAGAAGAAGGTGCAGCCGTATACTGGGACGTCTGCACAGGGTCAGATCAAGAAGCGCAAGCCCGACCAGAGCCAGGTGGAGTGCTTCTTTTGCAAGAAGCAGGGGCACTGGAAGAGGAACTGTCCTCTATACATTGCCTCTCTGGACCCAAACAAGCCGAAGAAGATGCAAGGTACTTATATGATAACACCTTGCAACTTTTCCATTTGTGATACTACTACCTGGGTATTGGATACCGGAAGCCCTTATCATATTTGCAATTCGATGCTGGGTCTGCAGGTCAGTAGGAGATTTGATGAAGGCGAGAGGTTCCTGAACGTTGGAGATGGAAGAAAAGCTCCAGTTCTAGCATTAGGAATCATGAACTTTGTAATCAATTCTCGAAATGTAATTCTGAGTGAATGTCACTATTGTCCAAGCTTTTTATTAAATATTATTTCTGTAGGTCTTTTGGCCATGTACGGTTATCAATTTTTAATAAAAGAAAATGTTTGCAATATCATTTTGAATGGTGTTACAATGTTTGTTGGACAACTTAATAATGAAATTTACTTTCTATCACAACCTGTTAATGTGGTTCAAACCTCTGATAAACGCCCTAGAATAGATAATATGTCAGAAGTCTACCTTTGGCACTGTAGGCTAGGTCATATCAATAAGAACAGGATAAACAGGTTGGCTCAAGAAGAAATTCTTGAAGTAGGTGATTGTGAATCACTTCCAACCTGTAAGTTCTGTCTTCTTGGTAAAATGACCAAGTCACCTTTTACTGAAAAAAGTGAGCGAGCCAGTGAACTCTTGGCTCTGGTACATTCTGATGTATGTGGACCCATGAGCTCAAGTGCAAGAGGTGGATATTTCTACTTCATAACCTTTACAGACGACCTATCGAGGTATGGGTATGTCTATTTAATAAAGCATAAGTCAGAGTCGTTTGAAATGTTCAAACTATTCCGAAATGAGGTAGAAAAATAAACTAGGAAGTGTATTAAAACTCTTCGATCTGATCGAGGAGGTGAATGCCTTTCCAATGAGTTTCTAACATATCTTGGAGAGAATGAAATTCTCTCTCAATGGACTCCTCTTGGAACACCACAGCATAATGGTGTATCTGAAAGGAGGAATCGAACCTTGTTGGACATGGTTCAATCCATGATGGGGTTTGCTGGTCTGCCGATCTCTTTATAGGGATATGCGCTCTAATCGGCTTGTTATCTTCTAAATAGAGTTTCGAGTAAGTCTGTAACCAAAACGTCATATGAGATATGGATAGGACGTAAGCCAGTACTCTTGTACCTTAGGGTTTGGGGGTGTCTGGCTTATATTAAACGTTTAATTACGGACAAGCTAGGACCTAGGTCTGACAAGTATAATTTTATAGGATACCCAAAAGAGACCAAAGGATATTATTTCTACCTGGCTGATGAGCAAAAGGTGTTTGTCAGACTTAAGGCAATCTTTTTGGAAAAAGAGTTCCTTGATGAAGGGACTGTTGCCTCTAAGGTCGAACTTGACGAAGTTCGACAGATAAAAAAACTGACACTAATTGCTGAACCTGAACCAGATTTGATTAGATCAGATCCGGAGCCCATTGTTCAAGCACCCTTAAGGCGATCTGATAAAGTACCACGTCAACCGAACAGATACTATGGTTTCTTGGTCCGGAACGACGATCCTATCGAACTTGATGAAAATGATGAGGATTCGATCACCTACATGGATGCAATGCAGAGACCCGACTCTGAGAAATGGCTAGAGGCCATAAAATTCGAAATGGAGTCCATGAAGGTCAACGATGTGTGGACATTGGTTGACCCACCCGAAGGAGTAAAACTCATAAGGTGTAAGTAGATCTTCAAGAGGAAGAGGGGCGCAGACGGAAAGGTGGAAACCTATAAAGCCCGTCTGGTTGCCAAGGGATATCGTCAACGTTATGGTATAGACTATGACGAGACGTTTTCTCCTGTGGCAATGCTCAAATCCATTCGGATTATGCTTGCGATAGCTGCCCATCTGGATTATGAAATCTGGCAGATGGATGTGAAGACAGCTTTTCTAAACGGAGAGCTGGACGAAGAGGTGTATATGATACAACCTGAAGGATTCACATCCACAGATGAGTCTAAGGTGTGCAGACTACAGAGGTCCATTTATGGACTTAAACAGGCATCCCGAAGTTGGAACATACATTTTGATAGGATGATCAAGACGTATGGCTTCGTTAAGAACGGAGAAGAGTCCTGTATTTATAAGTGAGCTAATGGTCCAGTAGTAGTATTTCTTGTATTGTATGTGGATGACATTCTCTTAATGGGGAATGATATCCCTTCATTACAGGGAATAAAGATTTGGCTGTCATCACAGTTCTCCATGAAGGATCTGGGAGAAGCTTCCTACATCCTAGGGATGAGGATCTATGGGGATAGATCTAAAAGGTTGCTTGGTTTATCTCAGTTTACGTACATAGATACTATGCTGAAGAGGTTCAGCATGGAGAATTCCAAGAAAGACTATCTACGGATAGGCCATGGAATTTCTCTCTCGAAAAGGGATTGTCCAACAACACCTTAAGAGAGAGAGCGTATGGGTAGGATTTCATATGCTTCGGCAGTGGGATCTATCATGTACGCCATGACATGTATATGACCAGATGTGGCATACTCACTAGGGGTAGTGAGTAGATACCAATCTGATCCAGGGAAGAATCACTGGAAGGTTGTTAAAACTATCCTGAAGTATTTAAGAAATACTAAGGACCAGTGGCTTGTTTATGGTGAATCAGACTTGAGACTTATAGGATTTACAGACTCTAGTTTCCAGTCTGATCACGATGACAGTAAAAATGTGTCGGGATTTATTTTTACCCTTAATGGTGGGGCTATCTGCTGGAAGAGTTCCAAGCAACACACAGTGACTGATTCAGTTTGCGAGACGGAGTATGTCGCTGCATCAGATGCTGCCAAAGAAGCGGTGTGGCTGAAAAAATTCATCACTGAGCTCAGAGTAGCACCCTCCCTTGTTGATCCAGTTCTGCTCTACTGTGACAGCTCTGGAGCCATTGCTCAGGCGAAGGAACCCAAGGTACACCAGCAGACGAAGCATATTCTACGCCGCTACCATCTCATCCGAAAAATTATGGATCGAGATGACGTCGACCTTCAGAAGATTGACGAAAAAGAGAACCTGGCCGACCCATTCACTAAAGCCATTGCGGTGAAGGAGTTCGATGACTATAAGTCGAAGATGGGTATTAGATACTGCACCGATTGACTTTAGGCCAAGTGGGAGATTGTTGGGAATAGTGTCCCAAAGCCAATCGTCAGCTTGTTGACGGTTGTGCTCATTTTTGTATATGTACATGAATTATGAATTAATAAAAATTATTTTAATATTTTTTCATCACAAAATATTTCATCTTCTAATGAACTCCTATATTGTGGTGAAGTCCTTAGGACTATTTAGACTCGACAAAGGAGGATTTGTCGTTTAGTCCTTAAATCTGTTCGCGACCAAATGATATGTTGTTACCAAGGATGATAACGTTTATCAAGCATAGGTCGTTATGTGCCATATTGGTTGGTTGTCCTCTTAACCAATGAGTGTAGAGACACTGGTATGGCATACAGGTGAGATATAAGGGTACATCTACACTGAACGTGACCGACTCCGGAGCTATTTCTGCTGTCAAGATTTGCTCCGATGGAATATGGGTATAAATGTCCCTCCAACCTGAGACCGCCACGATGACTTGCAAGCAACTCACTGCACTTAGGTACTAGACTACTTGAATTTCTTATTCAGTGACGGAAGGCTGCTGGGTGTAGTCAAGTACTTGACTTATCGGTGCGTGTGTCAAGATGGGATTGACCACTCCAGTTTAGAAGCTGTGTACAGTCGTGTTTCAATTTAGCAAAACCTTGGCCAAGGTAGTCTTTGTGAGGAGTCACAAGACTGTTTGAGTTGAGCACGATTTCGATGATCTAATCAGGGTTGATAGTTTAACCCTGAGTCGTCCTAAACACAGAGGTCAAAAGGATGAATTATACAGTAACCATATTCACGTAGGTTCTGAGTATTGCGATTGCGACTATTCGACCTATCCGATCATCGGGTACCATTACTAGATGGTCACTTCGATTAGTACAGGAATTGATTCTTGTGCTACCGGCTTAGGTTCGAACCTGCGGGGTCACACACATTAGAGGTTCCTATCTGATCTAATGACTGATGAAGAGTCCTAATGCTCGTGGACTATGAGTCCTACGTGTCTGAGACTCTGTGATCGAGAATCAGGATTCTCTGATCACGAGTCCCACACATTTTGGGTATCGGGGTCAAGAGTCCCACTGGTTTGGGACTCTTCGATCAGGGTTACATATCGATGAATTCTGATGTCCGATTATCCATCGGATTTGGACTCAATATTTATGAGAGGTTTAATTAGTGATTTGATCGCTAATTAACTCAATTTGATTGAGTAATTATTTTTGGATCAAGTCCAATTGAATTGGATTCAGTTGGGTTTGACCCGATTAGATTAAGAGTTGACCTAATCGTCGAGATAGTTTGGTCCCTGATTTGATCAGGGATTGGGCTTAATCAATTTCTGATTTGATTAGGATTTTATTGAGCCTAATTAAGCCTAATTAAGTTGGGTTTAAATTAATTTAATTGGGCCTAACTTATTTGGTTCAATTAGGTTGGTTTAAATAATGAAACCACCTTGACCCATTCTCCCTGCGCCACCTCACTTCCACTGTGCCCATTTGAATTCATGAGAAGAAAGTTCTCATGAATTTTTTCTCATGCAAAGCCCTCCTCACGCCCTACTTTAATGCACCTAATGAGTGGATAAGGATGATTGGTTGGCCATTCAAATTCAAAAATAAAGTTTGAATTTGAATGAGCAACCAATCTTAGCGCCTTGACCTTATCCTCTTTTAGCGCCCCATTTATTACACGAAAAAATATTTCTCATGAAATCACTCATGCATAAATTAAGCCATGCCCTCCTCTTCTCATGCCCTTAGTGGATAGGGATAAATTGGTTTTCATTTGAATTCAAAATTTGATTTGAATTCAAATGTGCAATTACTCATCTTTATCCTCTCACGTGGATAAGATGTTTTGACGTTGTTTTAAAAGGAGGAGAAGAGTGGGGCGTGTGCAAGAAAAATTTTGGAGAGAAAATCTGAGCATGAGGAATCCTTGTGTGCAAGGTGAAGGTCTATATCCTTCTGAGAGAAAAAGAAAGAAAAGAAAAAAAAAATGTGCGCAGGGTTTCATCCTGGAGTTCGGGAAGTGAGAAGGTGAGCTACAAGTGTCGTGAGCCCATCAAATTTCAAGAAGATCTTCAACATCCTCTCAAGCACGTCTGCTGATGATCTGGAGCATCCGAAGAATCGACAGACATCGATCGAAGGAGTTCAATCAGTATCGACCGTCGAAAGGGCTCTACAACGAGCTAGCACTCGTGTGCAGTCGATCAGATCGGAAGCTTCGTGTGGACGATCCGTAGAGGCCAGACACGTTGTGTGGCTGCATCGTGACGATCAGACTCTTCCGACGGTGATCAGATTGCGGTGATCTACTACCCGCACAAAGGTATTGTGTTCTGAACACATTACAGTAAAGTGCTTACTGTTCAAATTCGAATTTCAAATTTAAATGCATGCATGCTATATATCATATTTAGATCCTAGTATAGGATAAATTTTTATTAATTAATTAGATTAATTAATAATTTTTACTGTAAAATAGTGATTTTAAAAAAGTTTTAAAATTACCATTTTACCCCTGCACTGAATTTTTCCACAATCTTATGGCTTTCTTTATGATTTTCCGTCACAGTGACAGATCAAAAAAATTTCAGGATGTCATACAAAGGTAATAAGACATCGTAACAACCATCAGAAGATTATGATCGTTAACCAGAAAGTCATAGAATGGTAGAGAAAGTCTTCGATGTTGCTAGTTGATTTCCTAGATGACTTTTCAATAGTGGCTATGACATCTTATTGCTCGTCTATGACGTCCTATATTTTCTTTATGACTTATGTCGCAGCGACAAATCAAAGAAGCATCTTGGAATGTCATGCAAAGATAATAGGATATCGCAACAGCCATCGAGATGTCATGATCATTGACAGAAAGTAATATGATGGTAGAGGAAGGCTTCAGTGTTATTGGCTATTTTGCTATATAACTTTTCAATAGTGGTTATAATATTTTATTGCCCGTCTATGATGTTTTGTGGCTTCCTTTATGACTTTTCATCATAGTGATAGGTTAAAGAAGTTTTAGAATGTTATGTAAAGGTAATAGAACGTCGTAACAGCTATTAAGAGATCATAATCATTGATAAAAAAGTTATAGGATGGCAAAAGAAGGCTTCAGTATTGTTGGCTGCTTTGCTATATGACTTTTTGATAGCGCTTATAATATCCTGTTGTCCGTCTATGATGTCATGTGGCTTTCTTTATGACTTTTCATCATAGCGATAAGTCAAAAAAGCATCTTGGGATGTCATGCAAAAATAATAGGACGTCGTAAAAGCCATCAAAAGATTATGATCATTGATCAGAAAGTCATAGGATGGCAGAGAAAGACTTCGATATTACTAGCTGCTTTGTTATATGACTTTTCAAACATAGTTATGACATCCTATTGCTCGTCTATGACGTCACATGATTTTTTTATGACTTTTTATCACAGTCACAGACCAAAGAAGCATCTTGAGATATCATGCAAAGGTAATAGGATGTTGCAATAGTCATCAGGAGGTCATGATCATCGACCAAGAAGTTATAGGATGGTAGAGGAAGGCTTCGATGTTGTTGGCTGCTTTGTTATATGACTTTTCATAGCGGTTATGACATCCTATTGCCCGTCTATGATGTCCTATGGCTTCCTTTATGATTTTTCATCGTAATGATAGGTCAAAAAAATTTTAGAATGTCATGTAAAGATAATAGAACATCGTAAAAGCCATCAGGAGGCTATGATCGTGAACTAGAAAGTCATAGGATGATAGAAAAAATCTTCGATGTTGCTGGTTGCTTTGCTATATGACTTTTCGATATCGATTATAACATCCTGTGGCACGTCCATGACGTCCTGTGGCTTTCTTTATGACTTTCTGTCACAGCGACAGGTCAAAGAAGCATCTTAGGATGTCATGCAAAGGTAATAGAACATCATAAAAGCCATCAGGAGGTCATGATCAACGATCACGAAGTCATAGGATGACTGAGAAAGACTTTGGTGTTGCTGGTTGCTTTGCTATATGACTTTTCGAATGCAGTTATGACATCCTGTTGTCCGTCTATGATGTCCTGTGGCTTCCTTTATAACTTTCCATCGTAGCGACAGATCAAAGAAGCATTTTGAGATGTAATGCAAAGGTAATAGGACATCGCAATAGCCATCAGGAGATAATAATCGTTGCTTAAAAAGCCATAGGATGATAGAGGAAGGCTTTGGTGTTGTAGGCTGCTTTGCTATATGATTTTCTGATAGTGATTATGATATCCTATTGCCCATTTATGACATCCTGTGTCTTTGTTGTTATTTTCCATTGCAAAGACAAATTAAAGAAGCTTGTGGATGTCATGCAAAAGTAATAAAATGTTGTAACAGCCATTAGGAGGTCATGATCATTGATCAGGAAGTCATAGGATGATAGAGGAAGGCTTCGATATTGTTGGCTACTTTGCTATAAGACTTTTCGATAGTGGTTATGACATCCTGTTATTCATTTATGACGTCTTGTGATTTTCTTTATGACTTTCCATCACAGCGACAGATCAAAGAAGCTGCAAGATGTCATACAAAGATAATAGGACATCGTAACGGCCATCAGGAGGTCATGATCATTGATCAGAAAGTTATAAAATAGTGTAAGAAGACTTCGTTGTTGCTAGCTGTTTTACTATATAACTTTCTGATAGTGATTTTGACATCCTATTGTCCATTTATGACGTCCTATGGCTTCTTTATGACTTTTCTTCATAGCAACAGGTCAAAGAAGGATCTTGAGATATCATGTAAAGATAATAGGACGTTGTAATAGCCATTAAAAGATTATGATCGTTGACTAGGAAGTCATAGAATGGCAGAGGAAGGTTTCCATGTTGCTGGTTGTTTTACCATATGAATTTTCGATAGTGGTATGATGTCCTGTGGCTTCCATTATGACTTACCATCACAGTGATAGATTAAAGAAGCTTCGAGATCTCACGCAAAGATAATAGAACATCATAACAGCCATCAGGAGGTTATGATCGTTGATCAGAAAGTCATAGGATGGTAGAGAAAGGCTTCAATGTTACTGACGGCTTCGTTATATGACTTTTTGATAGTGGTTATGACATTCTGTTATCCGTCTATGACTCCTGTGTCAAAAAAGCATCTTCGAATGTCATGCAAAGATGGGTAAAAGAAGACTTCGGTGTTGCTAGTTGCTTTGCTATATAACTTTTCGAACACAATTATGATATCCTGTTATCTATCTATAATGTCCTGTGATTTTTTTTTATGATTTTTCATCATAGCGATAGGCCAAAGAAGTATCTTGGGATGTAATGCAAAGATAATAAGACGTCGCAACAGCCATCAAGAGGTCATGATCGTTGATTAGGAAGTCATAGGACGGTAGAGGAAGGCTTCGGTGTTGCTAGCTGCTTTGCTATATGATTTTCTGATAGTAGATATAACATTCTGTTGCCCGCTTATGACGTTATGTGGCTTTTTTTATGACTTTTCATCGCAACGACAAATCAAAGAAGCTTCAAGATGTTATGCAAAGATAATAGGTCGTCGTAATAGCCATCAAAAGATCATGATCATTGACCAGAAAGTCATAGGATGGCAGAAGAAGATTTCGGTATTGCTGGCTACTTTGCTATATGACTTTTCGATAGTAATTATAACATCCTATTGTCTGTCTATGCTGTCTTGTGACTTTCTTTATAACTTTTTATCGCAGTGATAGGTCAAAAAAGCATCTTGAAATGTGATGTAAAGATAATAAAACGTCGTAAAAGCTATCAGAAGGTCATGATCGTTGACCAGAAAGTCATAGGATGGCAGAGAAAGGCTTTGACATTGCTGGCTGTTTTACTATATGACTTTTCTGACGTTGTTATGACATTCCATTGTCCATTTATGACATCCTGTGGCTTCCTTTATAACTTTTCGTCGCAGCGACAGGTAAAAGAAGCATCTTGAGATGCCATGCAAAAATAGTAGAACGTCACAACAGTCATCAAGAGGTCATGATCATTGATCAAAAAGTCATAGGATGGTAGAGAAAAACTTTGGTGTTGCTGGCTGCTTTACTATATAACTTTTCAATAGCGATTATGACATCCTGTTATTCGTCTATAACATCCTGTGTCTTCATTGTTACTTTTCGTCGCAGCGATAAGTCAAAGAAGCTTCTAAATGTCATGCAAAAGTAATAAGATGTCGTAATAGTCATTAGGAGGTCATGATCATTGATCAGAAAGTCATAAGATGACAGAAAAAGACTTCGGTGTTGCTGGCTACTTTGCTATATAATTTTTCGATAGCAGTTATGACATCCTGTTGTCCGTCTATGACATCTTATGATTTTTTTATGACTTCTCATCGCAACAATAAATCAAAAAAGCTTCAGAAGGTCGTGTAAAGATAATAGGATATCGTAACAGTCATCAGGAGGTCATGATCGTTGATAAAAAAATCATAGGATGGCAGAGGAAGGCTTTGATGTTGCTGGCTGCTTAGCTATATGACTTTTCGATAACGATTATAATATCTTATTGTCCGTCTATGACTTTCTGTGGCTTCATTATTACTTTTCATTATGACGACAAGTCAAACGAAATTCAGAAAGTCATAAAACCATAATAGCACGTTAGAACAGCAAACAAGAGGTCATAAATGTTGATCGAGATGAAGTAGGATACAGCGGAACGGGCTCCGTGTTGCTTGCTGCTGGCCCGTATGACTTTCCGATAGCATATTAGTGACACAAGACGTTCCCATTTTTACTTCCCAATGCACTAACCTAAAGAAAATAGTTCATTCAGTCCACCTAACGTATTAACTTCGTTTAACTACTAAAAAGCTACTGTAATAAAAAAAATTCAAAGAAAAAAAATAAAATACAACGAAAAAGATAAATCTAATGGGTACGACACGTTGTCTTGAAAAAACTGATGCAAGTAAATGCTAGCAATAATCTTGGATGCACAATACTCACTGCAGGAGAAACCTTGGACGATCGGGAGCTCGGACAACAAGAGAATGAAACGAGGGAGAAAAGAGAGAATAGAAGCATTCATAATGGCCGTGCATGAGAAAAATTAAGAAAAAAAGAGCATCTTGAAGGGAAAGAGCATTTTCGTAACTCAAAAATTTCAACAAATTGATATGATATGCATTAATTTCCTGCAACGTACGCCTCCAAAATATCTTGTCTTATTAAATGCAGCATCAGATAGCTAACATGACAATTACAGGACATATTCCTTTTATGCTACATAGACCAACCAACAACCGTGATGCGCTCCACTTCATTTTTACTGCACCGCATGCAGTGCACAAAGAATTACTCTTTCTGGAAACTTTGTTCTCAAATGTTTGGTGAAATAAATGTTCCGAGAGGAGATGAGATTGGGGTTCCATCATTTTTTTCATGGTATATTTATTGCTAATTTGATACAAGGGTTATGATCTCAAGGATACATTTGGTTCAAGAACAAAATGGAAATAAAATGAATTGAAATGAAAATAGGAATGGCCATGTCCCTTCACTAATTGTTTCAAATTTTAGTTCTTTAGTTTTACCCTTTATTATCTAAAGTACAACATTGTTTGTCTCATCAAAAATTTGCCATCTTAATGCCAGATCTCTTACCAATATCATCCTCGTATAGTGTTAATTAGTATAACTAGTATGGGATTAGATTAATGTACCAAGACTCCATATACCCCCATATTGAGTCTATATTTGATATCGATACGGTACATCCAGCAAGATGGTACCAACTAATATGGCAAACTTTGATTTAACCACTACCGCTAGTACATAAAACAAGTACTCTACAATAAGAGTACTTGATCCAATTTAATTTGTCTTTTATGCTAGTATTGTTGTAACTAATCTCCATGCTTATATGCTAGTAGAACAGCCTTAGGAAATAATATATGCTGATATATTAGTTATTCAGCTACATTTCCTGCATTTTCTGTCATCACCAATTTATGTCGAGTGTACGAAACAATCGTTCAAAATTCTCCAAGCATCTGATTCATTTTTGGGTGCCTGCTCTTGAAAACTTTTGACTTGACCGAACAATACACACAACCATGACTAAAGCGGAATCAGCGGGTTCCTCATGACATTTTTAAATTCATTGTACCAACTTCCGCTATCTCAGACCTACGAACTCTGGGCCTAGCTACTATTTTCATAAGGTCAATCAAAACAATAATATCTACACATGCAATAACCAATAAGCACTTATCTGTTAGTTCAATTTCTCAGTATTAGATAAAACCATGCCTTGCTTGAGTTGTTGTAACAATAAATGTATTCAGCTGCAGTTTAGATACTGAACCTATAGTTAGATACTACTAAAATTTGATGTCAAGATACTTATCTTGTCCATACAAGAGCTCCACTCTATTCACACAAGTCACATTCTTGAAATTAAAATGAATGAAGCGAATACACGAGCCACAAGCCGGAGAAAACTTACTTCAGGTCCTCATGCCATTACACTCTCAGCGATCTTGATCCATAAAGATTGTCGACATCCAGAAATCAATGCCTGACAAAAAAATACCTATTCAAATTTAATGTGTTATAGTTAAGAGATGGAAAGTTGTAAACTTCCATGACATTCATAATACAACAAGAATGGGGCAAGATTACTTTCTGCAGCTTGCGCTTATATATAGGTGCTTTGTATTAGTTCTCTCTGATCATGAGATTTTGCACTAAGGTGCCATCAGAGTGGAGTGCATAAGCATCATCACCAGCTAAAATTGGTTCAACATTAGCGAAAACAAAAGCATAAGAACACACTCCTATCCACTCTAAAAGATTGACCCGTAAAGGGTAACTCTACTATTTAGCAATGGGCAGTCAGATGGTACCAGGTAAAACATTGAGTTGTAAAGGGCAAGGTACCACATACCGATGGGTAGCCAGATGTTACCCACATGCATTACTAATGTAAGGTTTTATTATATTTGTAAGACAAGATAAGAATGGGAAAGGATTACTTTCTTCAGTGGAAACAATATTTAGTCACAAACAGTGGAAGCAATATTTTTGCCTTTTAGGTTTTAGCATCATAGTCATACCTTTAGTCACGAGATTTTGATACCAAGTGGTACTTGCAGTAGAAGCAATACGTTGAGAGTTGCATGAACTCCATTACAAGCTGAAATTGGTTCAACAATAGCAAAAACAAAAGCATAAGGTCATATACTCTCATCCATGCTAAAATATGGAGCCACAAAGGGTAAATCCATAAATGTACCGCTTAGCAACAAGTAGCTGGATGATAACCCCAATAACCTACTCTCCAAAAGGGAAATATTAACCATATCAAACAAAAGTCACTGCATGGTTATAGATTTGAATATAATAAAATTTGACTTTTGCAACATAATTCAAGCTGGTCACTCTGACATCTACATCCTAACCACCAGCAGATTAATCCATCTACTGAAGGACATACCAAATGTCAAGATAGAATGAGTCCGTTCTGTTTCTTGGAATCAAAGAAGAATAAGAGGAAATTCATCCAGCAATGCCAGTGGCAGCACCCACTTCATCCGCCGATTCCCCCAAATCCCTTTCTTCTCCCATTTTTCCTTCAAATACCAATCCAATCTGAAATCTGACCCATTGCTTGTACCAGTATATCTAAGTTTAAAGGGAAATAGAAGATGGAGAGAGTAGGTGAGAATGAAGAGAGAAAGAGAATAGGGAGTTTTGGAAGTGATGAAACGAAAGGCATCATTGTCATTTGTCATGGTCTGCCGTATTAGTAATAGCAGAAGATACTCCCATCTAATTTTTGAATCTTATAGTGGGTTATATGTGAGAATGCAGACATTAAGACCACACTATTCTCAGCATGCCAAGTGTTGGAACTTGGAATAGTATCAAACATGAGAGAAGCACTCTTACATACAACACCCCAACAAATGTCAATAGTAGAGTGAGCTTTCATGTTAGGGGATGTGCAAGAAAGTGAGTAACGGGTAACTAGTCCAGCATTCCAAGTGCTAAGTACTACTTTAAGTATGGTACAATAGTTCTTACATGTAGACTTCCAACAAGTGCTAGTATTATAGATGATTTTTTTTCCCCTGTTAAGGGATCACATGTAAGTACATTGGCTGCAAGTTGGTTTCTGCAGAACATGAGACCTACAGTTTTCCGGCCAACCATCAGAAAAGACATGCGGAGGAGAGGAATGATGTGAATAGAGTGATGATGCAAAGCAAGTTTTCTGGAGAGAGGGCTATACCATGTTCCTTTTTTAACCCTCCAAATAAATCTCCAGGGCCTTCTTTTCCCTTTTCATCCCTTCCTATTGTATTTCCACCCCTAGTTCTGTAACTTTTTTCTGTGAGATATCTGTGTTACTATAACACTTCCTGCGGCTGTTTCTTTGAGGAGTGAGATCTGAGGCTTTCTAAGATAATCTTACCATTCTATTAGACCTCATGTGTTATAATTCTGAAAGTGGAGCAGAATCACCAATATTGCTTTGGCTTCAAGGCTAGACTTGATAGGGTCCTGTGCAAACAAAACTTTGACATAAACTTAAGTCGAAATAAGATGCTAAAAATTAGAATTACAAGTCATGAAGGCTCATACAGGCAGCACCAAGATTGGTCCCTTCAATTGTATAATTACCAGAAAACAGAATAATAATAGCTTCAGTATAAATCAGTCCAAAATTTAGTAAAACATGAAATGATACTAAATTATTAGAAATTAGGTAGATGGAGAAAACATTCACAGCCCCAAATGACTATTGACATTAAAGCTCATAAAAAGGGCACATCATTATTGGAGTTAGCAGCTTAGATTCCAGAACTAGGAGTGGCTGTGGATATTTTAGAAACACTTTTAGTAAGAAAGCACATCAAAAGTGGGTGCAGCATCAAGATTCAGAGAATATTCCAAAGCAGGTGTATTATCTTGGGTATAAGATGCTGGCTACTAGGTTGGCAATACATTTTCAGTGCAGTAGTAATTAACTATTAATCCTCATGGTTCATGCTTCCTGGTACAGCAGCATCTTAAAGAGCAATCTGTGTAAGTATCTTTCCATAACATTTGCCTCAAATACATCAAAATCATTGGCCCTTATCTACCACCTGCATATAGCAGCCATTATTCAAATGGTTCAAGGCATGAACCTAGTGCAAAACTACTCTATTGAACAATTCATTCTGTTGCCTTCTGGACCGACTGACTAGAATTACTACCAATGCTTATTAGCATCCCAGTATGCAACACAATGCACTGATTTCACATGATATTCCACAATATAACTCATATTACTTGTTGCCTTTTCATGACCATTAGAGATTAGTTGCTCATTTATTCTAAAATAAAACTTAATGACATTAACACAAATAAATCCTAAGCATGCCCACAAATTTCCTAATAAAAAGAAAAAAAGAACCTCCACATAGAGTATAATATGTCCCATTGTCAAACTCCTGTTTATCGGGGGTTTCCATGTTTGTTTGATATACCTCAAAGCCTCAAATTGGACGGCAGATGTTAGCTGAAAAAAGCAACCACCAGCAGATATCTTTAACTCCTACCGAATGTAGTTCACCTCATTTGCCATTCTAATATCCGGTCACCTTTTCGATCCCTTGGTAATATTGTAAAATTTCAATTGCAATGATAATATCAAATAAATTAAAAGAGCAAGTAGGAAAAAACCAAATAATTTCTATCAAAGCAATAAATTCAAGATTACAATACCTTCACATGTATGAAACTTGAAAAAGTTTTGACCCAAAGAGACCAATTCAACATGATAAAAGTCATATTGCTTTACCTTATCATTATAGTAAAGATCACAGAATAAGTTTAAGAACTGGTTCCACTAATCCCAGTGTTTGAATGTTCAGAATATAACCAACTTGGCTCTGCAAAATAAGTTAAGTCCGTAATTAAGTTATAGTTGGTGCTTCAACGTAATACTATCATAATTATTATGTCAAAAGTCACAGCAGAATATACCAGATGTAATACATCTATTATAAGCATTATATATCTTATAATCCAATGTCTTTATTGGAATATAATATATCATACATATCAACTGCTTGACTAAACATTAATAAATAATTGATAGTGACTAAGAAAATTAAGAAATCATTGAAAAAGTTTACTTAATCAGTTAATTGTGGAGATATTCTTAAATAAAACCTAAGTATATACTCCCTGTTACATGATCCTCCTCTTGGGTTGATTTCCATATATGACAGATTTAATGTCTCAAATGTTAAGAGAGAAAAGAAGACAGTTCTCTTTGACCCCTTTTTTCTTAAGGGTGAAGGAGTTTGTACATTTTCTCAGATCATGCATGAAAATGGAAATGTCCAGCTAAATAAACATGTTCAAAATAAGTGGCTACAACCGATATCCTGTGGTGCAGTCCTGCCTTGCCATTTCCAGTAGATTTGCAAAGTGGAAGCAATGACAATATTTTCTCTACCCATTGGGAAGAAAACACCAACTCTTCACAAAAGATATAGATCATTAGAATTTTTTTTAGAAAAAAGGGAAAGAAAAAAGGAATTATATGTGTATGCATGTCTTTTCATGCAAAGACAACCACTGAAGAGACAACCGTCCAAGATCTTTCAAAAGCCTAAAAGTAAAAACCAACCAAAGTCTTTGAACGCACCTTTGTTACAACAAATAATAATAGTACTATGCATGTCTAATTAATATGGATTAGGAAAAGAGCTGTGAAACAGGATTTTGAGGCTTGGATGAATCCTGCATCTAACACACCCCATCCATGCATCTGAAAGACCATAATAATCCTACCAGCAATGGCAGAAATTAGTTGGCTGCCAGATGGCAGACCATAAAAGCTGCCCCAGCATTGTTAGAAAAGACAGAGAGGAGAGGAGATGAAATTAAATTAGTAGTATTCCATGCCATCCAAAAGGCTTATTTTAACTGCCTACCAGAAATCTTGTCCTATCTCCTATATGCTGCATTAGTAGCCTGCTAAACAACTGAACTTCTAAATCGCAAATAATACAATGTTTGCATTTTATTTGCACCTTTCCCTAACTAATCTGCAAATAGTATTGCAAAAAATAGGGATAAGTAGAAATTCTTGATTTCTAAAGGGCTATATATATATATATATATATATATATATATATATATATATATATATATATATATATATATATATATATATATATAACTGCCTACCAGAAATCTTGTCCTATCTCCTATATGCTGCATTAGTAGCCTGCTAAACAACTGAACTTCTAAATCGCAAATAATACAATGTTTGCATTTTATTTGCACCTTTCCCTAACTAATCTGCAAATAGTATTGCAAAAAATAGGGATAAGTAGAAATTCTTGATTTCTAAAGGGCTATATATATATATATATATATATATATTCTTGCTTGAGATGACTATCAACATGTAACTACTTACATGAATAAGTCTCCTAGAAAAGCAATACTGACATATTTAACAGCAAAGAATATTACAGATGGTTGTAATGGGCAGAGTACATATCAAATCCAAACAAGACAGCTCAATGCATGAGGCTTTTGCCATTGCGAAGTCTAGAAAAGACCAGATATACATAGCCTTAACCCTACATGCAGAATGGCTGTTTCTGCGTTACATATGAAATCCCAATAGGTTGTGCAGATTCTTGGAGAAGTGCTTGTACACCATTTGATAGCAATATAAAGTAGATCCAGGTGCCGAGCATAAAAACCTATAAGCAAAATAGACTACCACTATATCTGCAAAGATAAATAGGAAGATTAAGAAAAACAAAAGTAGATAAACTTGTAGCATAAATAATCGAACTATGGAAGGGTTGTATTAAATTTTAACAAGATTAAACATATTACCAAAGGAAAGTCAGAGTGGATAGCATTATTTAATATCATAGTGAAATCTATATGCTTGTGTAACTCCAGCATAAAGGAGGCTCCAAAAAAAGAAGCAACTTAAATTGGTCACAAACCCTGATCAGCTCCTCAGCTAACGGTATTAGAAGAACAGTGCCAAAAAAATCCGCTCCAGGAACCAGGATGTTGCAGCAACATGCATCTAAAGGATATTTTTGTAATTGTCTTATATGTCATCAATGCTCATAAAAAGAAGGAAGAGAATAGACAGAAGGGGAAGAAAGAGGAATCTATGCAAGAACAAAACCTTTGCTACTGAGCTTAAAAAAGAGAACCAGAAAAGATGAATGAAAAAAATAGAAAAAATGTGGCTAAAAAGTAGTAGATTCAAGACCCCTTAAAAATGTAATAAACCCTGATCACGGCATACCATTCCTAACCTTGAACAACCAAAATAGAAGATTTGAAAATTTTGGTTCTCAAAACCCTAGCAACTAACAATGCAAGATCCCACCGCTATGTTTCAATGGTCTCCAAATTGTATGAATGCTGGGGGAGGCCAAAGAATAAATTATCTGAAGAAATTAACTATAATAAAGAGATTAGAGAAACCATGGAAATGCCAAACATTTGAAGGAAAACAAAAAGGAATTTCAAAGCAAAGAAAGGGAGAAGGAGGCATAGATTCATCACTTAAGTAGCTGCATACAATTGCCTACAGAATAGTAGCAGACAATCCAAGATTGCCTTTCAAAATAGCCATTTTCTACTTCGCAATGCAACAAGACCCTTGCCAAGGAATCATCACAGCCTCTTCATATAAACCTAAAACCAATCATCACAGCCTCTTCATATAAACCTAAAACCAATGCCACTTTCCCGATCTAGGGAACAAAAAATGAAGAAGAAAAGCAAGAGAGGAGAAAAGGAAAAGAAAGAAAGAGAAAAAGAAGCCTAGAAGAAGAAGAAGACGTTGCTCAGAGGTTCCATGGTATTCTTAAATGGATGAGATGGAAACTGAAAGAACCCCCTCCCTTCTCCTGTGACATCCTCTCCATCCAACAACGGCTGCATACTGGTTGCCTGCGGAGCAGCAAGCCTTCTAGAGCTGTCTTGCCCGGTGTTCAAGAAGAGAAGACAAGTAGAGGAGAGAAGAGACGAGATTTGAGAATTTGGGTTCTCGAAATCTGTTCTCGAAATCTTGAACAACCAAAAATACAAGTTTTGAGAATTTGGCTTCGGAAAGCGACCATCGATGCAAGATCTCCATCCCAATCTTTCAACGGTCTCCAAATTGTGTGAATTCTTGGGCTGGCAAAGAAAAATTATTCAAAGAAAATAAGAATGGTGAAGAAATTAAAATTAAAGAAATCTTGAAAAAAAACAAAATCTTTGAAGGGAAAAAAGAAATTACAAAATGAAGCGGAGGAAGAGGCTCAGATTCCCCACTTAATCCAGCATTACGTGGTAAGTCTTCAAGTCTCTAAACGGCTGCATCCAGTTGCCTGTAAAATATCGGCAGACCGTCTAAGATTGTCTTGTCGATAGAAATAGCCATTTTTTACTCCGCAATACATCAAAACCCTCATCAAAGAATCATCACGGCCTCTTCATACAAACCTTACACCGATGTCATTATCCCAACGTGGGGAACAAAAAATGAAGAAGAAAAGCAAGAGAGAAGAAAAGAAAAGAAAGAAAAAAGAAAAAGAAGCTAGAAAGAAGAAGAAGACCTAGGGCTCATAGGTTTTATGGGATTCTTGAATAGATGAGACTGAAACCGAAAGATCCCCGTCTCTTCTCCTACGGCATCCTCTCCATCCAACAATGGCTGGATATTGGTTGCCTGCAGAACAGCAGGCCTTCCAGAGCTGCCTGGACCTTCGTTTAACAAAAGAAGACGAACAACCAAAAATTTGAGAATTTGAAATGAGATTTGAAAACTTGGGTTCTCAATATCTTGAACAATCAAAAATAGAAGTTTTGAGATTTTGAGTTTTCAAGACCCCAGCAACCATCGATGCAAGATCCCCATCCCAATCTTTCAACAGTCTCCAAATTGTATGAATTCTTGGGTTGCCAAAGAAAAAATAATTTGAACAAAATAAGTATAATGAAGGAAAAAAAATTTGAAAAAACTTGCAAAAAAAATAAAAAATAAATAAAATCTTTGAAGGGGGAAAGAAATTGCAAAACGAACCAGAGGAAGAGGCTCAAATTCACCACTTAATCCTGCATTGCATTGTAAGTCTTCAAGTCTCCAAGCGATTGCGTCCAAATGCCTGCAGAACATCAGCAGACCGTTCAAGATTGCCTTGCTGATAAAATAGCCGTTTTCTACTTCTCAATATACCAAAACCCTCCTTAAGGAATCATCACAGCCTTTTCATATAAACCTTAAACCGAAGCCACTGACCCAATCTGGGGAACAAAAAATGAAGAAGAAAAGCGAGAGAGAAGAAAAGAAAAAAAAAAGGAAAGAGGAAAAACAAGCTAGGAAGATGAAGACCTGGGGCTCAAAGGTTCCAGGGGATTCTTGAATGGATGAGACCTACACCAAAAGAACCCCCTCCCTTCTCCTACGGCATCCTCCCCATTGAACAATGGCTGCATACTGGTTGCCTGCGGAATAGCAGGCCTTCCAGAGCTGCCTCGCTCTTCGCTCAAGAAGAGAAGACAAGCAGAGGAGAGGAGAGACAAGATTTGTGAATTTGGGTTCTTAAAATCCTAAAATAGAAGTTTTGAGAATTTGGGTTCTCAAAACCCTAGCGACCATCGATGCAAGGTGCCCACCCCAATTTTTAACGATCTCCAAATTGTGTGAATTCTGGAGTTGCCAAAGAAAAAAATTATACGAAGAAAATAAGTATTATGAAAAAATTAAAATTAAAGAAATCTTCAAAAAAAAAAAAAAATCTTGGAAGGGGGAAAAAGAAATTGCAAAATGAAGCGGAGGAAGAGGCTCGGATTCAGCACTTAATCCAGCATTGCGTTGCAAGACTTCAAGTCTCCAAGCGGCTGCATCCAGTTGCCTGCAGAACATCAGCAGACCGTCCAAGATTGTCTTACCGATAGAAATAGCCATTTTCTACTTCGCAATGCAACGAAATCCTCGTCAAGGTACCATCATAACCACTTCATATAAACCATAAACCGATGCCACTTTCCCAATCTAGGGAACAAAAAATAAAGAAGAAAAGCAAGAGAGAAGAAAAGAAAAGAAAAGAGAGAAAGAGAAAAAGAAGCTAAGAATAACAAGGAGAAGAAGACCTAGGGCTCAGAGGCTCAAAAAGATTCTTGAACGAATGAGACCGAAATCGAAAGGTCTCCCTCCTTTCTCCTATGGCAACCTCTCCGTCCAACAATGGCGATATCCTGATTGCTTGTAGAACAGCAGGCCTTCCAAAGCTGCCTCGCTCATCGTTCAAGAAGAGAAGACTAGCAGAGGAGAGGAGAGACGAGATGGGCTTTGATTTCAAGAACAGTTTTAAGCTACAGAAAGGCTGCCTTTGGTTCAAGAATAAGACCAAGTAGGATCGGAATAGGACATGGAGAAGGTGAAGAAGAAGAAGATGAGAGGAGCAATGCTAGGGTAACAAAAGAAACATCCATAGATACCAAGAACCGTCGAGAAGCCGGAGGGAGAACCAAGTGGGTGGGTAATGGAATAACCATCGATGGCATTGCAGCTCCTTTTATAGCTACGGGTTCATAGTAGCCGTTAAAAAATCCCGTAGCTTACATCTTATGCGACCACTTAATCCTAAGCATCCACGCGTGACCTTTTTCATATGACATCCATATAACCTACTAATTTTATGTGGCCGGTGTCTTACACGTGTTAAGGAAACGCGAGATCTTTCCTATACGAAGTCAGCATCTAAAGAAAGATTTTTTTTTTTTGAATTCATATATTCATCTACAATTTTGTTGGTGATTTAATATAATAATTATATGGTAAACTGGCTTGCTGGTCTACAGTAGGTGGGTTAAAGCGAATCGGAGCCGGATAAGAGAAAAGTGCAGATTTTTTTTTTTTTCTGAATAACCAAGGCGAAGGCTATATTAAAATAACTGTGAAGAGTTTTACGGCATTTATATAGATTACATACAGAAACGGAATACATGATGAAGTAGAAGAAGTACCGTATGATGAACAAAAGATTGGTACAACAGATACTTAGTAGATACAAAATCCTTCTCAAGAGCAAAGTGCAGATTGCCAAGAACATTTTGTATCCACGAAGATTTCTAAACCATCAAAATATAAATTATGATTCATGCCATAGGGGTATTGAAGGTATTCGGCAGTGCTTGTATCATTCTTCTCATTCTTTTAAAATTTGAGCAATTTTGAAGCTAAAATTTTTAATTTCATCAAACTTTACCGGTTTACAAGACTCCATTGAAATTTGTTCTAATCATAGTATTACAGAGTTTTATAAGGTGCTAATATGTTATATCACCTAGGCTATTTGGAACTCAAGAAATGATCATCTATTTTAAGAAAAATCTTACGGCACTCTACAAATTTTTATCTCTACTAGGGGTAAAAATAGGCCAGACGGTCTGTCAAGGGCCTGTGGCCTGACCTGCCATCGGTCTAGCCGGATCTGATCTGTTTATCTAAATAAGTCAAGCATAGATTTTTAAAATGACCTATTTAAATAAATAGGACAGATCTAAAATTCTAAAGCTCGACCTGAAAGCCTGCAGGCTGGCCTGTATAAACGGTTCTTGAGATACTACTTTAGCTTTTTATTGTAAAAATGGTTCTTAAATACTACTTTCTATTTGGTTCAAGTTATATACTCGGTAATTTGAGGTTTGTTAGAAGCAGAAAATTATGATGTTTGATAGGTCTTTGGACCTGTACCGTTGAGGCCTTAAAAGTCTAGACCCGTTAGCCTATTTAAAGGTTTTAATGTCTATGGACTTTTAAATAGACTTTTAGGCTAGATCAGATTTTTTTATTTTGCAAAACAGGTCAGATCAAGTCTCATTTTAAGTCTAAACAAGTTCAACAAATCAGACTCAGACTAGTATTTTATAATACAGATCGGATCTATTTAAGCCAAAGCTTGGCCTGGTTTGGTCTATTTTCACTTCTAATTCTCCGCTCATCATCTTGCTAAAGGGTTTTATCGTGTTTCATTAAAATTAGCCGGATCTATAAAACCACAGTTCTGGCATATCGGTAACTCTATGAGCTCATCTCATCCTTGCCCAAGGTTGGTTTATCGGGTATCCCCACTGTTGGGGAATACCCACCGACCGACTTACGGTCGAAGGGGCCGACCCCGACGGACGACTCCGACTGGCCGACCCCGACTGGCCGACCCCGACGGCCGACCGACCGACTGGCCGACTCCGACGGCCGATCGACCGACTGGCCGACCCCGACGGACGACTCCGACGGCCGACCGACCGACTGGCCGACCCCGACGGACGACTTCGACTGGCCGACCCCGACGGACGACTCCGACGGCCGACCGACCGACTGGCCGACCCCGACGGACGACTCCGACTGGCCGACCCCGACTGGCCGACCCCGACGGCCGACTGACCGACTGGCTGACCCCGATGGCCGACCCTGACTGGCCGACCAACCGACTGGCCGACCCCGACGGATGACTGGCCGACCCCGACGGCCGACTCCGACTGGCCGACCGACCGACTGGCCGACCGACCGACTGGCCGACCCCGACGGCCGACTCCGACTGGCCGACCGACCGACTGGCCGACCGACCGACTGGCCGACTCCGACCGACCGACTGGCCGACTCCGGCCAGGAAGTCTGATGGCCGACTCTCGCAACATGATGCTCGCCGACCAATGGAGGGGCCCGACACCACTCAGCTGGCTACCGACTTTGGGTCGGTCGGCTCCTCCAACCACCGTACAGCCGCCAGACGTTGTCAGCTCTGACACGGACATGCGGCGCAGTTACCTAGGGACATGGTCCCGCCGAGAGCCGGGTTAACCCTGGTGATTGGACGGCCACACGGCGACATGACGTTTTTACGGCGGCTCTGACAGTCCACAGTGAGTTGACAGTTCCTCACTTGTCCGCGCCATTAATGACGGTGCCATACCTAGCTCCACTATATATACCGGGGAAGGCAATAGTGCAAAAAGGGGGATCCGCCCGTCTCTCCCACATACGCAGGCTCGCTCCTCTCCCTCTCCCTCTCCTTCTCAGAGCTCTCTGTCTGCATTTCACTGTTGCCCAGTCACCTCTCTGACTTGACCGTCGGAGGGTCCCCGCCGGAGCCGCCTCCGGTCAGTGCGGACTTCTTTTTGCAGGTGCACGCTTCCCGGCGATCGGGCGACGAGGCGATTGGCCGCAACAGATTGGCGCGCCAGGTAGGGGACAGCATGACAAAGACAAGAGCTCAACGATCGAGAGTCACTGGGTCGGCGAGGCGTTCTTCCCGCCGGGAAGAGGCCTCCCCGCCACCACCGGCGGCGGAGCCTAGCTCTCCGCGCCCTGCAGTGACCACGGAGGCGCAGATTGCGGCCATCGTACGGCAGATGACCGTACTGACCGACGCAGTCAAAAGCCTCCAGCAGCAACCGGCGGCCCGACCTATGCCTTCCAGGAGCAGCCGCCGACGATCGCGCCGATCCCTGTCGCCTCCATGCGAGCGCCCCCAAAAGCACTCCCACGGAGAAGAGGAGGGACGACCATGGCGCGACGACCGACGGTCCCAGCGGCCCTCCCCTTCCCCGTTGGAACGGGCAAGGAAGGAGAAACGGCCGCGCACGCCATCGGCCTCTCTCTCAGAATCTTCCGGAGGCTCCACCCCTGGGGTCTCCCAGCATCGACGAGCGGACGACTACGAGCGCCGGTTCGAGGAAATCGACCACCGACTCGCTCAGTTGCAGATGGACGGCCAGAAGTCTTCAAACCACGTCGACTTCCAAACCGCCCAACCTCTCTCCCGACTCATCCTCGACGAACCGATCCCCAGTCGGTTCAAGATGCCGCACGCGGAGTCTTACGACGGCTCCACCGACCCAATCGACCATCTGGAAAGCTACAAAGCTCTCATGACGATTCAAGGGGCAACCGACGCTCTCCTTTGCATCGGCTTCCCCGCCACACTCCGCAAGGCTGCCAGGGCCTGGTACTCCGGCCTCCGATCGAGAAGTATCCACTCCTTCGGACAGCTCGAGCACTCGTTCGTGGCCCATTTCAGCACCAGCCGAAAGCCGCCGTGAACGTCGGACAGCCTTTTCTCCCTCAAGCAGGGGGAAAACGAGACGCTCCGACACTTCGTGGCGCGATTCAACGCGGCCACGCTCGAGGTCCGGGACCTCAACGAAGACATGGCAATCTCAGCCATGAAGCGGGGGCTGAGGGCATCCCGATTCACCTACTCTCTGGACAAGACCCTCCCCCGAACTTATGCCGAGCTACTGGAGCGCGCATATAAGTATATGCGCGCGGATGAAGGGGCATCCGACCGACGTTTGGCCGAACCCAGAGGCCCGAAGGAGAAGCGGAGGAAAGGTCGGGAACCCGCCGAACCAAGCAGGCTCCCGACCGATAGTCGGGTCTCGCCACCCCGACGAATCCAAAAGTCACCCTGACGATGGAGTCTGAGACCGACGCATCGCAGGTATGACTCCTACGCCCCTCTCCCCGCTCCTCGTGCGCAGATCCTGATAGAGATCGAAGGAGCGGAGAATCTACGACGGCCTCGGCCTCTGAAGGCAAAAGGCTCCGACCAACACGGCCGATCGTCGATCGCCGAATCAACGGCTGGATCATCGATCGCCGAAATCGACGGCCTCGGCCTCTGAAGGCAAAAGGCTTCGACCAACATGGCCGATCGTCGATCGCCGAATCAACGGCTCGATCATCGATCGCCGAAACCGACGGCCTCGGCCTTTGAAGGCAAAAGGCTTCGACCAACATGGCCGATCGTCGATCGCCGAATCAACGGCTCGATCATCGATCGCCGAAACTGACGGCCTCGGCCTTTGAAGGCAAAAGGCTTCGACCAACATGGCCGATCGTCGATCGCCGACTCAACGGCTCGATCATCGATCGCTGAAACCGACGGCCTCGGCCTTTGAAGGCAAAAGGCTTCGACCAACATGGCCGATCGTCGATCGCCGAATCAACCGCTCGATCATCGATCGCCGAAACCGACGGCCTCGGCCTTTGAAGGCAAAAGGCTTCGACCAACATGGCCGATCGTCGATCGCCGAATCAACGGCTCGATCATTGATCGCCGAAACTGACGGCCTCGGCCTCTGAAGGCAAAGGGCTTCGACTAATGCGGCTGGCTAACTTGCCGACTTAGCTTCGACTAAGAAGGGCAAAACGCCAAGACGACCGCAGTCGCATTCGCGACATACCGATCTGGTCACGACCGGTCGAAGGATATTCGGCTTGCCGCCGTTTATCATACATCCCGACGCATACGTCCGACCAAGGGCTGGATAATGGATATTCGACTTGCCATCGTTATCCTATCCGAATACGTCGGATGCTACTCGACTATCAGATTCTGCAGAATGATCGTGTCGACGAGCAACGTTCGGAGGTTGGCCGACCTCCGACCCGACGTGCATGCTCGACCTACAGTCGGGACGATCGATATTGGATCGTTCGTTGATATGATCGCCAGAGTCGGGGCAGGAAAAGATGGAACACCACTCCTTTCGTCCGAAGCCGTCGCCCACGTGTTCACGCGAGCCAACACGACATCGGGCTCAGGAGTGGAGGGGGGCAACTGTTGGGGAATACCCACCGACCGACTTACGGTCGAAGGGGCCGACCCCGACGGACGACTCCGACTGGCCGACCCCGACTGGCCGACCCCGACGGCCGACCGACCGACTGGCCGACTCCGACGGCCGATCGACCGACTGGCCGACCCCGACGGACGACTCCGACGGCCGACCGACCGACTGGCCGGCCCCGACGGACGACTTCGACTGGCCGACCCCGACGGACGACTCCGACGGCCGACCGACCGACTGGCCGACCCCGACGGACGACTCCGACTGGCCGACCCCGACTGGCCGACCCCGACGGCCGACTGACCGACTGGCTGACCCCGATGGCCGACCCTGACTGGCCGACCGACCGACTGGCCGACCCCGACGGATGACTGGCCGACCCCGACGGCCGACTCCGACTGGCCGACCGACCGACTGGCCGACCCCGACGGCCGACTCCGACTGGCCGACCGACCGACTGGCCGACCGACCGACTGGCCGACTCCGACCGACCGACTGGCCGACTCCGGCCAGGAAGTCTGATGGCCGACTCTCGCAACATGATGCTCGCCGACCAATGGAGGGGCCCGACACCACTCAGCTGGCTACCGACTTTGGGTCGGTCGGCTCCTCCAACCACCGTACAGCCGCCAGACGTTGTCAGCTCTGACACGGACATGCGGCGCAGTTACCTAGGGACATGGTCCCGCCGAGAGCCGGGTCAACCCTGGTGATTGGACGGCCACACGGCGACATGACGTTTTTACGGCGGCTCTGACAGTCCACAGTGAGTTGACAGTTCCTCACTTGTCCGCGCCATTAATGACGGCGCCATACCTAGCTCCACTATATATACCGGGGAAGGCAATAGTGCAAAAAGGGGGGATCCGCCCGTCTCTCCCACATACGCAGGCTCGCTCCTCTCCCTCTCCCTCTCCTTCTCAGAGCTCTCTGTCTGCATTTCACTGTTGCCCAGTCACCTCTCTGACTTGACCGTCGGAGGGTCCCCGCCGGAGCCGCCTCCGGTCAGTGCGGACTTCTTTTTGCAGGTGCACGCTTCCCGGCGATCGGGCGACGAGGCGATTGGCCGCAACACCCACCAAGTGGTTTAGTTAAGGTTAATGTTCATGCTTCATGGCATAAAGGAGATGCAAGATTGTGTTATATTATTCATGATTGTTACAGTATTGTTTTTCAAGCTAGAACCATAAACTATAACTGTTCCTTAGGCCGAACTATTAGCTACTTGGATTGCCTTATTTATTGCAACTCTACAGCGTAGCAAAACAAATATATGGTTAGAAGGAGACTCTCTCACTATAATTAAATGGATAGAGCAATATCAACAAAAGCTTCCTCTGCTATCCTCCGTTGTTCATATTCAAAATCTTTTTCTCTGAAATATTGTTCAATGTGCAGCTTCTTTAAACTCCTTCAAGGTGTCTTATACTTTTTGAGAAGCGAACCAGCCTACAATCAACTTAATCAGACTCCCTCAAACAATGGTATTCTATTTTGCTACGTCCCTTCCAACATTAAAAAAAAAAAAAAGAAGAAGAAAAAACTCTGGTACTAGCAAATAGTGTTGGAGTTTCTTTTCTTTGTGTGTACTTATTTTCTTGTTTTTTTATTTTTTGGCGCTCATGACCCCCTTATGTATCCAAATAATAATAATAATATGAGAGAGGATGAAATATTTTTAAAAAAATATATTACAGCTGGTACATGGAAAAAAATAAAACAAAATGTGAAGAAAGAACCACACATCTAATATGTGCGCCTTTGTGAAGATTTCTAAAGATATTTTTAACCTTTATCTAAATTCTTCTGAATTTTGAAAGAAGATTTTGGTCACAAAATATGAAGTCCTTCTAAGGCTATGGCCCTAGCAGCTGAATATTTGTTAAGAGGTTAGTTAGAGAGAGAAACGTCAACCTTTTTCTTTGGCGGGAATGCACTTCAGGTTTATTAGAAGGATCCATATATGATCTTAATGATCTCATAGTTTCTTTAGCGACTATGGTGTCGCACTACCACTCCTGGAAGCTAACAAATATAAGAGTTTGACTGATAATATTTGATTGATTCTCTTATTTTTATACGTAAGAATTAATTATGATTATTCGTATAGTTAACCGACCCCTAGCCATGTGATAAAATCAGAAAGAATCATCTAACAATCACATTGATCAAGTCGACTTTTTAGTCAAATCGATGAAATGCCAATCTGGTCAATCCATAGCTTGGTTATACATCGATCTGAATTGATCTAGTTTGACCCTTAATTGAGTATTGTGATCAGCTCGACTTTTGTCCGATCTACCACAAAGACATCGGTCTAAAATCGATCTGATCCAAAATAAAAACAGTTACTCTACAGCTCCATTATAGCTGTTGTCCAACTCTACAATAATTATCTTCCAGTTATACTACAGCTAATCACCACATGAATAAACAACCCACGATCTCTAAACAGCTAGCCATTCTATTATAACAAGCTAACAGCCTAACAAATTTCTAATGGTCTAACAAACTTTTCTAATGACCTAACAGCCTAGATAAAGTTTTCTCTATGTAAAGAGGGATGCGGTACTCTCCTCAAGATAAGTCATATTCCAAAAAGTCAAGACTCTGCTGAATTCATTTTAGCTCCCCAACTTAAGGGAACTATTGACAGCTTTAACACACCTATTGACAGCCCTGCATTTCCTTGAATAAATTGTAAATGCTTTCCTTGTTTAAGGGATAACCAAAAATAGATTATCACCTTCCGGTAAATAACAAGAAAATTTTGTATAAAATGGAGAGAACCCCTAAAGCCAGGATATGAAAAAATAAAGAGAAGAAATTCCTTCCTCATCTCCCATCTTCTTTCTCTAATTTTCTCCTTTCTCTAGTTTTTCAACATGGTATCATAGCTTTTGGGATCTGATCCATGATTTCTTTGTATTCTTCTTCTTCCCAGCACGATACCACCATTTTTTTTCTTTCTTCTTCTTCTCAGCACGTCGGCCTTTGTCCGCCGCTCCTCTCCTCTGCCCTCTCCTCCACGACCACCCTCTCAGGCCACCACCCCTCACATTCGCGACCACCCTTTCAGGCCACCGCTTCTCTTTTCCGCGATCGTTGCCGCCCTCTCCTCTGCCACCAACGCATTCACGGCCATCTCTGCCACTGCATTTGCCCCTCCTCCACGATTCACACCCTCTCCTCTCACCGCCATCGCTCCGCCCTCTCCTCTCAGATCGTTGCAAGTTGCGCCACGTTTTCGCCCATCTCCGCCGCCGCTGCCTCCACTACTCCCGCGCATCTCCACGCTCCATTGTCACCATCGCCAACATCCTCCGTGATGTCACCGCCGTTGCTTCCCTCCTCCGTGACATCTCCTCCATGGTCGCCGCTTAAAATAGGAAAATGTTAGCCCCTCTCTATTTAAAGTTTTTTCCTTTTTTGCTTTTCCCTCCTTCCAAAAAAAAAAAAAAGATGACAATCATCCAGTAGTTTCTCTGTCATTATTTTGAGGTAACAGGTGGTATTGATGCCATTCAGTGAGGTGGTCCATCCTTCTTGAGTCGTGATGGACAACCCATCCCTTTTGATTAGCTCTGTTCGACTTGATGGACCTCTCACCTATCTTATGTGGTCTCGGAATGTTCGGCTATATATCAAAGCTCGCGAATTTGAAGGATTTCTCACTGGAATTGCTGTTAAGCCTCAATCCGGAGACACAAAAATTCAAAAATGAGAATCAGAGAATTTTCTTGTAATGGCTTGGCTTCTCAATTCTATGATACCTTCTGTTGCTCAAGGTATGTCGTTTTTTGAAACCGCCCACAAAATTTGAGAGACTGCTACCTAGACTTATTCACAACAAGGTAACACTACTCAAGCTTTTGAGCTTAGACGTAAGGTGCGTGCTCTTCGACAAGGGGATCTTTCTATTACTGCTTATATGGCAAAACTCCAGCGTATATGGTCTGAGCTGGATTTTTATCGCCCCTTCAAAGCTTGTTGCTCTGAAGATGCTGTTATGTTCAAAAGATTCACCGATGAAGAGCGCATCTTTGATTTCCTTGCTGGACTCAATGATGAATTTGACCCAATCAGGGTTCAGATTCTGGGACAAAGTATAGATCTACCTTCCCTTGAGCAAGTCTTCTCTCTGATTCTAAGCGAGGAAACTCGTCATCATGTAATGGTTGTTCCGGATACCATCCGCTCTGCAATGGTTGTCCAACCCCAGCTACAATCTCAGCAATCACGTGGACGTGGAGATATACGGATATGTTCCTATTGCAATAAAACGGGACATGTTCGTGATACATGCTGGCAGCTACATGGCCGTCCCTTTGGTTATGGTTGGGGTGGTCGTCGAGGAAGAGGTCGTTCTGGTGCAAACACTAATCATCATCAGGCCAATCTTTCTGAGCATGCAGGGAAAGATGTTTTATCTACAAAGGCATCAACAACTCCACCCATTAATATTGAAAGTTCATTGTCTACTGATGAGATGCTCCGATGAATCATGGACAAACTTAATATTTCTTCTGACAATGCTCCTTCCACTAATGGTTTGACTAGCAAATCCTCTAGTTTCTCTTCAAATTTTTTCTCTCATTTTGCACAATCCAATCTTTCTCATAGTACATTAACTCCTGATACAAATAAAATGTGGGTCATAGACTCTGGCACCACTATGCATATGACTGGTAATTCTGATAAATTTATGTCTTACTCATTCTGTTCTGATAAAGTTCGTATAGCCGATGGCTCCTTTCAACCTGTGTCTGGAAAAGGATCTATCACCTGTACACCAAATATAAAATTATCTTCTGCTTTGCATGTCCCTAGTTTTCCCACTAATCTATTGTCTATCCATTCCATTATAAATAATCTAAATTGCAAAGTTACATTCTTCCCTACTTATTATGTTTTTCAGAAGCTGACAACGGGGGAGATGATTGGGTATGGTAAAATGCACAATGGGCTCTACTATTTGGATGATGGAAAACTACAAAACTATCAGGAAGCTGGTATGGTTGCTTCTTCATCTATTGATGCCATGAATGAACTTCAGTTGCAACATCATCGACTTGTACATATCTCTTTTTCTATGTTATCACAACTGTTTCCCGGTTTATATAATTCTTGTCTGAAAGAATAATTAGTTTGTGATGCATGTGAGTATGCTAAACACACTCGAAATACCTATCCAGCTTCAGGAACCCGTAGCATTAAACCATTTGATGTTATTCACTCAGATGTATGGGGACCTTGTAGTACTGTCTCTATTTCTGGATACCGTTATTTTGTGACTTTTATTAACTGCTACAGTAGAGTAACTTGGGTATATCTTCTAAAGGCTAAAGATGAGGTTATACGCTGTTTCAAAGAGTTTCATAAATTAGTTGATACCTAGTTTAGTGTCAAAATTAAAGTATTGAGATCTGATAATGGCACAGAATATAGTAGTAAGGAATTTCATGTGTATCTAACTACTCATGGAATTATCCATCAAACTACTTGTGTTGATACACCAGCCCAGAATGGTGTTGCTGAATGGAAGAATTGACATCTTTTGAAAGTTTCTAGATCCTTGTTATTTACTATGTGGGTTCCAAAAATCTTATGGGGTGCGGCAGTTCTCACTGCGGCTTATCTAATTAACCAGATGCCTCTTCAAACTCTGGGGTACAAGGCACCACTTGAATATCTACAAAGAAAGTCTTCTTTTATTGTACCTCCTCGAGTATTCTGATGTATGTGCTTTGTCCGAAATCATCATCCGATGGTCGGCAAACTTGATCCAAAAGCTCTGAAGTGTGTATTTGTGGGATATCCTGCTACTCAAAAGGGCTATAAATGCTATTATCCTCCTGAAAGATGAATATTTGTTAGCATGGACGTCACTTTTCGAGAGACCGAAGCCTTTTTTGATAATGCTTCAACAATACAGCCAGCTACTCAATTACCTTTAGCCCAACAATTCATTTGCTCTCCTAGTATTCCTTCTACAGCTACTAGTCGAGAGGGGGAGATTATAGTAACAGAAGAGACTGAGTAGGAGCAAACTGATGAACAACTGGATAGTGACCTTAATCGACAAAGAGAGTCTTCAACTGAGCCCATTGTGCATTCTATCGCTATCCAACAATCTTCTTCTGACTCAGCTCCAGCATCTTCATTTGACAATGGTGATATTTCTCCTTTTGATCCTATCTTAAATCTTTCTATTGCTCATAGAAAAGCTTCTCGTTCTCATATTATTCCTTCTCGATATCATTATGATATTGCTAATTTTATTTTCTATGAGTCTATATCACCTACATATAGATCATTTATTGTATCATTAGAAGCTATCTCTATACCAACAGACTGGAAGGATGCTATGATAAATCCTAAGTGAAAAGAAGCAATGCTTGAAGAAATGCAAGCCCTGAAAAAAAAAATAAACTTGGGAATTAGTTTCCTTACCTGCTGGAAAACAACCAGTGGGTTGCAAATGGATTTATACTGTGAAACAAACTCCTAAGGGTAAAGTTGATCGCTACAAAGCTCGTTTAGTTGCGAAAGGATATACACAGACATATGACATTGATTATAAGGAGACTTTCGCCCCTGTAGCCAAGATCAACACAGTTCGAACCCTCATTTCTTGTGCGGCAAATCTTGGATGGAGTTTATTCCAACTAGATGTGAAAAATACCTTTTTACATGGTGATCTTCAAGAGGAGGTGTATATGGAGATTTCTCCTAGATTCACGAGCACAGAAACTAATGGCAAAGTTTGCCGACTATGTCGATCACTATATGGACTAAAGCAGTCACCCAGAGCATGGTTTGATCGCTTCCATCGTGCGATGCTGGAAATAGATTACCACCAGAGTAATGCAGATCATACTATGTTCTTTTGTCATAATAAAGAAAAGGTTGCCATCCTAATTATTTATGTTGATGATATTATTCTTACGGGTGATGATCTCTCAGAATTGGATCGTTTGAAGACTCAATTGGCACAATCTTTTGAAGTCAAAGATCTGGATAACTTGCGGTACTTTCTTGGAATTGAAGTAGCCAGATCATCTCATAGCATTTTTCTTTCTCAACGAAAATACATCCTGGATTTATTGATTGAAACAGGAATATTGGGATGTCAACCGGCTGTCACACCTATCGAGCAAAATCATCATCTCATTACTGATAAGAGGTAAGCCAGTTGATCGTGAACGATATCAGCGTCTTGTTGGCAGACTGATCTATCTATCTCACACAAGACCTGACATAGCCTTTGCAATCAGTGTTGTGAGTCAGTACATGCATGATCCTCGTAAACGCCATCAAGAAGCTGTATACAGAATTCTTCGATATCTTAAAGGTTGTTCAGGATGTGATCTTCTTTTCTCTCATCATAAACATCTCAAAGTTGAAGCTTATTCTGATGCTGATTGGGCAGGCTCCATAGATGATTGTCGATCAACCTCAGGCTATTGTACTTTTATTGGAGGTAATCTTGTGACCTGACATAGTAAGAAACAAGACATTGTTGCTCGATCTAGTGCGGAGGCTGAGTATCGAGCTATGGCTCAAGGTATCTGTGAGGTTTTATGTTTGAAACAACTGCTCACTAAGTTATGCATCTTTCAGTCCTCTTCCCTATTTCTGTACTGCGATAATAAGGCTGCCATTAATATTGCCAACAATTTGGTTCAACATGATAGAACTAAACATATAGAAATTGATCGCCATTTCATCAAAGGGAAGCTCGATCAAAAGGTTATCTGTTTATCATTTATTAAATCCTCAGACCAAGTGGCAGACATTCTAACAAAGGGTCTCAGTGGTTATATGTTCTCTTCAATTTGTAGCAAGATGAGACTTCGTGATATATTCGCATCATCTTGAGGGGGAGTATTGACAGCTTTAACACACCTATTGACAGCCCTGCATTTCCTTGAATAAATTATAAATGCTTTTCTTGTTTAAGGGATAACCAAAAATGGATTATCACCTTCTGGTAAATAACAAGAAAATTTGGTATAAAATGGGGAGAACCCCTAAAGCCAGGATATGAAAAAATAAAGAGAAGAAATTCTTTCTTCATCTCCCATCTTCTTTCTCTAATTTTCTCCTTTCTCTAGTTTTTCAACAGGAACCAAAGGCTCTCACTCTTTTTACTCAAAACTCCTCTCCTTGCCTTCTATTTTCTCTATTTTCACTATCTGTTCTTAAGGCCCCAACTGACTTAAGCATTGGAGAGTCCTAAACTAGAGAGTACCCCATCAGTTTTAAAACTTTTTTTGCAAGTCAACTCATGATCTACATTGGTCTGATCCTCAGTAGCCCTCCAGCTCAGTTCAACACCGACCCCATCTTCTTTTCTCTGAAGTCTTGTAGCAACAATGATCAACTCCATAAAATAACTTTTTTTGTTAGGCATGGCATGATTTGTGAATGGTAATTTTTGCAGATCATCTATTTTCTATGACAGGAATTGACAAATTTTTATGTTAACACTTGGAGGAAGATATGAATGCTCAATTTTAGTTTATACGACTTCTTGTTATGTAATATTCAGATGATAGCTTTTATCAGGTTTGCTTTCTTTCGACAACAGGATATATTTGATATAGTAAATTATGCCTTCCTCAAAACTTTGATGTTTTTACCATGATCTTTGTTATATCAGCTATTTAGTACCCTTGCCGATCTGCTTTTAAAGGGTTACTCCATGCTTGACCTGAAAACGACTTACATACATGTTCTTCCTTTTACACTGTATTAAAATATGACAATTACATTTACTTCTTGTAAACTTCTTAGTATCATTTCATTTGGGCTGATTTGTTAAGAGTGGTTCGATTGTGCATGCATTTAGCCATCAGAAATCCAAAAATCGTGTCTTATTTTGTTGGTTTCTTAACTTATTGGCATCCATTTGGGGGTTTCAATAATTTGTTGTTATTATTGTTGTTTTTTTTAATATATATATATATAATCTTTCAGTTTACTGCTGCGCACTTGTATGTACTGTATGTTCTAAATTTGTTGCATCATTTTTTTTTTTTTTTGACAGAGGAGAGGAGCTCTTACTCTATCTACTGTTTCTGATAAGCCGTGTCACTCTAGTTTTCTGGCATTAACCTATCTTACCTTGCTACTTAGAAAAAATAATTAGTTTGTTAATAAACCTTCTGATATATCGGTTCATATCATGATGAAACTATAAAAAGAATAAAGATTTAGTACTTGATCTGTTCTGTAAACCAAAGTTTTTAAAAACTTCTGCATTACTATTCAGATCAGACGTCCTTTTGGTGCTCAATAAAAAATTGGATAGGGGTAGAAGAGAAAAGAGAAGGGGATGGCAGGATGCTATCATAGCTTAATCATCTACCCCCGTATCCCAATTAGCAACTTTCTTTGCAACATTCTGAGGGATATTTGCTTGTCAACCGGTAAGTTGGTCCAAGATTTACTGGCCCAAGGTTCTTGACCAGCATATGAGATACAATGCCTGCTAGAAAAATTCTTTGTACTTGACCAGCATATGAGATACAATGCCTGCTAGAAAAATTCTTTGTACACCATTCGCGGTATAAAAAATCCAACGTGGAACACACCGTTTTGTCCTATTGGGTCACGTGGCCACCGCTTCTCCCAATGCATATATAATGTCCGCAGTTCTATTTTTTCGTTTGAAATTTTAGATGACAAAAATATCTCTTTCCTTCCGAAAAAATTATAACATCCTGTGCCGATATTATGACATCCTGCATTGAAATTATGACTTTCTGCATAGAATGTCATAATTTTTCACAGGATGTCATAAAAAGAGAAGGATATTTTTATCATTGAAAAAATTATAAAAATTATAATATTCTGTAGAAAAAATCATAATTTCAATGCAAGATGTCATAATATTGTCAAAAAATATCATTTTTTTTTTTGAAAAAGAATGACCATTTTCGTCGTCCAAAATTTTAAATGAAAAACTAAAATTATGGGTATTAAATGGACATTAAATATGCATTGGTATGTGCTAACTATGTGGTCCAATTAGATGAGGTGGTGCATTTCATATCGAATTTTCTACGTCATGGACGGGGTACAAAGAATTTTTCATACCTGCTAATACTATTATCCCAAAATTTTAAAGGGGCAAAGGTGGGCCGTCGCCTGGTCTTTTGCTCCTTGTGGACGTAGTCGTCCAGGCCAAGCCCAACGTCGGAATTCTTCTTTGGGCTAGCCCGGCCTCGGTCCACCGACGCCCCTTGTACCATCGACATAACCTTGACGTGCTTGGTCTCCCTCTTTATTGGGCACGTAAAACTTAATGATGTAGTGTGGTGAGACTTATCCAGCTACATTCGCATGGCGGCCCAGCGCATCCAGAAAACCCCCTAAGATCGGGTCTTCTCTGTGGAAGCTAGCGGACTTGGGGCATTTGACCTGCGCCATTGATGCCCCTCGGTTCAGCTTGGCTCTCTCGTCCACCAATTTGAGCTACATACCATCTTACCATACAGAAATCAGCTCAATCCTCTATCTTAAATCTACGTATAACCTCAGCAATCATATCACATGCTAAGCTATTACAACATATCTTCAAGATTATCACGTCCGTTAGCATTTGTTACGATACAATTCTAAGTTTATTTGAATACGATTCGTTAGAGATTCATGATCCTTGCTAACAATAAATTCCGAGACCCTCCACTAAAACGATGATGCAAAAATTATCGTGGAAGACTCCATCTCTTTATTCTTTCTTCCTTCATTCGCTTTTAATTTTTTTTTTTTTTTGACTCAAGCATCAAAAAATCTAATCAGAAACAATTCGGTGAGTTCATCTTTAATCCATTGTCTCGCAGGTCCATCATGGTTGGGCATTACGAGATTGGCGGCAATAAGTTCTTTAAGGTGCAAAACATCAAGTAACTCGTCATCATATTTCTAAGATGGTGCAGGGATACAATATCATGGCAATTGACGGGTACAACAATACCATGACAAGAAAACAGACGTCAAAATCAAAGGCAAGCAGGCAACAAATGAAGTGGGACATCTGGACCGCGAAGCACTTCATCACTCTTTACATGGCTCACGTGCTCACACATGGGTGCAGGCTATGCGTCGTAGTCTTATGGCTCCCTTGATTTAAGGCGCCTTTTCCTCCCCCTCCTCCTCATGGGCCTCTTTACGTAAAGATAACTGGAAAAGGTACATCAAAAGATGGGGCTCATCTCCAAGACAAGAATCCTTTTTCTTTTTGAAAAAAAGAAGTTCCATAGAAGCAACTTGGCGTCGCAGTTATCTCCTTTGTTTTCCATGCCTACCTTCCTATTCACCTTCGGCGTCCTCCTTATTGTTTGTTTGTTGCCTTCACACCAAGAAATCACATCTAAAATACCCATCTAAACAGCTTTTAACTAATGGAAACTGTTTTTGGAAGCATCACTTAGTGCACGGTAAAAGTTCCACTGCTCCAAGATTGCTGGCTTAGAAACAATTCATGGCATAAAGAAATTTTGATGGGGCCCATAGTATTACCCTAAAATAATACATATCTCATGTGAAAGAATGATTTTTCTTCTGTTGTGACATCAACCATTGGATTGTAAAATAACCATTTTGAGATCTATGTGGACAATGGATGAAAGCAATTGAAATGCTTTACGATCTGTGCAAACAGATGGAAGAAAGCGAATGAATTATTTTGAAAACTGTACAAGATACAATCTAATGGTTGACATTGAAAAAAAAGACCAATTGTTCTTCCCTGCAAAAGATGCAACCCAAATATTTAGCATGGTGGCTCCATCCACACATGGACAGGTGAGAGCAGGCTAGGGTGCTGGACTCTTGAACCAAATCTAAGAAGATCCAAGCAAACAAACTACCTTAACTTGCAGAGAAATGTTCACGGAAATACGTACAAAATAGCATGAGCATCAGGCCAATATAACATCTACTAACACATGAATTAATGATCTTAGATGTCAAAAAAATGGCATGATCATTTTTTTTATGTGTTGTCGCTCTCAGAACCATCCAACTTTACACCAAGCATGATCTTTTGATCATGTGTCATTTTCATGACTTTTGTTAAATTATGGGTGGTTGGTCCATTTTAGCCATCCCATGGTATCTTTCCTTTGCTTCCTTGCCTGCTTCAAAACATGGAGGCAGTATAACTTTGTTTCTTTTAAATTTCATACTCAAACAAAATGGAGATTAATGGCTTTCTACATATATTGAATAAATAAAATAACTTTTAATGTTACTTGGTTCGAGGTGTGCTATCGAAGATGCTTTCGTCCAACCTAGATGCAATCAACGGTCTACTCCTAAGATATAATGAGTAGCTTCGTTGTTCTTCTTAAAATGTACTCTAACAAAGGAGAATCAAGATCAAATCCAAACTAACCAAATTCAGATGTGTTGAAAATCAGCAAATTTAATCGAAGCAATCTCTCCCGATCTTTTTATATGTGGACATAATTCTCTTCTTAAATATTTAATGGGTGTACTTGACTTCACTTTTTAGTACTCTCAATTGTCTTCTATATAATATTATTCAGATGAAAAGGAATGTTCTAATCAATGAAAAATATAATTACTTTTCTCTTTATAGATATGAAAGTTTAAAATTAATTGGATGCTTAGGCATATTTTCATTAGATGCATCCTTTCACATAATCCATCCATTTATCCTTAAAATTACCATTAGATCGGATCGGATGTATCTTTTCATGATAATGCATCTCTTCATTTATGAAAACCTCTTGAAGAACCTATTTCTGAAGCATGAATATCTTGTGAGAAGAGAAAGTATCTCTATAATGAAAAATAATAAAGAAAAAAATAAAATTTATCCATTTAAAAAATCAAGCAATTCAAGAGTCTAAGATAAGTTTTTATATTTAAATAGGTTTGTGTTTAGATAAATAACCAATATAAAATTATAAAATCTCAAAATTTTAAATTAACTATTTTATTAATAAACTAATCGGTAGGATTTTCTTCCCAATAATAATCATTAACTTGACAAATCTTGGCTTAGATAAATTATCAAAAAGTCAAAGTGGTGATGGGTACAATAGCAATGTTTGTGTAGGGTGTAAATGTAACGACCCAGAAAAAAAAAAAAATAGAGGAATCGGGAGGAAGAAGACTCCCGTTGAGAGTCTTCTTCCCACCGTGAAAAGGAGTGGGGAATCCGAGTAAAAACCGGATTCCTCCTCTATAAAATTCCCTTTCCCCTTCCTTTAGGTTTTTATCACGGGATTTTGAGAGATTGAGGAATTTTTTTCAAAAGGATCCGCGGGTTCTTAGATGGAAAAGAAAAAGATTGCCGGAGTTCTTCTCGGCTGCCGGAGCTCGAGGTAAGCCCCTCCCCTTCTTCCTCTCCCTCTTCCCTTTCTCCCCTGGCCCAAAGCCTCGCCGTCGGCCACCGTCTTCGCCGGAAAATCCATGAACAAGAAATCCCCTGTTTTTCCGATCTCTTTTTGATTTTTTGCCGGCCGAACCTTGCCGCCGGCCGTCCATTGCTCACCGCCGCCTCCACCTGTTGCCGGATCTTCGGCCAAGCCGCCGGAGCCCGAGCCATTGAGGGGGGGACCTCACGGTCCTCCCCTGTTTCAGCCAAGGGAGGCCGCGGGAAGAAAAGAAGAAAGGAAGAAGAAGAAGAAAAGAAAAAGAAAAGAAAAAGGAAAAAGAAAAAGAAAAGAAAAAGGAAAAAGAAAAAGAAAAAAAAAAGGAAAAAGAGAAAGAGAAAAAAAATAAAAATAAAAATAAAATAAAATAAAATAAAAAAGAAGAAGAAGGCGAGAATTTTCCTCTCTCTCCTTTCTCTCTTCTTTCTCTCTCTTTTCTCTCTCCTCTCTCTACCTTCTCTCTCTACATTCTCTCTCTCTAGATTCTCTCTCTAGACTTTTCTCTCTCTTTATGGATTTTGTCTCTCTAGGATCTTTTCTTTCTCTCTGATTGCATCATGAATCCTAGAATAAACTTGAAGATGAAAATAAGATGATCTGAGGTTGCTCCAAAATTTGTGCAGTAGATCTGATCCCAGTTCGATCCTATTCAAAATTTGTAACACTTGATTCATATTGAGTTACCCTGATAGGACCTCTGATGATCTCGATCATGAGTGCCTCATCGGAAGGATACGAAAGTTTCTCTCTCCACTTTCTCTCTCTACTTTCTCTCTCTAGAATTTTCTCTCTCTTCATGAATTTTCTCTCTCTAGAAGTCTTATGGATCAGTGGAGGATCCAGATACTTAGGTAAATCCTAATTTTGGTTAATCCTAAGAGAGATCCTAGATTTGTGTTATCAGATCGATTATCGGTAATTTTCTCTATATATGTGATTTTTATATTGATCAGGGTTATGAAGAGATGATTGTCTGCATATGATATCGAGTGGAATATCTTGTTAGAGAAATTCATAAATCAAAGAAGAACATTGATTTCTGTGTTTGGATCAGTCACCGGTAAAGGTAAGAATCCCTGTACATGATCACTATTATATATGCTATTTTACTATTGGTCTTGCATCGTTGGTTTTGCATTATCGGATTTGAGATCGATGAATTTATTATATCTGAGATACTGTTATTTGATTTTGAGCATGAGTATGTTATGTCAATATATATGTATCAGAGATTGATGGCATGATTATATGGATATGACATATCTGAATTGATCATAATGCAAGACAGAATTGATTGATGAAATCAACACATAATGATTAAATGAAAAGAAAGAGATATATGGTATGGACTAGCCTTGTCATGTGGAACAGCCGGCCAGGAGCTTATGCCTGGGACAGCCCGCCAGGAGCTTATGCCTGGGACAGCCCCCACTGGCTTACAGGTGGATCAGCCGGCCAGGAGCTCATGCCTGGGACAGCCCGCCAGGAGCTTATGCCTGGGACAGCCTCTCACGGGCTTTGGTACGTGGGACAGCCGGCCAGGAGCTCATCCTGGGACAGTCTTGAAAGACTTTTTAAAGTGGAATCGATCCGGATGATGACTGAGGTATAGACTTGGATAGTCCAGAGCCAGAAAGAAAATGTTAAAATCATATGATTATGAAAGGAGAAATGAAAGATAAGATATGAAACAATTGTTGAACAAAAGTGTTTCACCGGTTAACATATGATGATGCATCTATTTTGACAAGACAGAAAATTTATGAATGTTTGCATTATTCTGGACATTGAACATGAGATTTTATATTTTATTGCTTATCCTTATTTTCAGACTATATTACTATATCAGTGTGATATGGGAATTCTTACTGGGCTGTAAAGCTCACACCCCTTCATCTTTCTTTTTCTTCTCAGAGTTGCAGGATGACTTAGATTGGCTATGGCTTGGATTTACGGGTGAGCAGAAGGATAAATAGAGTGTCATAGTATCTGATCAGAGAATTGAAGGAATGTTAATTGTTATTATGCAAGTTTTATGAATTACTGTTGAAATTAAATATTATGGTTGATAAGATTGTAATGATTTATTTTGGCCTTGCATATTCTTTAGGGCTTGCTCTAAGGAGTGTGCGGCCATCACGTATCCGACCCGGGTGTTGGGTTCGGGGCGTGACAGAATGGTATCAGAGCATAGGTTATGATCATTAGGGATTATGATATAAGTGATTAGAATATTATAGAGTGATATCAGAGCTTAAATTATGATCATTGGAGATTACAATATAAATGATTTGGATGTGATAGAATAATATCAAAGCTTAGGTTTAAGATCACTAGAGATTATGAAGAGATATTAAAACTTTATGTAAGATCAGTAGGATGTGACAGAGTGGCATCTGAGCTTAGAGCTTAGGTTACGTTCATTTGGAGACAATGATATAAGTGATTAGGATATGACAGAATAGTACTAGAGCCAAGTTTAAGGTCACTAGGGATTGTCATATAAGTGATATCAAAACTTTGGGATTATAATCACTAAAATATGATTGATAATATCAGAGTTTAAGATTTTGATCATTAAAGGTATGATAAAATGATATTAGAGTTTAGGTTATGATCACTAGAAAATATGATTTAAGTGGTATTTGAGTTTAAGGTTATAATTATTCAGAATTATAATTCTAGTGATATCTGAACTTAGGTTATGATCATGAGGAACACGATAGATATGAAAGAGAAGATTCAATATTTAGATTTCGAATCAATAGATATTAAGATGGAATTTATGCATAAGTGGCATATGTTATCTATAATAAAATTGACGAGTTATATCTTGGATTTCAATTAGTAAGGTTGACCTAAGTATGAAAAGAGTTGACCTTGGAATGAAGTGGGAGGTATTGATAAGTTATGTTGAGTATACTAGATGATTTTATGATTGAAGATCATGATACTTTTCTAATTTCGATGATAATTGTCTGATGCGTTATGAATTTTAGATTTATCAAAAGAAAGTTAATTAGGGTATGGTCTAAGAAGAAATTTCATCATATGAGAGAGAAATATTTTTTGAACATTGAATCTATAAGAGGATCATATATGAAACTCAATTTTAAATGAAAAATATACTTGAATTTTATTATGAGAATATGAGATACACATCTTGGTAAAATTTTTGGTTACTCAAAATATCATATTCTGAATATGATTCCTTGATCTTTCAAGTTGCATTGAATTTCAAGTCAAAAGTTTATTTTTCTAAGTAGATCAAAAGTATTTTGATATTGTTGTTAAAGTAAAGAAGAAAATTTATTTTGTCAGAGTATGATATACAGGTTATGATGAAATCTTTAATAATTCATATTATTATCTTTGGATTAGATTTTTTTTTTATTTTTTTGGTGATTGTTGAAGATGGTGAAGTGTATTAATCATTCAAGTCAAAGTTTGGATTTTTAAATTAAATTAAGATATCTTGTTAATGTTAAATTTTGAATGACTTATACAAGGGACAAGATTTTGTATGGATTTATCGATTAATATTAAGGGTTGTGATGAAGAGAGTTCTATAAGAAATAATCAAGTTAATTCTATTTATAAAGATGTTGGCTTGAGTTCTTCTAATTTGTCAGTTAGAATTAATTCTTTTAAAAAGAAAGATTGATTTAGAAATTATCTAAATGATTGTAAGGTAAATCTAAGATTAACTTCAATTAATTCTAGACATGTTGGATTCTTGAAAAGTGATGAAACTTATGCAATGATTTCAAACATAGGAAGTGGATCAAGATTTAATTTTTTTATATGCTATATCCAAGGGTAGTAAAAAAAAAAAAAAAAAAACTTAAAATTTTGCCCTAAGTCTTATATGAAATTTGAAGGTTAGATCTATCTTGGATTGATCTAACATATAAAGATATTTTTATCTTTGATATAATTATATAAATTGATAAATTAAGATCAAAGTGCGCAGCAAAAGCATGGTGGGTTAAATTGATTAGAAATATTAATTCTTTAATTCTGAAGATATTATGGAATACATTAGTTGTTAATAAAGAATAATTTTTAATCTGATCATAGTCAGATAATTTTTGTTAGTAGGTTGCTTCATTGTAGATAATGCCAAGAAATCTTAGATATCTCAAGTTTATTAACAGCTTGATAGTTCTGATATTAGTTCAAACTTAGAATGTTCTGACATAGATCTCATATTTTTTTTTTTAAAATCTAATATTGTTATTCGAACTGATATAGAAGATTGAGATTTTTCTTAAGATGAGAGTCTACATATAAAATTTATTGGAAGGTCAAGAGAAGAAAGAAATCGATAATCGTGAAGATTGTCCAATGTTCGACCTTTCTTTATTTATTTTCTATCAAGGGTAGTCTGAGATAATTATGAATTTCGAGTGAAATGTAATGGTGGTATATTAATACAAGTCCAAAATGTTACAGTTCTTCAAAAAGTTGAGAAATCAATAAGAAGGGATGAGTTTGAGATTTCAAATAATTTTTGTTATAACAAGATCATGAGAAATAAAAGACATTATTGTAAGCTTGAGAATGACATGAAGAATGTATACTTTGAAATAGATATCTCAAACGACATAACCTAATTTCGAGGACGAAATTATTTTAAGGAGGGGAGAATGTAACGACCCAGAAAAAAAAAAAAATAGAGGAATCGGGAGGAAGAAGACTCCCGTTGAGAGTCTTCTTCCCACCGTGAAAAGGAGTGGGGAATCCGAGTAAAAATCGGATTCCTCCTCTATAAAATTTCCTTTCCCCTTCCTTTAGGTTTTTATCACGGGATTTTGAGAGATTGAGGAATTTTTTTCAAAAGGATCCGCGGGTTCTTAGATGGAAAAGAAAAAGATTGCCGGAGTTCTTCTCGGCTGCCGGAGCTCGAGGTAAGCCCCTCCCCTTCTTCCTCTCCCTCTTCCCTTTCTCCCCTGGCCCAAAGCCTCGCCGTCGGCCACCGTCTTCGTCGGAAAATCCATGAACAAGAAATCCCCTGTTTTTCCGATCTCTTTTTGATTTTTTGCCGGCCGAACCTTGCCGCCGGCCGTCCATTGCTCACCGCCGCCTCCACCTGTTGCCGGATCTTCGGCCAAGCCACCGGAGCCCGAGCCATTGAGGGGGGGACCTCACGGTCCTCCCCTGTTTCAGCCAAGGGAGGCCGCGGGAAGAAAAGAAGAAAGGAAGAAGAAGAAGAAAAGAAAAAGAAAAGAAAAAGGAAAAAGAAAAAGAAAAGAAAAAGGAAAAAGAAAAAGAAAAAAAAAAAGGAAAAAGAGAAAGAGAAAAAAAATAAAAATAAAAATAAAATAAAATAAAATAAAAAAGAAGAAGAAGGCGAGAATTTTCCTCTCTCTCCTTTCTCTCTTCTTTCTCTCTCTTTTCTCTCTCCTCTCTCTACCTTCTCTCTCTACATTCTCTCTCTCTAGATTCTCTCTCTAGACTTTTCTCTCTCTTTATGGATTTTGTCTCTCTAGGATCTTTTCTTTCTCTCTGATTGCATCATGAATCCTAGAATAAACTTGAAGATGAAAATAAGATGATCTGAGGTTGCTCCGAAATTTGTGCAGTAGATCTGATCCCAGTTCGATCCTATTCAAAATTTGTAACACTTGATTCATATTGAGTTACCCTGATAGGACCTCTGATGATCTCGATCATGAGTGCCTCATCGGAAGGATACGAAAGTTTCTCTCTCCACTTTCTCTCTCTACTTTCTCTCTCTAGAATTTTCTCTCTCTTCATGGATTTTCTCTCTCTAGAAGTCTTATGGATCAATGGAGGATCCAGATACTTAGGTAAATCCTAATTTTGGTTAATCCTAAGAGAGATCCTAGATTTGTGTTATCAGATCGATTATCGGTAATTTTCTCTATATATGTGATTTTTATATTGATCAGGGTTATGAAGAGATGATTGTCTGCATATGATATCGAGTGGAATATCTTGTTAGAGAAATTCATAAATCAAAGAAGAACATTGATTTCTGTGTTTGGATCAGTCACCGGTAAAGGTAAGAATCCCTGTACATGATCACTATTATATATGCTATTTTACTATTGGTCTTGCATCGTTGGTTTTGCATTATCGGATTTGAGATCGATGAATTTATTATATCTGAGATACTGTTATTTGATTTTGAGCATGAGTATGTTATGTCAATATATATGTATCAGAGATTGATGGCATGATTATATGGATATGACATATCTGAATTGATCATAATGCAAGACAGAATTGATTGATGAAATCAACACATAATGATTAAATGAAAAGAAAGAGATATATGGTATGGACTAGCCTTGTCATGTGGAACAGCCGGCCAGGAGCTTATGCCTGGGACAGCCCGCCAGGAGCTTATGCCTGGGACAGCCCCCACTGGCTTACAGGTGGATCAGCCGGCTAGGAGCTCATGCCTGGGACAGCCCGCCAGGAGCTTATGCCTGGGACAGCCTCTCACGGGCTTTGGTACGTGGGACAGCCGGCCAGGAGCTCATCCTGGGACAGTCTTGAAAGACTTTTTAAAGTGGATTCGATCCGGATGATGACTGAGGTATAGACTTGGATAGTCCAGAGCCAGAAAGAAAATGTTAAAATCATATGATTATGAAAGGAGAAATGAAAGATAAGATATGAAACAATTGTTGAACAAAAGTGTTTCACCGGTTAACATATGATGATGCATCTATTTTGACAAGACAGAAAATTTATGAATGTTTGCATTATTCTGGACATTGAACATGAGATTTTATATTTTATTGCTTATCCTTATTTTCAGACTATATTACTATATCAGTGTGATATGGGAATTCTTACTGGGCTGTAAAGCTCACACCCCTTCATCTTTCTTTTTCTTCTCAGAGTTGCAGGATGACTTAGATTGGCTATGGCTTGGATTTACGGGTGAGCAGAAGGATAAATAGAGTGTCATAGTATCTGATCAGAGAATTGAAGGAATGTTAATTGTTATTATGCAAGTTTTATGAATTACTGTTGAAATTAAATATTATGGTTGATAAGATTGTAATGATTTATTTTGGCCTTGCATATTCTTTAGGGCTTGCTCTAAGGAGTGTGCGGCCATCACGTATCCGACCCGGGTGTTGGGTTCGGGGCGTGACAGTAAATAAAATAGCAGATCTCATCTAGGTGATTTACTTGTTTCATTTAAAAAGTAGATTTAATTATTTGTGGGATATGCTTAATCTCATCAACAATTCACCAGGACTATTGAAGAAAACATTTTAGAAAATATATGTATGTCAATATTTTAACATCTAAAAGCTCCCAAATTATTCGTACTCAATTATACGCATGTGAATCCCAAAAGGTGGCTAATTAACTAGAAGTGGATACTATTAAAGATCTACATGACAACATATTTTTATAATAGATTTCAGTATGTGATGAAAGATACATGTTCTCATCAAAGCTCGAAGGCCTTCTATAGCACGGAATACTACTACACAGGGAGATATGTTTTCGAATGTTAGTCAAGTTAGGCTATGAAGATATTAATCTATTATTATTTTCCTTATACAATCTTTTGAAAATTTAGCTGGTGCTCACGTTCGTATGCGTAAAGTGAATTAAACTCAATATCATAACAAGATTTTATCTTGAAGAAATTATATCCGATATCCAATGCATCATGTCATGGGTGCACTAAAGGAATAATCTAAGATGAGACGAGAGGGGCAATAATAATCTAACAGAAGCTGCATGATAAATACAATTCAAAAGAAAAAAGATTATTTATATGGTGTATTGTTGATTTGATACATCCATCCAATGTAGGATATAATTCTCCTGCCATTGAGATGTTGTTGTTAATTTGGAAGGATCTGACTTCGTTAAAATCAGAAAATGACCTCAGCGTAAACATTTGAAAGTGACTTCTCCATTTCACGTAAGTCAGGCGTTAGAATGTGCCATCACCGTAATTTCATGGTCCTACCAATTCGTTCAATAATCAGGTGACGCGTGGAATAAGGTCGTTGCTTCATCCACCCAAAAGCGTTTTGTTCCCCGGGGACGAGGCGTCCCCGACCCCGACTTTCCCGAATCCCAACAAATTCTATAACGAAAATACCCCTACTCAAGTACCAAAATGACAGGACCGGAACATCCGCGTCCATCCCATCGCTCTCGTCCAATCCTCGTCCGGGTCAACAAGAGAAAACGGATAATGGTACTCACGTAAATATCTCCAGATATCAGGGCCTTCCCATCATAATCACGCAAAACCGAAGACAAAGCTAAAGATCCACTAAGATTCATCCTTTTTTTAATAGACCGAAAAGGTAACCCCGAAGAAACCATCAAGCGTTGCTCTTTCAGCATACGGGCTTGACACGGGACCCACTCAGAATTCCCACGCAATAAACGCGGTTAGGAATTGTTTGGCTCAAGAATTTGCCACGTCATTAAAACTTTCAGTATCGAGCCCGGATTGGTGCGCCGTGTCTGCCCCACTCACTCTATGCGAGCTCTTTCCTCTCCCGCCGATAAAAGGCCATTTGGATCCATACCTTCCTCCCTCCCCCGCGTTCTTCTCCCCGTTTCTTATTCTCCTCCTCCTTTCCTCTGTACTCCTCCGCTTCGGTTCCCAACCCTTACCCTGGAATTCATGGAGGCGAGGGAGACGAGAGAAAAACCCTAGGATTTCTCTGATCGTTCTTGATGTTGATCCCGATGCGATCTCGCCGCTCGCGGTTCTTGAGCTGAGATCGGCCGATGGATGCCCGCGGCGCCGCCGGCTCCGGAGGAAGCGGCGGAAGGGGGATCGCCTTCTGCCTCCTCGTCTTGGTCTCTCTTTTCGTGGCCTCCGAGGCGTTGCCGGCTCTCGCTGGTGGAGAGGAAGGCGCTAGGAAGATTAGCCTAGGTCGGTTAGATGATCTTGCTTGTTGATCGTTCTCGTTTGTTTGCTAGGTTTCTTTTCTTCTTGCTTGCTTCTTCTTCGTGGTGGAGAGTGGTGAGGCAAGGAGATGACATGACATGGTTTTGCCGGATGCTCTGCTGGTGGCCCGTGACGGGATACTCTCCGAGCTGTTTCGTTTTTGAATGTTTTGACCTATTTCTGTTACGTTACTTGGAAGTTGGAATTTTCTTTCTCTCTGCGTTAATTTGGCTTTCTTTAATTTCTTGCCTAACTGAAGATTTAAAGAGTTTGCCGGCATGGGCGAAAGATCTCTTAAAGTTGACACCAATGGCACCAGAACCGACAACTTCGGCTCCAAGTGCAAAATTCCCGCTGGTTTTAGCGGCAAACAGAACAAGGAGGCCGGATGTGCTTGATAACTTCAGAATGTATGGCGGAGGTTGGAACATTACTAACAAGCATTACTGGGTGGTAAGTAATTTAAATTTGCCCCTGCTTTTTCATATATATTTTTTTTCATTCGTGTACTGAAATATAATGGATCGAAAAACTGCTGAAATTGGGATATTTTCCAGTAAGTTTTCGTTTTAAGCTTGATTGCATGATGTCAACGAAGTTATGATGGTTATGATTGAATCTGATACGAGCGGAAATTTTAAGATGCTGTGCGGTATTATGCTACACATAAGAAGAAAAAATAAGAAAAAAGAAGCCAGGGAGCATTTGGTTATAGGTAAGACAATAGGAATGATGGAGCAGATGCTACTAAGCTGATGGTATCTGTGGCTTTAAATTTGTGATGTACCTTGAATAACAGGAGTTCTGACTGATAACGGCAGAAGTGAAAACACTTTAAATCAAAAATCTCTGACCTCCATTCATACAGGGGAGAAAAATCTCCTTTGCAAAGTTTGTATTTTTTTGGTGAAAAGTTACCGTTAATATTGCATGCATATGCAAAAGTCTCTAAAATTTACAACCATATTGGTGAACAATAACAACAAGCTTGAAGATAGCAAGATAAGTTGGTTTTTCTTTTGACTGGGCTGCACTTTCATTTGTGCAAAATATAATAACAGCTATCTAGTTTGCTGAAATGCATTATTGAATTGAAGAAGTTTGTCTGGAATTATCTTAATCTTTCTCTATCATGTGGCCCCACTTGCGATGTTCAGGTCAAGTGGTATGGACTTTGCATAACAGCTACTTCTTTGCTTCAAATTTGAATTTGTTTCTTTTACTGTATATTGATTACTATTGTTGCAGTCTGTTGCGTTTACAGGAGCTGCTGGATTTGTTCTTTCAGCATTGTGGTTTGTTTCTTTTGGGTTGGTTTTAGGTGTACATCTCTGCTGTAGACGGGGAATGGGAACCAAAGAGGGAGGATCATTCTGTGCACGACGTATTTGTCTTGCATTGTTGATGCTCTTCACATGTGCTGCAGCGTAATACACCTAAACTTTCGATAAACTCTTGTTAATTTTGAAGCAGTTTCTTAATTAATTGCTCAAAAAAAGAAGTATCTTTTTTGTAGCTCCAATGTCAAGTAATATATTTTAGCAAAAATTCTTTGTTCAGCACTCATGATGTAAAAATCCCATAATTGTGAGCTAGAAATAGAACTGCCAGTTGATGCTTATGTAGCCTAATTTTGCTGTTATACATGGTAGTTGCAGATAGATGCTACGTTATTTCTTGATTTCGTACTTCCTGAGGATGCTATTTTGATTCTCATATTATGTTTGGCATCCTGTGATGTAAGTCAAGACTAATGGAAACCTAGTGTATGACATGTAATTTAGACTTCTGATTTTTCTTTTTCTAATAGAATTCATGTTGGAACTTCCAAGCACATATTCATTAACATATAGTTTGTTTCCCTGGCCAAATAAATCCATAAAACTCCTTACTTCCTTTTATCTCACGCATGATATATCTAGACCTTAATTATCCATTATGTCAAGAAAAGATTTTGTTGTCTCATTTTGTTTAAATAGTCAAGCACTATTTGTGGGTTAGTTCAAATGGCCATCAAAATCATGTTTAAGTTTTCCATTTTTTTCTTTCTTAAACCTATTGGATTTCCAGTTAGGAAAAAATAATTGTATGGGAGGAAATAAGCTAGATTGTTTCCCCTTTACGCCTTCATGGTTCCTTACATCTTAACAACAGGTGCCTCAGCATTTGAAAGACCTAGGACTTTAAGAAGATGTTCTTATTTAATCATGACCCTGAGAGCCTTTTAAACATAGACTAAAACTTGTACCATCTGCATTTATCAATTATATGTTATTATGGCAATTTGTTTTTTTTATCATTTGGTGATATGAATATCATATCTGATTTCTCATGTAAGAATCTTGGTTTGTGGTTTGACTATAATGTAGTTGAAGATGCTAGTCATTGCTATAAGTTCCATTTCAGGATATTGTTACCCAATAAGTTTTGTTAAGAAAATGGTGAGTCATTTTTATCTTCATCAGCAGGAAGAGATGTTATCCGTGGGCAGATGTTAACCTGTCAAATGGGCTAGCAAGCTTTAGGTTTTCTGTTAAAGTTTCTAAAAGATCATAACTGCATGTTTTAATTTTTATTGATTATTTATGATATATAGTTACATGTTGCACGAAAGATGGTAGACATTTTCATTTTCTTATTTTAATTTCCTAGAGTAGCTCGTGTTGACATTGTTGTCCTTTTATTTTTGTAAAATCAGGACCGGGTGCATTCTTCTCTCTGTGGGCCAGAATGAGTTCCATGAGGAAGTTTTGGATACTTTAAAGTTTGTTGTCAATCAATCAGATTTCACTATTCAGATACTAAGGAATGTCACAGATTTTCTGTCCTCTGCCAAGACAATTAATGTGGCAGAGGTCTATCTCCCGCCGGAAATTTGGAATGAAATTGACAAGTTAAATGGAGAGTTAAATGGTGCAGCTAGTATCCTATCAGAGAAAACAAATGAAAGTTCTGAGAAAATCAGAGCCGTCATCGATGACTTGTATTTCCCTAGATTATGTTTCCTACTCTTTTAAAAGCTCCATTACTATATCCATATTAAAATCACAAACTGAAATTTTGTCCTGTGATAGGCGTTGCATATTGATTGTGGTAGCATCACTGATGCTTTTGCTGGCCATACTTGGTTTCTGTATGTAATTTATCTCCTTACTGAGAATTTTTTTACTTCACATTTGTAGAAGTTCATTTCTTTTGCATTAATTCACTTCTTTCGCATCTCTCCAAATACAAGAATGATTTTTTTTTTTTTTTTTTTTTTTGTACTTTAACTTTTAATCTACCGGAATTTTATATTGACCTGCAGCAATTTTTCTCTGCAGTGCTTTCAGTTTGGGGTCACAAACATGCAATTTATGTGTAAGTTGAAAGCTTTGTACTTTTTAGTTGGAGATAAACTACTGGTTAACTTGACGTATAATTTTTTCAAGATCTGAAATTCTTAATGTCTATTTATAATCTTTTATTTTCTTCTTTCAGATTTATAATGAGTGGTTGGCTCCTTGTGGCAGTTACCTTCATTCTCTATGGATTTTTTGTGATCCTTAATAAGTAAGAATCTCATTCAACACTTTGCCCTTCCTACTTTTATGCATGTATATATGCAACACATACATTCATAATATCTATAAGTGTGCACACATACATATGTCTGTACTTGCATATAAATCCTTGGATATATAAGAAATTCTTGTATTTGTCATAAACTTTCATATATCACCCTCAGTTGAAATGTAGTCTTGTTGCTTAGGAGATTGGCAAATGCATGTGCCAGGCAGACCTCTCATTCTGCACATACTGTGTGATCTTCTCTGTTCTCTGTTGTTATTATTATTTTTTTTCAACAAATAATTAGCTGATTGTGAAGATAAATGTCTTTTTTACCTGAAAGACTAATATTTCCAACCAAATGTAATCTTATATGTTGTTATCATGGCATTTCTATACTCATAAATGGAACTATTTCCACGGTGTTTGAATGAGTGGTGAATATGAATGGATGCATTTGTACATTATTATTGCACAACTAGCTGGCAGTGTTACAAATTTAATATATTCAAAAATATTCTACCCTGAAATGGCATTAATCTTGATACCTTGTGGCTTGCGCAAGAATTTCAAGAATTACCCCACCTTCACCTACCCTCCAAAAAAAAAATGTAAGAAATATGATGTTTTATGGGCATAGAACAGATTTTCCTGGATGCCTTATCAACCTTCAAGAAAGGTCTTTAATAACTATGCATTGTAATGCTCTCAAAGCGAGAATCCAAGGAATCAATTTTTCATCAAGATCGCTTATAAAATTTTCTTTGTGCCTCCTTTGAAGCATATGCAGACTTTTTCTCTATAGAAGGGCATTGTTTTACCATCTCTGACTTTGACAAATATGAAGCAGTATGGTGAAAATAACAGCTTTTGCTTACATAACTGACAGGAAAGCATATAACAACTCAGATGAAGTCATGGAAAACAAAATAAAGCTTTTGGGTATCTATTCACCATCCTTTTGGAATATCTGCTTTTTGTTAGTTGGTAGCATTCATATGTTCTTTCCATGTGTATTCTTTCACAACTAACATATACAACTATCATCTAAACAATCGGTATTATATTTGCATCACCAATAGAATGATATACACTGTGTTTCTCAACTTCTGCATGCACTTCTACTTGCACATACAAAAAGGAATAGGTTCCCTGACCATTTGTGCCATATAGATGGGAACTTCATTGTTCAGAAGGCAGCATTAACATGGTTATATGCCTAGTGCCAAAGTGCATGGTTGGTAATCCAATTCAGTATTTTATGCATTTCATAGTGATCTGGATCATCCAAAATGCTTTAAAACTTTGTCCTTTGTTTTTTTTTTCCTTTGCCGGGGGGTGGAGATGGGGGGATTACTATATGCATGAAGTACACACAGGTAGAGGATTTTTCATAGCAAGATATAGTTTGATTTGAATATTGAACCAGAGTGTGGGTGCCAATAGTGCAATTGGTAGGGTTATTTGGTTGTGGTACCCAACGACCTGGATTCGATTTCCACTTACACCTAGGTGGGGAGGTGGGGTAATCCCCTTCTTTCTTCTCAAAAAAGAAAAAAAAAAAGGGAATATTGAACCAAATTTGGAATGGAAACAAACACCTTAAATCCTGGAACCCTTTAAATGAATGACTATTTGGGTTAATGTATTAAAATGCATACCCATAGAATGCTAACTAATTCTTGCTGTATGAAATATGTTTGCACATTGTTTGGTGAATGATAAAGGGCTTGAGCTGACAAGCGCAATGGTGTGGGTTGAAGTATTGGGGCAGCCACTTTGTATGAAAAAAGGCACCAAATGTTAAGTTTATTATCCTAAGGCTGCCCCTCCCAAGAACCCCGATTGCCGAGACTGTAACTGGGTAATGGCCTTTTTAGATTGCCTATGTTAGCCCAAGTAAACTTACAGAAATGAACCAGACATGGTAAAATATTCCTCAAAAACAAGATGTTAATGGACTGAATCGCACTGATCTGCCTTCTTATGTTTAATCTTGGTAACCATCTTAACAGAAACCATTCATCTTTTTTATTGTCCTGTGATAAATTGATTCACACAATTTTCAAGGTTCTGATTGATGCATGCAAGACACTCAAACATCCTTTTGTCAGCTTAATGTGAATCAGCAAAATGTCTCTGAAAATACCTACAAGCTCTGCACTACACTCTTAGAACTGGACTGAATAAAAAAATTGCAGTTCATGTCATATTTCGTTCACTCCTTCACAAATAGTTCAATAGTTGACTCTTTCCACACGTTATCCCAGACCTGCAACAGGGATCTGCCAATATCTAAGATTGTAATATCCCGGTCAGAATCGTTCATAGTGGTAATACTGAAATATAAGTAGGCTGTTTGGTTGCTTTTCCAAGAAAATCATAAAACATGATTCTCTGTAAAATAGGTTTGATGAAAAAGAGGGGGAGATCTGTTTTCCATAAAACTCATTTATCAGAATTTAATACTTGTCAATTTTGGCCAACAATGCTTATGGAAAGCGACCAAACATACATATTGTAAAAATGTAAACCTGTTTTAGTAAAAAACTTGTCAACAAAACACGCAAATAGAGATCCCCAAATGTCCATCAAGGTCTGTTGGAATTTTTAAAATTAATGAATATTTAATAGTCATTGGCATCTTCATCAACCAGAACACGGATGAAGTATTTGACAATTTGTTGTTATCATCACTAATCCCTCCAGTATGACATAATGGACTCGCTTGAAACCCCTTTTTTTTTCTTTTCTCCATTTTTCTGGAGTCAAATTTGAGCAATGAGTTCTGAGTTCTTAATTTAAGGGATTATACTTCATCCCTAATAATTGATTCATTGATTTTGCCAAGATGCATAAGCATGATTCTTCTTCTAATCAATAGACAGGCCTTTAGCTATTATATTATACAATTTTTGTCCATTCATTATTATTACATTCTGAGAGGTGAAAGGTTTCTTAATGAACATGTGTTAATGATGAAATAATGAGGTTAGGATCAGAAGTTCAATCAACTCCAGGAAAATTCAACTTCCAACTACATTGGATCAGTTTCTAGTATGGAAGCTATTCACTGTAACATGATACATGTGTGTGCATATATTCATGTATATCTATGTGCATGCATAAGTAGCATGCAGACACACGAATGGCTGTGCAGAATGTATGCACATGGGATTTCTAATCTCATGGCAATCATTACATATTGTTGCTGGTACATGATAATAACTATTCTATTTCCATGAATTCTCCTAACTCTTTGTCCTCTTACTGATGCACGCACAGAAAAGAAATGCTGCATCCATTAAATGCAAACCAGTTAAAGAACCAAAACTCTCATTTACACAAACCTATGACCATATGAAAATATAGGGCATTTTGTCATAGAAGTGATCAAATGCTTATGCTCTGATCAGAACATCTGTATAAATGTACTTGAATGTGTGTGGTGTACATTTCATGTATGCATGCCGCGAGTAGCAAGGCAAGGCACATCACTTGTACTGATTTAGGGGTGTATTACCAAAAGGCCCATCATGTTTATTTCCATGCATTTAAGATCTATGAGAGTATGTAGGTAATTTTACAGGTATCCTAAATATGTAAGCTTCATGTTCTTGACTTTTGGATGCCTTTAATACACTGGTGAAATTACTAAAACACCCCTCCTGTTTTCTCAGTGCGTAGGAAGAGAGATAAAGGAGTGTTTTGGTGGTTTCATCTCTGTGTGCTAACCTTTCCTATACAACATTTAAATGGTTATGTATGTATGTATGTATGTGGACACTTTGGTATTTTTGGTGGAAGATAGTTATCTATTCACTTTGGTATCTCACAAGAATCACATATGTTGACTGCAACAGTGCTGCAGCAGATACTTGTACCGCAATGGATGAGTGGGTGCGCTATCCTCAGGCAGAGACAGCTCTCAGTAACATTCTCCCATGTGTTGATGAGCAGACAACAAAACACACACTCTACCAAAGTAAAGAAGTGGTTCGACTGCTCGTAAACATGGTCAACATTGCAGTTTTTGCTATTGCAAATTCAAATGCTGCATTCCAAAATGTGTTCAATTTTTACAATCAGTCTGGACAGCCAATGCCATCTCTCTGCTCCCCGTATGATTCTCAGCTGAATGATCGGCAATGTGAACCTCAAGAGGTGTCAATCACCGATGCACCAGTGGTGCGTAAGCAAGTCACACCTCAAAAATTCCCTGAAATGCTTTTCATTTGTAACATTTGCTTAGAAAGAGGAAATTGGAAATTACAAGCATAGATGAACTTGAAATCCTTAAAAAAAAGTATTGTAGAGTCAAGATCATGCTGTGCTATCATGAACTATTTGTCCTTTCAGGTATGCCAGCTGTTATCACTGCCCCCCTCACCTAGATTAGTTTTATATTTGTAAAATAGAAGGATTAATTTGTTTGAAACGGTTCAACCCACTTTGTAAAGTACATAGCAAATAGATCCATAGCATACTATTTTCTTCTAACTCTTATACTAATCCCACATTTTCTTGCTAGATATTTCTTATTTCAAAGTCTCCACAAGTAAATTAACATAATTTATCCTTTTCAGATGGCTGTGCTTTCTAAATTCTTTTTGGAACATTTCATGTCTTTTGCCACAGGGATTTCACTTTTGTCGTATGCTTTTTGCCATCTCACAGTCAATGATAGTCTCTTTGCCCCTACGATATGATCAATATATCTTCTTCACTTGCATTAATCTCTCCATGTTTAAAAATTTTCAGGTTTGGCAGAACTACACGTGCGAAGTTTCGGTTTCAGGTTTATGTATCAGCAGTGGAAGGATTACTCCAGATATATATTTTCATCTGTCAGAGGCAGTAAATGCGAGCTATGCCCTCTACCACTACACTCCGCTATTACTCAGTCTTCAGGATTGCAGATTCGTCCGAGAAACGTTCGACACCATCACCACAAACTACTGCCCCAATCTGGAGCACGACCTCCGCATGGTCAGTGTTGGACTGGCCCTGATATCCATCGGGGTCTTGCTCTGCCTCATCTTGTGGATTTTCTATGCGAACCGCCCCCAAAGGGAGGAGGTGTTTGCGCCGCTGTCTGAAGTGAAGTTTGCTCCAAATAGCAACATTTCCGTAAGAATCGATGTATCATCCTAGTGTACGTAGATCTAAAAATATATGAAGCATTGCATTCCTTCCCTCCGCCCCTCCCAAAAAAGTGGGGCGAAGCACCATCTGGGTGAAAAATATATCATCTAAATTCGTATATATGAGCACTTATTCTTGCACCGGTAGCAATTCATCAACTTTGGCCTTCTCCATGGTATTTGGAGCAATGAGCTATAAAGGTGAGTTCTATTGTAACTCTGGCGTGCTTGGCTATTTCGTGATGGTTTCGTGTTGGATTGGTTGTTGTCGAATGTTTATGCTTTTGATGCAGTGTATTCACCCATGTTATCTACTCGTGGACCTGTGTAAACTATAGTATTTGTTATCATTTGGAGTCCAGGTGCCTGGGAGCATGTTCCTTGTGCCGGAGCTCAAGTTACATCATGGCCTCTTATTTGGTGGTCCTTGCGCTAGCACCATCATGAGCTTCAAGGACCATAGCACCCGCACAGAAGCCTCTTATCAAAGGAACCACTTCCTGATTGGAGGCGGACTGGATCAGATCTTTTCCTTTAGTAAAGGTGGACGCTAGGATATTTCTGACCTCAAACTGAAGGTACCTCGATGTCGATTCTTACGCAGGACGATGGAATGCGGTTTTAAATTTCACTAATTCGGTGCATCAGCAAATTAGATCTGGCTGAATAAGAGAACAACCACTTCATGCGACATAGGAGAACCCAAGGATGGCCGACATTCCAACATTTGAGACTTGAAAGGATTCAGCAAAGAACTTGGTATGATACGTAAATTGCTAGCGTGCATGGCAAACTAGGGTGAATTTTTAAGTGGGCTCAACGACCTTTTACCTCCCTTTTTTTTCCCAACCGTGTTGGGAAATGGAGGGTGTATACATCTTGCATCACTTCCAAGTTTGAACGATCTCCCTAGAATCGTTGAGGTTGCAGCCGTCATCATACATGTCGATGATGATGTCGGGGCTCAGTGCATGCAGGCCAGTCCATTCAAACTTTGGTGGCACAAGGCCATAGCAGGCTTGACAAAGAGCACACCATCATGATGCTCTCCATTGCCGGCTTCATCTTTGATTTTTAGCCAAGTTAGTTGAGTTTATTGGTTAAAAGGACTAAATGATGCGTTTTTTTGATGCTCCCTTAACAATGGTCTAACCAACGGTGGAAGGGAATGATTGATTTGAAATTAGTGAAAGGCTACTATGCAGTGGAACCTAAGCATACCAGGAAGAAAGAATCGCAAAAATCTGCATGCGCTCGGCTTGCGGACTACCGATAGTCATAGCAGTCTGGACTAGTGTGGTCCTACTCCTACTTACGTGGTCACTTTGGGGACTGGAGGACTGGAAATATGAGCTGGGCTGCATGTGTGTGGGACCCAGTTGGAGCTAGCTTGATGTGGATTTGGCACCAAATATTGGGCCGCATCTAGGCCATAATTAAGATTTTGTCAGACGTAGGCGGACTGCTCGATGTACAAGAGAGTTGCTTGTATCATATGATTGGTTTGGTGCTAGAGCACAAGGGCCAAACGTCTGCCAAATGTTAATATATTTTAAGAATTATGGATTTTGAGCTCAGAATGCTTGAGCAGGGTTGGTTGACTCACTCCAAGAGGTCATGCCAATTGAAACAAGGATTACTTTGCAAGTGTCTTTTAGGATCTCCAAAATTACATTAATTAACATTGCCAAATCCATATCAACTAAATAGAATTAAAGTTCTCCAAAATTGCTTCATTTTTTTCCTTCTTTTTTTTTTTTTTTTTTGAGGTCGTTGCATGTCCAAACCTGTTAATCTGTCCATACGATGAGTAGCTTACTTTGTGAGACGAAAGGCGTTGCACAAGAAAATTTGATGCTAAAACAATAGAAAGAAGCGAACAGAAAAGAGGCGCAGTGGAGCACCGTACGCTTAGTAGCAGATCTGAATGTCAGATTCGAGGTTCGCTGTGTGAGCTTTCCACCACACACGTGTAGTGATAGCGGAATGAATGTCCTGAAGTTACATTAGCATGCATGCATTAAATATGAAAGCTGCCGTGACGACAACTAAATTTGACCGTTTGCAATCGGGAGAGGGTGGAATGAGTCAAACTAAAAGCCTTTTTCATACCTCAGCTCTGATGGTATTGGGTGGCTGTGAAATGGGTTGTTGCGACATGTACATGTACGTGAATGGTGCGTTGGCAAATAAACAGCGTCATCCCATCTGGGCGACCCCTATTAAAGCCGGTTGCCGTTATTTGCCTCACAAATTAATAAGATTTCAATTTTTAATAATATTGTAGCGGCCATTATAATGACATTATAATAACAATTAATAGGCAATAATGATAAAATAACAATACATTTTTTGAAAAGTTTTTTATTTTATTTGAAAATTTATTATTTTATCTAAAAAAATAGTACACATGCAGATAATGATAACCATTTTTGTAATAACTGATTACCAACACTGAATTATCAGTTGCAATGACTGTAACTTCTTTCTATGCTATTATATATATTTGACATAGTCAAGATTTAAGATAGCAATTACTATAACAATTTTGGGTCCTTTTTGTTATCTTATGCTTATGGTGATGAGGAATAACATAACAGCTATATTATAATGGTTCACTATAACATAAATAATTACGTTATATTTTTATATGCAGTATTTTTTCAAATCATTTACTTTTCAAAATTCAAATAGTTAAACTAGCCCTCCCTTCAAAGAAGCTGCATGGTATTGAGATATTTTGTTAAATAGTATTTTATTGAATGAATAGTTATTGGAAATACAACACTGTTGTTAATCTATTGTTTCAAAGTATGATGTTACTATAATAGTTAATATCTTACTTGAAAGATTTAAAACCAAATATTTAGGGTAAGAATCAAAAATACCTTGCTACTGAAACATTGAACGCAGGAAGTGGAACCAACATAACAGTTATTTTTAAACTTTTTTTTGTGCTTGCCCTTCTACCGGTGCAGTAGCCACTAGGCTAGCTCAGCAACAAGGCTAGAGGTGCTTGTGGTACAACATAACATTGCATCTAGGAAAGAGTCACATCCACCGTAACAAGTCACCTAGCCTAGGAGTGCCTACCGATATCAACGTTACACAATTTGTAGAGAAAATGACTCTTGTCCATGTTTTTAAATACAAATGCCAATCGAGTCGATAGGAGGCTGGTTCCATGATATATTAACATTTATATGTCTCAGTTACTATGAAAAATAAAAACTTTGAAGCAGCAGCAAGATTTGTCAAAGTCTCAAAGGATATGAGAATAAAGATATGGAAACCTCAACCAAGATTGCAACATTGATTGATTTAAAAAGTAAATAATTTTAAAAATGTACTCATATTATAAGTGATTGAAAATTTTTGAGCCATCTAGAGATCTTTTTTTGTAGTATGTATTATGCCAATTAGGTTGGATCTTTAATTTAAATGACCTAGTATTGATTTTAAAATCATTAAATTATTTTACAAGTAGCTAATTCCTTGGTCATGAACGGGCTATATTCTAGTTACATATAACTAATATATTTTTTTTTAGAAAAGAAAATGCTTTGACAATAAAGAGTCCGTTAGCATACTAGATGCTCTAATAGTCCAAGTAAGTTGACTTTGTTTTGAACTCAGACAAAGGCATAAGAACATTTGGTCAACCGTAATTTCAAACATGAACCATAATTGGATCATGTATAGATCTCAACATTGGTCTCAGCATGTTTGACTTTCTAGCACAATGAAAAATAATTGAAAATCTGGAGTTGATTCAAACCCTGAGTGATAGATTACATCTAGGTCTAAAATTTTTAATGACAAGATCATCTTGAAATAAGTCAGTCGAACCGGATGCAACCAAATCCATTTGCTGCCCTAGCACCAACCAAGAGGACCAAAGACCTAATTATTTAGGCTTATCCTGGCCTGAGTAGACATACGACATGTCATCAAACAATGAATCATGCATCACAAGAAAAAGTGAGACATTACCTCATCCACTCTCTTTAAATATTATAAATAATTGGCCAATATGCCTCTTTAAAATCCTATCCAATCAAGTTGATTGGGTTGCTTCTGGAAGGTCATATCTTTCCCGTCACTTAACTACAACTTACATTCTTTATCATGCAAAGCAATCAAAAATAAACAAAGCAAACTTACATTCATTACCAACAGCTCTTGTGCATTCCTCAATTGTGTGGAAGCTGAAACCCCTCTAGTTATCTCCTCTTACCTCTCCGGGTACAATTTATGTTGAAAAGAGTTTATTGTAAGTTTGTTATGTGGATCACAACAACCTCAAGAATGAAAAATGTTTCTTTGCAAGTAAAAAGGTGGCAGGTTGTTCCAATCACAAATCGCCGTCTAACATCTTAGGGTGGATTGAAGCTGATCATAGGCCGGCCTTAGGCACAAAAAACATTAAATTTTAGAGAGACATGGTCCCAAGCCTAACTAAAAATGAATATAGCTTAGGCTTGAGGCCCATCCAATGATGGGCTCTGGGAAAACGATCTGACCACCATTAAGATGTGTGCTAAAAAATCTGGTGTAGCTTCTAATCTGCTGTAACTTTATTTTTTTAGAGACCCGGCCCACTTGTTTGTGGGGTGGATCAGGTTGATTAAGAACATAACTTACAAGCTAGACCATTATCTGAACTAATTTATTTTGAACATACTTCTCACAAATGTAAGTTAATAACATTTAATAAATTTATATTTGCTTAAATTGGTGAATTAGTGCTAGATTGTGGACTGGGTCCAAACAATGGGTAAGTGTTAGTTCAAACTGAGACGTGTTAAGTTGGATATAAAACCTAGTTGACCACCGGAATAAATAAGAACGAGGTCATAGAGGTTACATCACTCCGTAAATGAATGAGAGACAAATCCCAAATTTTTAGGTTTGGGTCACCAACCGAACCAAACCAATCTCGTCCATAGTCAAATGGGAGCCTCAATTTCCTATTTGTACCATCTTTATTGACCACGATATTTTTTTGCAAACAAAATCTAGAATTTATTGATTAATAGGTTTAATATCTAAAAATCATACCAGAAAATTAGTTGATTGGGTGCAGGTATATGTTGACTCAAGTTTAAAGGATATTAATTTCTCTTCCGAAACGGGCCTTCCGTTGTTATTATAATATTGGTGCCATTAACTCCAATTGAGGCGCCACGTCACGTTTGTGGAACCGTGGAAGGTGGCTAGCCAGCGACTTTGGGTTGGGAAAGCTAGGCCAGAAACCGTTTCGTTACATTTTATCATTAATTAATATGACATCTATAATAATTAACTAATTAAGTAAAAATAGATATTGTAATAATCGTATGAATCAGTATTTTATCATCATCATCATCATGTATTATTTTTAGTATCAGATGCTAAATATTATATTATATTATACTATATTATACTAGATTTTATAGTACAAAGTATAATATTATATTATATTTATTATATTATAGTGTATTGAATTATATTGTTACATAGTGGATAATATTACATTACAATACAATTTATAATAATATTATAGATATATTATAACATAATAATGTTTATAAAATAGAAGGATGCCGCATCGTTCCACGCTAGTCCGTCCCATGTGGTGACTGGTGACATGATACACGGGCGCATCCTTACCCATGTGACTCTCATGTACGGTATGAATCTTCAATGTCCACGGTGGCTTGCTGCACTTCCTAAGAAATTGATTGTGTAATATGGGAGGTAATCTTTCCATCCCATGATGGTTCATTTAGTTGGAATATGTCATGTTATGAAATAATTTAATAATTTTTAAAATTATTTATTTTAAATAATGATAAAAAAATAAATTTATCATATTTTAATGATAAAAATATTATTTAAAAAAATATTGAAAAAAATTATTATGTCTGATTGAAGTCAATTTTATATGAATATATTATCAAATTTTTAATAATATTTTTAAATAAATAATTTAGCACATAATATTTTTCTAATCCATTTATTTGTTTTTTATAGCTTACTTATATAAACACTATTAATATTAACTATTTCAAATGGTTAAATATATTTATATAATTTAATAAATATTTTTAAACTAATTATACATATATTAAAAAATATTTTTTTATTATAAATAAATTTTAGTATGTTCTAGTATGTAAATAAATATATTAATGATTAATAAATTCTATATTAGATTTTTTGATAATTAATAAATTTTTATTAATTATTTATTAATAATTGATATATATTAATATTAAATATATTATAATTTATAAATATCATTAATCAATTTTTTAATATATTTATGATATATTAATATAATATATATTACTATGATTAATATTAATTATATTAGTGTAACCAACACAACATTAATATAATATAGTGAGGGTATTTCTTTTCAAATATTTTCATATAATTGCCATTTAGTAATCTAATATGGGAAAACAATTACCACTCCTCTGGTGATATTTTTTTTTTTTTCTTCGAAAAAATCGAATAGGATTCACCATTTATTTTATCACCTCCAAATATGATAATAATCTGATATAAAATTTATTTTTTAAAATTAATATAAAATTTATTATTTATTTTATCATCTACGAATATGATAATCTAATATAAAATTTATTTTTTTATACCAGATTATCTTCCAACTAAATGGGCCCTCAAAGTAGTTGCAACCTCTCTACATTAAACGGCCAAATACAAGAGCTATATTTGTACTTTTCATACGCAAGCATACTTGGAAATACAAATGCAACAGTTTTGGATACGGTTGTGTTGCGACCAATTTTCTCGTCGTCCGATCGTCGAGATCACGCACCTACAAAAAAAGTTCTCACTGACCGAAGATGCCTTCGGTGGAGACCCCCCGACGGTCAAGTCAGAGAGGAGACTAGGCAACAGTGAAAAGAACCAGGAGCTCAGCTTGAGAAAGCTTAAGAGAGCTTGAGAAAGCTTGCCAAAACTTACCAAAACTGTTGCCTTACCCCATTTTATAGTAGAATGTGATATGGTCCCGCCATTAATGGTGCAGACAACTGGAGAGTTGTCAAATCGTCGGGGGCTGTCAAATCGACGTGGGTTGTCATGTCCTTGGCAGGACAACGCCCCATAACGGTCGTACAGTATGTCTTTGGCAGGACAACAGTCCATAGCGGTTGTACGACATTTGGATGGGCTGACCGACTATATGTCAGTATTCGGCTGTCGGGACGTCGGGTGACGACTCGAAAATACCGTCGGCTGATCTGGTGCCTTGTGGAAGTCGGACGTCGACTGCCACCCCCGATAGTGAGTCGGTGATATGGGTTCGAACGCTCGATCGGTTGGAAACAGTATGGGCCTGTTTGGCCAGCATACCTTTGGTCGGATATTGTCGGTAGAGTCGGATGTTGGTCGGACCGTTCCGAGGATAAGTCGACATATAGTGATCGGCCGGTATATCCCAATAGTTGCCCCCCCCACTCTTGAGTTCGATGTCATGTTGGCCCGCATCACCACGTGGGCGACGGCCTCGAGCGAAAGGAGTGGTTTTCCATCACGTCATGCCCCTTGCCGAGACATCCTCGAGTATATAGGTTGTAGCTCCGACATACCTCGTTAGGATGTTCGGTAGGATCCAGCGTAGTTGATCAAGGTAGTCAGTGGTGTGCGCCATGCTAAGAGCAAAGCAAGCCCCGATTGAAGGCCGACGTCCTAACTGTCGTATAGATTGCATAGGATCCGATGGTCGAGAGTCATCCCGTCTGTAGGTCGAGCATCCGTCGCCCAGACCTTGGTCAGGCGTGTCGGGTCGGGTGTCGGCCAATCCCCGAACGTAGCTTGTCGGCACGATCATCCCATAGAGTCTGATAGTCGAGTAGTGTCCGACGTATTCGGATAGGATAACGATGACAAGTCGAATATCCGTAATCCGGCCCTTGGTCGGGCGTGCATGTCGGGTCGGGTGTCGGCCAATCCTCGAACGTAGCTTGTCGATACGATCATCTCGTAGAGTCTGATAGTCGAGTAGCGTTCGACGTATTCGGATAGGATAACGATGACAAATCGAATATCCATTGTCCGGCCCTTGGTCGGGCATGCACGTCGGGTCAGGTGTCGGCTAATCTCAGAACGTAGCTTGTCGACACGATCATCCCGTAGAGTCTGATAGTCGAGTAGCGTCCGACGTATTTAAATAGGATAACGATGACAAGTCGAATATCTATTGTCCAGCCCTTGGTCGGGCATGCACGTCGGGACGTATGATAAACAATGGCAAGCCAAATATCCTTCGGTCGATCGTGACCAAGTCGGTATGTCGCGAGTGCGACCGTGGTTGTCTTGGTGTTTTGCCCTTCTTAGTCGAAGCTAAATCGGTAAGTTAGCCAGCCGCGTTAGTCGAGGCCCTTTGCCTTCAGAGGCAGAGGCCGTCGTAGATATTTCGCTCCTTCGATCTCCATCAAGATCTGCGCACGAGGAGCAGAGAAAGGGATGTAGGAGTCATACCTGCAATGCGTCGGTCTCGGACTCCGTCGTCAGAGCGAGACCCGTCTATCGGTGGGGGAGCCTGCTGGGTTCAGCAGGAGCCCGATTTTTCTTCCGCTTTTCCTTCTGACCCGTGCTCTCGGTCAGGCGCCGGTCGGAAGCTCCTTCGTCTGTGTGTATGTATTTGTACGCGCACACCAACAATTCGACGTATGTCCGGGGGAGGGTCTTGTCCAAAAAATATGTGAATCGAGATCCCCTTAGCCCCCTCTTCATGATCGAGATAGCCATGTCTTCGTTGAGATCCCGAGCCTCAAGTGTGGTCGCATTGAATCGGGCCACAAAGTGTCAGAGTGTCTCATTTTCTCCCTGCTTGAGGGAGAAAAACTATTCGAGGTTCGTGACGGCTTCCGGCTAGTGCTGAAATGAGTCACGAAAGAATGCTCGTGTTGTGCGAAGGAGTGGATACCTCCTGAGCGGAGGTCGGAGTACCAGGCCCTGGTAGCTTTACGGAGTGTGGCGGAGAAGCCGATGCAGAGGAGGGCATCGGTTGCCTCTTGAATTGTCATGAGAGCCTTGTAGCTCTCTAGATGGTCAATTGGGTCGGTGGAGCTATCGTAAGGCTCCACATGAGGCATCTTGAACCAACTAGGGATCGGTTCGTCGAGGATAAATCGGGAGAGAGGTTGGGTGGTCCGAAAGTCGACGTCGTTTGAAGACTTCTGACCATCCGCCTGGAGCTGGGCAAGCCGACGGTCGATTTCTTCGAACTTACGTTCGTAGTCGTCCAACCGTCGGTGTTGAGAAACCCCAGGGGTCGAACCTCCCGATGAATTTGAGAGTGAGGCGGACGGTGTCTGCGGTCGCTTCTCCTTCCTCGCTCGCTGCGGCTGGAAAGGAGAGGGATGTCGAGACCGGTGGGTGTCACACCGTGGCCGCCTCACTCCTTCTCGATGGGAGTGCTGAGACGGCTGCTCTTGAGAAGGAGACGGAAGTTGACATGGGCATCGGCGGCTGCTTTTGGATGGCATAGGGTGCGCCGTCGGTTGTTCCACCAGCGGTTGCGGCAACTGGGTCGGTCATTGTTGGAGGTTTTTAATCGCGTCCGTCAGAACAGTCATTTGCCGCACGATCGTCGTGATTTGTGCCTCCGTGGTCACCATCGGATGCGGAGAGCTGGGTTCCGCTATGGAGGGTAAAGGAGGGGCCTCTTCCCGACGGGAAGAGTGCCTCACCGATCCGGTAGCTCTCGATCGCTAAGCCCTGATTTTCGTCATCTCGAGAGATTTTTCAAGCTCTATGGAGCTTGCTGTCTTGCCTCCGTCGAATACCCCTACCTTGCGCGCCAAATTTGTTGCGGCCAATTCCCTAGTCGTCCGATCGTCGGGGTCGCGCATCTGCAAGAAAAGTCCTCACTGACCAGAGATGCCTCCGACGGAGACCCCTCGATAGTCAAGTCAGAGAGGAGACTAGACAACAGCGAAAAGAACCAGGGGCTCAGCTTGAGAAAGCTTAAGAGAGATTGAGAAAGCTTGCCAAAACTTACCAAAACTGTTGCCTTACCCCGTTTTATAGTAGAATGCGATATGGTCCCGCCATTAATGGTGCAGACAACTAGAGAGTTGTCAAATCATCGGGAGCTGTCAAATCGGTGTGGGTTGTCATGTCCTTGGCAGGACAACGTCCCATGACGGTCGTACAGCATGTCCTTGGCAGGACAACAGTCCATAGCGGTTGTACGGTATTTGGGCAGGTTGGCCGACTATATGTCGGTATTCGGCTGTCGGAACATCGGGTGACGACTCGAGAACACCGTCGCCTGATCTGGTGCCTTGTGAAAATCGGACGTCGGTTGCCACCCCCGACAGTGAGTCGGTGATATGGGTTCAGTCGTTCGGCCGGTTGGAAATAGTATGGGCCTGTTTGGCCGGCATACCTTTGGCCGAATATTGTCGGCAGTTATTGTCGGAGTCGTCTGTCCGCCCGATGGGTAGAGTCGGGCGTTGGTCGGACCATTCTGAGAATAAGTCGGCGTATAGAGGTCGGCCGGTATATCCCAATAGGTTGCATCTGGAATGCAATTATTTACGGGTGCAGGCGACCAAACAATCTCTAAAGCAGTCCAAACTTTTGTTGGGAGCCCAATCGGCTGGTGAGATATAGTGTTTTTTTGGCGGTTGATACGTTCTGATCTTCTATCATTCCTTCTATTCATACTCACGCAAGGTACCGATCAAGGCTGTGGTTCTTCTTCAAGTCTGATTTTATGAGACATGTTTCTTGGCAGCTCCCATCCCTTGGAGTAATGAAGCTCAACTCTGATGATGCTGATGCTCTAAAGGGTTCGTTTTCTTTTTCAGAGTTTGATACATTGCTAGGGACTTTAATCCGTATTCTTCATGCTGATGCTATATTGGAACCATTCATCTGCAAAACGTTTTCTTTGCTGCTGGTTGTCACAATACAATTGTTTGATACTTCCTTGCTTCATTCATGGCAGCTTCTCAAGAATAGGTCGAATTGTGTCTTCTTCTGCAGGGTTTCCTGGCAGGCCATCCAATCGAACTCTCTTTCTGCATTACAACTGGATGCTTGGGAAACTTCATTCCTCTTATCTTTCAGCTCTGCCATGCCAGCAGGACATTTTGGGCTGCTCGGGAATTAGTTGTTCAGCTTTACAGGCTTCTTGGCGGCGGGCTACCGGTTTACTCTGCTGCTGTAGGTGTTCTGTTCAAATTGCCAAGCTGCAATTGGGTTTCTTATGTCTCATGTTCATTGCACTTATCTTTTACATCTCACTCGTTTGCTACTGGATCAGGCTATTTTGAGATTCAGTTGCACAAATTTCAGGCTATCTTTTTTTTGGGTCCAGGTTACCATCTTGGATCAGATTGCATATGCTTCCATAATCTAATGTAAACCCTACCTGTCGGGGAGGTCTTTTCGCTGATTTTGTTCTTTACGGCCTCTTCGGTGGCTATTTTATTTCTGTGCACAAGGACTCTTGTGTTTGTGCTGTAATTATCTGACTTTGTTTATATTCAGGCAAAACAATCGTCCTTTCCCTTACTCTAAAAAAAAAAAAAACAGAGAGAACAGTCTCTAAAACAGTCCGACCATATAGAATTTATATAGTCCAGATTACAGAAGTTGGCTTCAATCGACAAAAACCAAAGCCAACAACTCTTGGCTCTAGCTTAGACCGGACTTGGCCCAACCAAATATTTTTTAGGTAAATTAGCAATATAATTGTAAACATGTGCCTAAACCCAAAGAATTTGGCTCGGGTCAAAATAAGAAATCCAGTGTGTTCTCGTCTGCAGCTGCAACTGCATCGACCCACCTATCCCTAACCAACCTCTAAGATTCCAATGATGGAAGCCAAGACTCACGACATGTTACAATCCATCACATACGGTTGAGCGAAAAATTAGTGTTCGTGGGCAGAAACGACTGAAACGGTAAAACCGTAATGCCATATCGTGACAAACGTGTTGGGGAGAGAGAGAGAGAGAGAGACCGAGGGAAGTAGACTGGATGATAATATGGAGGATGCTACGGGGGCAGCACGGGAACACTAACCTTCCGAGGGGTATTCATGGAAATCTCGATGGGTTACATTGACAACGACAACAGTTCGAAAGGGAGCCAAGATTGATGGCTAGAAGCCAAGGTCATAAAGTTGGCCAATGCCGGGGGAGTTAATGGTAGAGCGGTAAAATACGAAGGTAAGGATGAGAACGATGATCATAATAATAATAATAATGAAATAGGAGGGAGGGGAAGAGGGGTAGGATACTGGTACGAGGATGGCAAAATATCGAAGAGGATAGTATTTAAATTTTGGAGACTTTGGCTTGGGTTCTTTGTAACACCCCACCCCACTCCATCTCTTGCTTCCTCCTCAAACCCCTCCTCTCTCTTCCACTTCTTTTCTCCTCTCACCTCTCTACTCTTCCTTCACTTCCAACATATCCTTATCCCACCTTGCAAGTCTTCTCCTCCTCCTTCCACTGCTTGGGTTTCTTCCTCGAAGGCTTGGTTTTCCTCAGCCTTCCACTTTTGGGAAGGGGAAAGAAAGAGCTCTCCGGAACCATAAGAAAGCTGCCAACTTTTCCATTTGGTAACTTCTTTTCCTCTTGCTTTCCTTCTCCTGGGTTTTGGGCGGCTAGGCTCCTCGCTTTTGGAGGGGTCGGCTTCCTTTACTGGTCTTCCTTGGCTATTTTTCCTCCTTCCCTTTTTCTCTTCTCTGGCCTTTTCCAGTACAGGGCTTCATTGGGTTCCCTCACTTCCCCTTTTTTTTGTTGGTTCATTGCTGGCTTCTATTGATAAAGGAGGTTTCCTCTTTTGGGGAAATTACTGCTTTTTTCCTTTGTCGGTACGTTCGGGTTGCAGTTGTCTATGTTTAGATTGTCAGGTTGTTCTTGATTTTCGAAGAGTTGTTTGGGGGTTTTACCCCTTTTTAGTGCGGGTTTAATTTCTTCTCTGATCTCTCTTGTAGTTCGGTTCAGTTCCTCTTCCAATTTGCTTATAAAGATGGCTTCTTTCTTATGATTTTCTATTTGTTCTTATTTATGTGGTTTTCTTTTTCTTAATCTCTTCCTTTGCTTGCCTGTATATGATCGAATTTTTGTTTTCATTTAGTTTTTGTTTTTATTTTTTTTTCCCTTAGTTCTCTTTTTTGATGGTTGGAATTTTATTTTTCTTTTAAATATATCTTGCAGTTTAATCTCTTGTTCTTCTGGCTAAAGGTTTACTCTTTTGTGCATACAGAACTCATTTCCGTTTTTTAGTCTTTTCGTTTTTAAAGTTTGAATAATTTGTGTATGCCTCTCAATTTACTCTGTCTTTTGTTTTTGATAATCCTAGAGGGATGGGAGACCATCTTGCCCTACTGGTGGACCGCCTGCTCACTGAATCAACTCTTGAAGCAGCCATTGCAAGCAGAAAACAGGCACAAATTGGGCCGGTCTCGGCATCATTTGGGGATCCTGGGAGTGAATTAACTCAGAAGATAACTTCTGCAGATAAGACCTCTCACCAAAATTTGGTCGAGTGCCGGATCTGCCAAGAGGAAGATGTGGATTCCAACATGGAGATTCCCTGTGCATGTTGTGGCAGCTTAAAGGTAAAGGGTGATTAGATATTAATCTGATACCGTATTCTGTCTGTACAAATATTTCTTCTGCTGGATAATCTGGTTTTCCTAGTTAGCATATAGAGAAATTGTGCTTGTTTGATGAAGTTAGCTTCTGGTTCATGATAAGAAATATATTGGTTGCTGGATCGGTTGAAGTCTGAGCAAGAGTTTTAGTAAATGACAAAACATTGGGATACATCGATTCTACAGCCTTTAGAAGATCATAAGCTGGGAGGCTCCTGATCCCCAAAAATTGCTAAATATCAAGTCTGATGCAATTCTTCGGGTGATGTGTATATAAGGGATGAATAGTTTTCTACATTGAAACATTCAGCGGAAGGGAAGTTTGGGGAGTCACATTGCCTAATTTCACTTCAGTTTCAAATTTTGCATCTACTTCCAGTTTCTTATCTATATGAATTAAAGTAAAGACTATGATCTGTGTTACTTTGTCATAGACATGAGGGAAAACCACTATTGTGATCTCCAATGCAGTACATATTGTTATGGAACTTCCTGCATTTTGTGTTTCTTCTTGCATAGAGGGTGCTGCAGTGTTGAAATTTGAGTCTACTAAACAATTCTTCAAATTCTGCACATGTCTAGGTTCTATGTAAAGCATGATGTAACTTTAGTTTGGAATCTAAACTCTCATTTTTCACTCTTTTTTTTGGTTGACTGCTGCCTGACAGATGTCCACCCGGAAGTTCATGTAACACTAAAATGCAAACTAATATTCACATGAAGAATGGTACTAGAAACATGCTTTGTGCCAACTAATTTTAACTCCATGCTGAAAGATTGAGCCAGGTCATACCTACTTGGTGGCCTTTAACATGAAAATTCAATAATGAATGTACTTTACTTGGATTAACTTGAAAAATAGTAAACCATCCAGTTTGCTAAGGATAGGATCGTATAATTGTTTTCCTTTATATTCTATTTAAGTTTATGATAAGTGCATCAATTAGTTTGCTGTTCATTGATTAACTGGTTTGTATTAAAATCTTTGATGAGTTCATTAAATATGACAAGAAAGATGACAATTGGAAATATGTGATTCTGGAAGAAGGTAAACTGTTTGTTAAATTGGTTCCTGCTGTAAGCTGGCTAAATGACAATCAAACAAGAGCACTTAGGAGTCTTTTATCTCAAAAAAAAATTGAAGAGTCTATTGTACCATTTGCAACATAACAGCATTGCATCATAAATACGAGTTCACATTATGCCTTGTGAATTTGTAATTATTGGAAAATTTAGCAGAAGCTTCCTATTAATTCAAGAAATGGATTAATAATTGTTCATATTCCATTTGGAAAGTATTCTGGTTTTTGATCTGTTTTCAGACAAGTGAATGTAAGATGCTATTTCATTCTGATACTGAACTTGGAAAGAAAATCTCAATCCATTACAATCATCTTCTTGCTTGCAGTATGCTCACCGAAAATGCATACAGCGGTGGTGTAATGAGAAGGGTGATACCATTTGTGAGATATGCCTGCAGGTGATGCCTATTTGTCTGGACTTACAGGTGTCTTGTTCTATGAATGCATTGTATTCTAAAATGACTGTTGCACCTACATGATCATCTAGGTGAGAAGGCACTTAAAATAATGGGTGTTGTTCCCAAGCAAGTGCTGGGTGGGGCTTGCACAATAAGTGATAATTTGTGTATTGCATATTTAGGTGTTTTCATCTAGGCATACATCTAGACCAAGAACTGAAACCATGTTGTTTTCTTTTCTTGTATGAGGATGCATGGGCTTAATATCTAATCTTACTTTGTTGAATGCCAGCAATTCAAGCCAGGTTATACTGCTCCGCCTCCATTGTTTCACTATGGTAGTATCCCCATGAACTTCAGGTACACTTTGTGCTATACACCAATCTATCTCTGTGTTTTTGTGTTCTAATAATCTATGAGTGAATTTAGACGTACAGTAATAGTGCCAATAGTATAGATATATGTCTCTCTCATAGGCCTTGAATATAACTTCTGTAACTATCAGGGGAAGCTGGGAGATTTCCCGGCAGGATCAACATGATTCCCAGATCATAACAATGGTTCCATCAGATCATGGTCGTATGGGATCCGACTATGACGATTATTCACCTTCAAGCACAAGAAGCACAATTTATTGTCGATCAATTGCCATACTTGTGAGTTTCTTCCAGTTGATAAGTTTGAATGGATCATATCTTGGCTTCTTATTCCTTGTGGTATTCTGAATCTAATATAACCTCATTTTTCATCTGAATCCAGTTCATTGGTCTTTTGATTCTTCGCCATACACTTCCTCTCATAATCAGTGGATCTGAGCAGTACTCCTTCGCACTTTTCTCAGTAAAGCCCTTATGGAACAAAATAAGCTATTCTCTTAGCACATTATAGAAATCACTGGCTTCTGAAAATGTGTCTTTTCATGGTTTAATTGTGTTTATATGTGCATATTTTTAAAAGCTGCTGATGCTGAGGACTGCTGGAATCCTTCTACCAATATTTGTAATGGCAAGAGTGCTAACCACATTTCATCGTCGACACCAGCGACGGGTATTTTTTTTTTCTCTTTTGGTTCTTTGAGGATGAAATCATGTTCTTCATTTTGTTCTTGTCGACGGTTCCAATTTCGATCAATCAACAATGCAGGTGAGTCATGAAATATCCATCTCTTCATCTGATGGGGAAAGTATACAGTCTCATTCCTTGCAGCTAATGCAGTCTCAACCATATCTCATTCGCACACACTAACAAAATCAAAAGTTGCTGCTTGGTTTCCACCAAAATAATCCCACCACAGCTTTGGTGATGCAAGAAGTATGAAACAAAGAAAAACGAATCAGAAGAATCGGAGATCAATCAAGTGAAGCTTCAGATGGAATTTAATGATTACATTATATTGAGAAGATCAAATTAAGTCACTGTATATATATGTTATGAATACTTGCAGACTTCCCACGAGGATGCCACTCGCTTCAAAAGTCTGAAGATGAAGTGGTTTGTTATGCTTGAACGAGGAGAATTGTTTCAATTTTAGCGATTTCCGGTGCAGTAAAATGTTGCTTAGCTATGAACACATTGGGTCCCAACTTTATAATTCTGATTAGATTAATGCAAAACATTATGAGACTGTTCGGAAGTTTGGATTCAAATCCAGAACATGCCCTGCATTTGTCTTTGGTATCGTTTCTAAGGTCAGAATCTGAAGCCACCATGAGACAACAAAGAATGATTCTCGAGCTCAAAACATTTAAAAGTAAAAGCATGGTAATCTCAGTTGGTGCCTCCGGGCGCCAGCTGCATAAAAAGTAAAACTTTAAAAGCCAGATTGATGGGTTCATATAAAACATCAGTGTACCCTAAACTCAACCAGTCAATCGTTCAATCATGACTGAATAACGTCCAAGTTGAATTTTTGAAAGTGTGAAAAGGAGTTGGAAACAATCTCATTTGCGCATCTTGCACATTTTATTTGAAGCTAGTTTAGCTCACTCAGCTGAAAGCAGAATTGTGTTTCAAGTGAGCAAAAAAGATTCAGAATCATCAATGCCACAAATCAGAGATTCTACTCATCTATGTTTTTGCTCCCAAACCTGTTCAGTTTGGCTTAGATGTTTCCCTTTTTTTTTTTTTTTTTAAATGACTTAAAGAACCACTGCTAGTTGTTTAAATTTTTGTGCAATTCCTTCTAATGATTCCTACTGTTGTTCTGGGAAGTATATCAATTGGTTCTTTCCTGGCCTTCTGATTTGCGATTGACCAGGCAGAGTATTGAGAAAGTTTGCGATCTAGGCGTATCAACTTAAAATGATTTAACTTGCTTGCACTCAAATTGCCTTCTAGAATTTCATCTTATTCATTTCTTTGCTCATCAATCAACAAGATCATCCATGGAATCCCATACCATCCCATATCATTTGGTACGAGATATATCGTACCAATATGGTGTTTTGGAACGTATCGGCGTTACTAAACTATATATTGATATTGCAGCAGAATTTTATCGGTACAAAATTCAGTATCAAGATGGTGAATCTTGAGATTATCATTAATCAAATAATGATGATGATAGTGATGATTATGATGATATATTGTGCTCTGATTCAAGAAACTGTAGTTGAAATATTTGTTACATACGGTTCTACTTTATTCATCTTAATGTAGCCCAAAGGAAGATCCATTTAAAAATATAATACCCTACCTAACCATCTTGAGAATCCTAGTCTCAGGTATGGTCCGCTACAACGCTGTAAACATGTGGGAAACGAGTCCTGGCATGAGATGGCCTTCGACCGAATCACTGACTCGAGCATTTTGTGGCAGCTTAGCAATAGCGTGATCTTCTTATAAGTTGTTGCCAAACCAATCTTATTACTTGAATAAAATATGAAGAAACTACGAGTGAAATGATCAACAAAGCTACACAACATATGGTGATGTAGGAAATTAAGCAATAGAAGTTACATCCAAGATTTATCTTCGATTAGCATTGTCACCTTACAGGAAAGTAATAATCAGTTAAGAAATTATCGCAGCAATGTCAAATTAAACCTCAAATTTCTTTGAAGGATCATAAGGAAACAAAGTGTAGAGTCATCAATCAATAGCACCATAGGCATGATAAGGGAATTTGAGTGATGGAAAGCCACCGATGCAATATCTTAGACTGGCCACCTTTGAAAAAACGGATCTGGATGTGATCAAACAACACTTTCAGAACCCCCAGTGGGCCTCCAAATGGAATTTTAAATGAACATTGAACAAATAGATAGCTATCAGATGCCAATTAGAGTTTACGAGCCACGAGATGTTCTGTCGTATAGTCAGTTTCCGATGTGATCAGTGGCGTGAAGAATCTCAGAAGATAAGGTCCAACCATAATTGACAATGGCTGTAGGTTTGCATCCACTTCATGACTTGTTATGGTAGCTGAGAAGCAACTTTACTGTAGTAGCTGAGAAGGAACTACATAAAGCTCATGATTCAAAACGCCGAACACCTTGATCTCAAATCATTTGATGTTACTTATTCTTACTGGTAAAGCCTTTTGGTGGTCATACAAGATACTTGGATTCAAAAATACCTTCACAAAGGTATTTGGGAGAGGGCTGCTATCTCTTGCATATTGAAATACCTACTAGCCTTCTTTTTTTTTTTTTTTTTTTTAAAAAGAACTATTCCTCTGACCATTTGTCTTGGCAACCATGTTGTGTTTGACCATTTTGTCTTGGCAACTATAACCCAAAAAAGAATCCTGGACGCTCGCATCATCTTCTAGTACATCTCTCTACTTTCCGCAAAGTCTGAAAAAAATTCTCTACGACTCGGATTTGATTGGTTAATTGAAAAATTTTATAAACTTTCAGTTTCAGAGGAAAAAAATTCACCGAGAATACTAAGCTTTCAGCATGGTGGGACATGTTTGGCAGTTGGAAAGAATAGAACTTCACTTATGTGGCCCGTATCAACTTAAAACACGGATCGAGTGCCGCAAAACTTGACCTGTTTGCTTAAAGTACGAGCAACTGACGCATGCAATTAGATGCAGAAAGGTTTCCCCATAGATACTACGGCAAAAAGTTGACATTGAGATCCAGATGTTGAAGGGTAGTTGAAATTAAGAAAAAGCACAAGAACATCCCAAGACCATAAGGACCCAAACCAACAACATCAAGACCAAATGCATATAGGATTATAACTAATAGTTATATTAGTTTGTAACTAGAGTAGAGAGAAGCAGGCCACTCAATTGCCAGCCTGCTTGTCTCCATGGCGAAGATCTTGGAAGTATCCCTGAGGGTCGCTCTTAAATGCTTCCCTGAAAATGTAGCCGTCAGCACCAGGGGCCTTCATCATTCCTCCGCCTCCACCTCCGTAGCTGCCTCCACTGCCAGACTTGGCTGAGTAACCACCTCCACCACTTCCTTTGCTTGAGTTGCCTCCACCTCCGCTGCCTTTCCCACCACCACCACTTCCTTTGCTTGAGTTGCCTCCACCTCCGCTGCCTTTCCCACCACCACCACCGCTACCACCTTTGCAGCCGCCGCCGCCACCACCTTTGCCTCCCATCTTTCGAAGTGATATCAACCTTAGATTGACTCCTTGATGAAGAGATGCTTGGTACTTGAAAGACTTCGTTTCGAGCTATATATAGAGGACCGGAGCACTGTATCCCAGCCTCTTAATTAATTAGTCGGCATGTTTTCCAACGAGAATGGTGGTACATAGGAAGTGGAAACGCCGGTCAAAAGGGTTTTGTTAATGGCCGAAGGGGAATGGTTGGAGGGTTGTGGTCTTTTTGGAGTTGGAAGTTGTGAGGGGAAATGGATCAGGACGTTCCCAAAGACGGTCTGCTGAATATCTCGATCGCAAGCCTCGGTATTCAAAGCCAGTAAGTTAATGAGCTTATTTGCCCCGAAAAAATGAATTTATTATTTTATTTCAATGTTGAATGTAGGAAGTGACAATTGCATCGAACCGACCGTAAATGAATCGGATCATAAATAAATTAGATCAAAAAATGATCAACTCAAATTCGATCTGTTTATTAAACGGATCAAAAATTTAAATCTGAATCCAATCTGTTTATTAAACAGATAATTCGATCCGATCCGTTTAATTTATTTATTAAATAGATCAAATTAAATTAAACAGGTTAAACGGATCAAATTAAATGGATCAGAAACAGGTTAAACAGATTTTAAACAGGTTAAACGGGTCATAAATGGGTTAAACAGATTAAATAGATCGAATTAAATGGGTCAAAAATAGGTTAAACAGGTTAAACAGATTAAATGGGATATCTGACTTAACTCAACCCAAATATTAAACGAGTTAAACGTATTAGATATCTAAAACACATATCCGACCCATTTATTAAATGGGTTAAACGGATCGATCCGTTTATGATTCGAATCTGTTTAGCCTAAATTCAAACTGTTTATGATGGGTTGAATACGAATCAAATTGATGAATCGGATCATATTTTGTCAGTCCTAACTGAATATAATTTATTAGGACTAAAACAACTGTATTCTATTTTTCAGTGGCTGATGTCCATTGTAAATAAACAGTTTTGCTTTCAGTGAAAAATACACACTTAAATTTTGTTCTTTTCCAAAGAAGAAAAGTAAGTAGACATACCAAGCTGCCAAAATAAAAAAAGAGATTATAGCTACCAAGGTGGTAGAATAAACTTCTCAGGGTGGTGCAGATCCTCTGTGATACTCGCAATGCACCATACGATATGGGAATTAATGTATGAGCCACTTAATTATTTTGTGACAAATGTTTGAAGCAACCTACTGGATCAAAGTCAGGACATAAAATTGGGAGATTGCCCTTGCTTTGCAAGCTCCTGCAGAAACAGACCATTCCCAGTTCCAATATCAAGTACACTCACAGCTGAACAAATCTCTGTAGCTGTCACTTGATTCAGATTTTGCAACTTTTGTCATCAGCCATGTTAGGACCTTGACACATGCTGACGCACAGGTTTTTAGTCCAAGTGAACAAGAACTTCCATGACCTCAACACTGAAGCTGCAAGTGGGTGGTTGAATCAAATCAATAATTCCAATCTTGAATAGTTTTTATTTTATATAATATATGCGGAGATTCGTGTACATGCATAAATGCATGGAAATAGTTCAGCTGCTAGCTATTACTTAAATCAATTTCATAAAATTCACTAAACAATTTGATAAATTATGTGATTTTCTCACTTCTAAGAAAATAAAGTGAGACCAAATCATTTAAATTTCATCTTCCCACATGAATCTTTAAATTACAATGGACTGCAGAAATTGTTTCCCTAGATTAATGTTCTAATTACCCATCCAATTAGATCACATGTTGTTTCCTCCGCTCAATAATTTTATAAATTTCAAATTTTAACTATTTTTTCCTCTATAGTTCTCTAATACTTAAGTAATTTGAAATTTTAATTACTTATCTCAAATAACAAAAAAGAAGATAAACAAATCGACTTGACATTGTGATTGTCCTATTTAAGGTATTTCTCCACCAAAAATGACCAGATCATGGAGAATAAGCCCAAACACCATGGTTTCAATGTCAGATTTTTACATACTAATATTGTCATTGACATGTTTCGCTTGCCTTTTGTGAGATTAAAATTAACTTTTTTATTATAATTGATTTGCTACCTCCTGACTACACCGGTAAGATACCAAGGCTCAGTTTGGTATTTGAGTTGATCCCTCTCGCCTTGCTGAGGCCCGAGCCAGGATTTTGGCAGGAAAGGAACTGGTTAAGCCATAGAGTCTTGTTAGTCCCGTCCGTCGCGCCTCATCATTTATTTTCATGAATGTTGTAAGTGAGATGTTGTTAACATGAAGTGGTTTGATTTATCAGCCTTGGCTTAGAGCAATGGAGAGAGTAGTTGATTTGATAACCGGCTCATAAACATGCTATTCAAAATCCATAATGATTTGAGCTGAGCAAAACTGTCAAGTACCAACCCCTACCGCTCAATTTCAGATAGCACTAAAATTGTGCATGAGAAAAGAGCATTGAGAGACTGGTGTAGCACGGGATGTGTATCATACGGTACTAAACCAATAACGTACAGGTACAGTTCCAATACTGAATTTACAGACCTTGTCTGTAAGGGTGAAGGGGTCCCAGAACGTATAAATTATCGAATTTCTCTTTTTTTTTTTTTTTTTGATTGAAAGGTAGGTGTAAACCACCCCGCTTTTATTAAATAAGAGCAAGAAGATGCAATTTATAGACATTTCTTATTTAGGATCCTCAACAACACATCAGCAGGGCTACCTACTTTCAGGTCAGTGACATATTCAAAATAATAAAGCAAAAATCACCATAAATTAGTTGCTTCTCTGAGTATAGATGCCTTCCCAAATATTATGGAGAAAAATCATCGTAGTGGTAGCCCAGCGGAACGAGCCTTATTTTCCAACCAAACGACTCAGGCTCGAGTCTTGATAGATGCCAGGGCTACGATTAAATGCCGACTTAAATGACCTATGGTAATTTGATCCTGACATACTGGACACGGAGTCTGAAAATAATTTCTGGTATAAGATATAAAATCTCTAACTAAATAGAAAATATTGTAACCCTTATTTAGTTAAGAAATACATAGTATAAAATCTCTACCTTCACAAAAAAAGATTTGGACATTCGAATTGGAGTCAATAACTCAATAATCTCCATTTTGATTTCAATTCGAAGCATGCAGAGCTCCACGATCTTCAAAACCTCTGAATATGCTATACAAAAATACTAATGAAACCAATTATAATGTAACGAGGATCGCTCTATTCTTTGAGGTGCACGATGCTACCTCTACCGTATTTATTTCTCCAAATTGTGACTCCTCACAACTTGTATAGGTTAGAATCAGGTGATAACTTCGCCTTCCAAACTTGATAAGATCTCTTCCAAATGCACATAATTTTCTTCCAAACTTGATAAGATCCCTTCCAAATGCACATAATTTCACCTTGCACACATACTCTGCACCCCTTCGACAATATGCAACCTAGTGAAATCAAATTTTTCTTTAAATTGAGGACATAACATACATCCAGGAGTATCACAACTGAACCGGCAGATGACTTCACACGAACCATTCTTATGCCAATAACCTAGTATTCGGTGTTATCTGCTAGATGCACTATACCACTCCTCACGAGTTTATAATTAAAGAAGCAATCCCTATTAAGAGTGATGTGCTAGGAACTAATGAAATTAAAAACCCAGTCGTCATGCTCAACACCGGTATTGTTGGTTACTACATAGACATCTCCATCATCTAATTCATGAACAACCATTGCATCCCCCTTTTTCTTGTACTCTTAGCTATCCTCCAAATTTTTTTCACATCGAGCCTTTAATTTCAAACAATCTACCTTGACATGGTTCTTTTTCTTGCAATAATAACAGTGGATTGCTTTATTTTTTTTCTCAAACTGTCAATATAAAGTCACTGTTGCCATTCTCACCTTCACCTAGCTTCTTATCAATCTGCTCTTTGGATAGTAAAGCTGACTTAATTTTCTCCACTTTAGTCAGTTCCTTCTGATGATAAGGAACGAATCTCTGAAACTTACCAAAGAATGTGATAAAGAACACAAAAGGACGATAGCCTCATCTTCATCATCTAACTTCACTTCCAGAGTCCTGACATCAATAATAATTTGATTAAATATATTTAAATATGATCGAATAAACATATCTTCTTCCATGCATAGAGTCTGCAGTCAGACTTTCAAAAATCATTTATGGGAGGTGGATTTCATCAAATACAGCGATTTCAACTTATTCCACAAATCTGCCGTAGATTTTGCAAACAAGATCTCTTTAACCACACTGTCGAGAGATAGAGATGAATAGTTGAAGATGCTAGATGATCTATATCTTGTATCTACTCTTCCTTCAACATCGAGGACATCTTTTTCTTTCTCAAAAGAGCTGAATCAAATCAATTCTAAATCAAAATAGCCTCCGTCATAATCTACTAGAGATTCAAATCCATCAAATTTCTCAATTTCAAATTTCTCAAACAACTTGAAATTGAAATAAAGATATCTTGGAGTCTGAATTTTGCAAAAATAATATCAAAAATAGATTTAGCACGTCCGAAAATCTTAGAAATCAGTATTAGAACTCAAAAAATTGACTTAAAAATGTATAAATCAATGGGTCAAACTTTGATTAAAGGGCTGATAATGTGGCGGCCGATGAACGAAAGCTGATGTGGCAACTAACATAGCCGATGATGCAATAGATGATGACATGGCAGATGCATGGTAGTTGTTAATGTGGCTGATTATGTGGTCGATAATACAGCAAATGTTGACGTGGTTGATGTCGTAGCAGTTGCTGATCTACCAACTAGCATGATCGATGACGTGGTAGGAAGTGTTGATCGAAATTTTAAATTTTAACCAGTATGTTCAAAGACTTATCGACTTTTGATTGATGCAAAATTTCACCTTCCATCATTTTTTGATGCTAAGAATGCAACCGTCTGACCAGTTTTTTAATTTGAGATCTCAGGATACATAAAATAGTACTAATAACCCTTGCATCAAAAAATAGTCCACTATATGCACGAACTTCGATCAATCTTATCCCAAAAGAATAAAAAAATTCAACGAAGCTCTGGTACTAGTTATTGGAGATTTTTGGAGACAAGTAGACCAAATAAATAGGCACACAAAAATAAAAATACAGAGAAAATATAAAAATTTGCATGGTTTGGCCGAAGCCTACGTTTACAAGCGATAGAATGGAGATGCACTATTTCAGGATTAGAATACAAAGAGAGAAACTCTCAAATCATTTCTCACAATCTTTCATGCATACCATGTACCATGCACCACAAAAATCCATAGCCTTATCCTCATATTTATAGAGATATAAGATCTTCAACTAAATAGGAAATACTATAACCCTTATTTAGTTAGAAAATATATAATACAAAATCTCTGTCTTGATAAAAAAAGATTTGGACACTCGAATAGGAGTAAATAACTCAACAGCTAGAATTTCATTTTTGTCACTGCAGACTGAGAGGAGCGTTGGTATTATCTGGTAACAGAGAGAATTTCCTGACCACAACAGACCCTAGTACGCAAAACAAGTTAACAAGACCACCGAGATGCACAGCACGTGCTGGCATATAAACCATGGCACAGCCGACACGGACAGACATGGCCAGCATGGACCAGCACCTCAACCCTCGCTTCAGCTTGCTGTTAAGGTTTTTAAGTTGCAAGCAAAAAAGGACTTTGGAAGATGGACCACATGAAATGCGTGATCTGATTGAAGAAAATAAGTTGCAATCTAGTGTGGTGCAAAGGGGGACAAATCGTTTATTTCATCAAAAATCCCCAAGCCATCAAAGAGAACTATGAACCATAGTTCAAGACATGTTTTGCAAATGTTTTTTTGCTTCTAATAACATATTTCGAATGTAACCCGCTTTTTAAACAATTCAATTCCTTCACATGTTGGAAAATTCACTTCCGAAATGCAGTACAACGAAGAGAGAGAGAGAGGGAGGGGGACGAGGGAGAGAGGTAGGGAATGCCATTCGGCGATGTCGGATCTTTGGGCGGTCGAGTCGCCCTCCCGGAGCTCGCGCAGGGGTGCCACGTAAATGTATTGGCCCTGACGGTGCTAGAAGCCACGAGAATGTCATTGCATCACCCAACCGCCCGGAGCTCCCTGAAACGACTAATTATAACTTCCACGTGTGCGCATAAAGATTCTATGCGGGTGCGTGATGTTCCGTCCATCTCGCTAACCCGCTTTGTTTCAATACCGCTTCCAACGGTTCAATTAATCAATTTCTCAGCGACCATGTACCGGAAAAAAAAAAATCAATTTTCAGTCGCTACAAATGAAACCCATGATACTTTGACAGGTCATCATTTCAATAAGATGGTCTACCGTACTAAAATTGCCGAATGTCTGGACTCTTTTAGAAATATTTTGATATTTTCTGTTTACATAGTTCAAGAAGTTCAGCATAGATTGATTCTTCTTGGGATCCGTCATTCATAGCAATAGATAGGACATCACTCTTTAAAAACCTTGCATAAATATAACAGACTTGCTAAAGATGTGTTCCTTGAACATCATAGCCGGTAGATTTGAAGAAATTATATCCTATATAACATGCACCATCACAGTCCACTTCCATGGGATTGTACCCAGATGAACGCTTAAGGAATAAAACCGAGAGAAATGAATGGTTGCGATTGATGACATACATGACTATATGGTACATATAGGGTAAGTATAATTTCCAGACTTTTGCATGGATACTATTATGCTTAAAGCGCATTTTGACCATCCTGTTTCAGGAAACAGGATTTGCTATTCTGCCTTAAATAGAAATACTGTTGTCGAACGGATCCTTGAGTAAAAGATAGATTCATGCTGCAGTGATTTATAACACACAATCTTCCACAGATGCATGTAAAAGTTAATGAAAGGAATGCAAATACCGTTGCAGATTCTACACTGACTGACTGATGCAAATTGTTCGCATATGCGCAGACTTTGCAAAACAAAGAGCAGAGGCCCTGTTCTCGATAGAAATTCAACATCATAACAAACGCCTGTTTCCAGACTCTTTTCCATCTGTTCTACAAACGTTAACAAAGTCATTAATCTCTTCAGGATTTGAAGATAATTTACACCAGACATTCATGCCTCCCCCTGGTTGAGATTAACCGGAAGATGACACCACATTTGCCAGTTATAAAGAGCTGTCACCTGCCACTATCACATACTACTTTAGCATGTATCCCATGAAAATTTCATATAATGCGAATCAGACACGCAAAACTTTGCATTATGCAGGGTGCCTTTAAAACAAACATAGTTGCCTTACAGCTTGTTATTCTTGAAAAGCAGACAAAATGTGGGAACTTTAAGAAGCATGCGGTTCATGTAGGCACTAAATTTCTGTATTCGGATTGATTGCATCACACGCTAACTGTAGATGTGACTGGCATAGCATCGGAATTGTTTCTAGAAGATCATAGAGTGCCCACCACCATTAAAGCAATTTATTCAGCAGTAATTTGGGGGCGGCGGGTGGTTTGTGGTGGGGAGGTGGGGGGTTTGACACACACACACAGAGAGAGAGAGCTTTTTCTATTCAAAACAAAAGACAAGCATCAACGCTAACAAAATATAAAGGAACAAGCAACGCAGGCTCCTTCATGGGATTCAAAAGAAATTAAAATGCTTTTTAATGGTCTCATTTGGTGCTGAGTGCTTACCGCACAATGCTTAGTCAGCTTTAGGCCGCCGGCGCTTGAATAGGCTGCAAATCAAGGACACAAGCCATTGCCAGAAAACAACCACCCAACTCAACCTTTTGGGTTTGGGCTCCGGCCTGGGTCCAAAAATCCCCTTATAAATCTCTTTCTGCTTCTCAAAGACAGCTTTGTCGTGTTCAGCGAGCAGCCTCAGCTCTTTCACAATAGCCTTGTCTTCTGGGGCAAATTTTCTGGCCTTCTGAAAGTCCTCCCTGGCAGCATCCGTTTGACCAAGTTCTGCTCTAGCTTTTCCTCGTCTGAATAATGCTTTCACATTGTTTTCATCTTCTGATAATACCTGAAAAAAGCCCATTGCACCTGAAAACTTAGTCACATCAAAATTTTATCTCACCAAGGCACCCAGCTGACATGGATTTCTTGGTGCTAGAAGGCATCCAAACAAAAGAAGATACTCCAGACTACAATAGCAACAAAACTCTAATCAGTGCACACCATTTATAAATTTAACAGTTTCAAGATCAAGGCAGCATTTATGTAAACAAAAACTAAAATGGTATAACCCTTGGATGCCCTACTTCAAGAATAGAATGAAAATCATTCTTTTCATTCTTACAACACGGTAAATATAATATAGAACCAACCAGCACCAGCTGTCAAAAGTCAAAACAATAATGTAAAATAGGCACAAGGTGAAAAGAAAACATACAAAAATTAATGTTTCATTATAGAACTGCATATTACCTTTCCAATAGGTAAACAACAATAGAGAAAACCAAGTTCTAAATATAACAGTAGCTAGGCTTACTTCATAGACAAGACTTTTTTCCATTCTAATCTTGACAACAACTTCTACCCAACCCCGCAGAGACCTTCTCGCACAAGCTCAATTAGTTCCCCATCACTTCGAACACTTGGATTGTAACTTTTAAGCTTCCCCAACTTTGGTCATTTAATACTCAATCACCCAACTTTTGTCATGCATCCAATTCAATATTCTTAGCTTTGCAAAACCAAGTGCTTATGTCTGTACCCAACTTATAGCTAAATATTATGACCCCACAAAGCACTATTTAGTCCCATTTACATACGGTCAACCTATTAGTTCATGTTATACCCTTTTGAATGAGCACTATTTGCAACAAGTCCTCGGCATGATGTCGACACTCTACAACTGGTACAAAATGCTTGAAAACAAAATTACGTTATGCCACTTCTCCAAGGGAGTTGAAAAGAAATTTTTGTTTTAGAAAAGAAATAACAAGGTGGGTTTTAATAGAAAATCTTGAAAAGGAAAGATGAACCATACGATAGCATCTTTTAAACAAAAAACTCAAAACAATTTTTTGAAAAACAGTCTTCAAATATAACATGTGCATACAGGAATCATCTATTTACCAGGTCTCTGTCATTATCAAGCAATGATCAGTAAAAGAAAACAAGCACAAACTAATGCAAGAAATTAAAAACCAACTTAATCAATAAACTTACAACGCTACATTGTCCAACAGCTTCTTCATATCGCTTTAGCCTGAGTAAGCATGCAGCCATGTTAAGATGGCATGGGTTTTTGACAGCCAGAGCCATGTCTCTGTATTTTCCAAATAACTGGAACATGAAGTCATCACCCATATATGCTATTGCCTGACACAAAGGAAAAGTTCATCATGACTTCCTACAAAACTTGTAACTATAAAAAAGAACAAAAATGACGAAATCCAGGGGTCATAAAGTTGATAACCATTTCATACTGTTGCATGGCCTCCGGAAGCTTTTCTTCCTTAAAGTAAGAATTCCCTTCCATTTTCCTTCCATCAGCTGCTTGAATTCTTTCTTCTACTGTCATGTCACTTCGAGCTTTCCCCTGTTAATCAGATGTATGTCACAAACTCACGGTAGTATATCAAGCTTAAATTTTTAATCATCTAAACTTCAAGATTCGCCTATAATAAAATCTGCAGACATATTTGACAATATAAAACACACCAAGTACTGGAGGATTATTGATATAAGATGCCACAGTAGCAAAAAAACAAGAGACAACATACTTCTTTGGCTTCATCAAAACCAATAAGCTCAACTTCATACAGAAGGTCTGCCATAGGAGGGACATTTGGGAATGAAAAACTTCCTTCTTTTCCATAGCCTAGTTCCCAACCAACATGCAACAGCGCACGCTCCCCACTCTTCATGTTTGCCACACCGATGCCCAGCCCTGTCATTTCTGTTTTTTCTGTTGTGGCATAAATAGAGTCAGTAATATTTCTTTGCTACAAATTATTTCTCCCTAATCAATTCAAGAATGAATACAGAGTTCACACTAGACCGATCACTCATATAGGAAAGGAAATGATTCAGTTTATGACATGGCCCAGGTATATTGGCCAATTTCAGGTTCTTCCAGTATTAGTTTGGAACAGAACTAAAATTCCTGGTGTGACTTCTAGTTTTTTTCAATTCTCCAAAATCATATCAAAGTTTTCTCCATATTGATTTTAGCTTTCTAGGAATATTTAGTCAAGATTAAAAGTAATGAAAGAAAAATTATGTTTGGAATACAATCAGGAACATGTTGGCCCTAAATAGGAATTCTTGGTGAAAAAGGATCCACAAGGCTAACCAAACATAGTTGGGATAAAACCTGATAGTTGCATTAATAATTTCTAATTATTTAACTCTTGGACATTATATGGCCATAATTAACAATCCATCAAAAAATTCCATTTTGACAGTCATAAGCCATCAGCCAGTCATAAATTGAATTAGACCATATGAGTTTTCCCCTTCATCCATTTAGATTCTTGATGACAAGATTTTAAGTTCATGGATCAGATAGCCTTTGTGTATACCATTGCATACACTTTTGGGAAATGATTTTTCCTGGATGGATATAGATGACACTTATTGAACAAAGTTCCATATCCTCTTCAACAAACACCTTGGTGTCACTACATATTCTTATAATATTTGCATTAATAGAGGCCTTATCTTGCAGTTTGGCACTAAAATAGTTCTGGCGAGACGAGGGTTGGCCATGAAAAAACTTTATTTGTCCCCTCACTATAATATATTCTCTTAGTTTATTACTCAGAAAAGGATAAAGGCAAATGCATTTGAATGCTCAAATTACATGGTTTGAATGCTCAAAATTTCCTACATTAAACTCTCAGAATTCCTACTTTTTTACCTGATACCAATATTTCAAACTTGGAGCCACCGACCAGGGAAACAGGGCAAGGGGTAAGAATGATGAAAGAGGGAAGGGACGGAATGGAGGCATAGGTGGCTATTGAGGAAACAAGGAAGACGAATGTAGCCATAGTCTTTGCCAAGGGAGTAACACCAAAATGCACATACATGCACATACACATAAAATATAAATTTTCTTTTACTCTTAGTTGATCACTTCCAATATGTTTCTTTTTATAAAATATATGAAGAGAAAAGAAAGGCAAGATCTGAAATAAAACTACTATAATGTAATGGATTAAGCTCCCACCCTCATTAATATTTGATGTGGATATGAAACAAATTTCTAGGCTAAGCTCATGTCCCTGTTTCTGAAATGATAATAGACAAGTATGATATTTATAAGATTTGCACTGAAGTGATCTTTGTTTTTGAGTCAACCATTGAAACTTCTTGTCAGTTAAGGCCTTGTAAACCTTTAACGTAATTTATAATTTTCTATCTGCTACAACAATCTGATTTATTAAGGCCTTGCTTTTTGTTCTTATTCACAAAACATCTAATACGTCTCTAGATATCATCTGTCAACTTATCCTAATATCCCTCTTTACATTTTTGTTAAAATATACAGTTCAAGTTCTCTATCGTTCAATATGTGATCTGAAATTTTCTCTACACTTCCTATGCATGAGAAGTTTGTGAAATTTCTTTCACTTAATTCCCTACATCATCTTCATATATGCAATAGTAATTTAAAGCACGCTAAAGAAATTAAATGTGAATATAGGATATTAAAGATGCTATGATATGTCATAATTTATAAGACATTTGTTACTCTTAGATGGCATGAATGGGGACCAGAGTACTCATGAACTCTTAAAAGAACATATACTCAATTTCTATGTAGTAGTTAGTTTCAGGATAACTTACTAACAACCGTGGTTGGCAGTATTGTTGCATTAGTATCATAAAATGCATAGTACAGCTAGGCATCACAAGCAAAGTTATGTATTTTGGGGACCAAGAATTGGTGAGCATTGCTTACTATCATGGTGTATTCACCAAAATGCAGAACAACACATACCAATTAAGTACATACTCAAAATTTTTAATATAACAAAAAGTGTTCAAGAGAATAAGTCACACCTTTCAAAGGTAGAAAGCAAGTTTATTCATCATTTTGAAACTCAACATAATTGGTCTCTATAAGAGAATAGATTTTTCTAGCTTGCATGTTTTCAAAGTAGCTACTCATTAAGCATTGTATGTTCTGTTGAGTTTTTTCAATGTATTGGCACTGTATGACTGTGTGTCATTGAGGGCTCAATGATGCTGGGCTGGTGCAGCAGGCAAGTCTGATACAATTTACAGCAGATATGAAGGATACCAACCCATTCCAAACTAACAGGTAAACACGGCTTGACACCACTTGAAATTGAGCCAGAAGAATCCCTTTTTTATTGTTTCGGAACAGTTCTAGAATCTTTGTAATATTGATAAAATATCCATGTGTGACAGGATTACCAGGGAGAAATGATCTATAAATGTTGTCAAGCAACACGGGAAGCCAACAACCAACTATACAAGTTTCATTCCACTTGTGATGGTAAGAGAAGAATGAGAACAGAGAAACAGTAATGTTGAAAATCCAAAAGCATGCAGAATAAAATCATCCTACAGCTAGATAGGAGTTAATATAAAAACAAAAAATATACTGAAAAATACAATGAAATGAAATACCTTTTCCCAGGATAAGTTCAACCGGTCGCTGTTCTTGCCAGGTATCTTCAAACTTGTGCGAAGAGTTCTCAACCCATGCCCTATAGTGCACTGCCACAACAAAGAGAGACTTAAAAAACTTGCACAATAAATGTGAATCATCACTAATTTTTTAACAATCTTCCACAAGATGAAGAACTTTTAGTAATGCAAGTTGTGCCAATCATAGATAGCCATATACACAAACCAAGGACAAGGTTTGCTACATGCAGCAATACAATGAACACATATTAACCACAACTAGATGCAGTTGATGAAAGGTAATACACATAACTCTGGACAATGATAACAAAGATAAATTGCCGCTGAATAAGAATAAGCTCTTCACAGTAGTTGGATTCAAAAGTTACAACATGTTTGAAATATCACAAAATTGGTGTTCATCAGCAACAATGTCCCTATCTAGGGGCTCCATCATGGGCCACATAGGAGAACAATGTTCTTCCAGTAAAATTCCACCATCTCCTTGGTCATTCGTATTCTTACTTCTAATGACCCTACTGAGTGACTCTTCCTCCACCCTATTGTTGCCAGTCCTCTTACCCCTATGTTCCAACTGTACTGGATCTCTTTTCTTTTCTTATTGTCTGAATTGTCCTTTTACCCTTCACACCTTTTGGCTGCTGCTGCTTACTTCCTCCCCTCTTCTTCCTCTTGCACCTAAACTTGTTTCTATATTTCCTCTTCTGCCACATGAAGATGCTTATTTTCTTATATTAATTATTGTTGTTTGCTGCTTAAGTTGCTTTACAATCCTTTTTATAATTTTACTATTTTTATAAACTGTTGTCATGGTTTGGTTTTCTCCTTTCTTATCTATTTTAAGTTTGTAATTATTTTTATAAATTGTTGTCATGTTTTGGTTTTCTCTTTTCTTATCTATTTTAAGTTTGTAATTATCCTAATTGCCAGCTCGCTGGCTACTTTGAAGACAAAACTGGAGAAGAACAATATGGTTGAAAGAAACATTACTGGGCCAGAAGTAACCAATAAAGGGTTTTACTTTTCAAAACCTTATGTGTGAATGCCAAAACACATTTGAGGTTTCCTCTTGACTCGATGATGAACAATTGCCTGAGACATTAAGTCTCACCACACTTAGGTGCAAAAAGCTCCTCCCAACCAATAGAGTGTGAAGACTCCAACTTAGAGTTGGTTTTAGACTTGGTTTTAAAGTTGGTATTTGGACAAACAGACAAAACCAATATATATGTGTGTGTGTGTGTATATTTTTAACGGCACCAAATGCCTGAATTATAGAGCTTGTTTTCCAGACAAGAGGCTATTGTCTAATAGCAGATTTCTTAGGATCGGATAAGGTTGGTCAAACAGATTGGAACTGCATGATCAGAAGATTCAATCGCCTGTTTGATCTGGAGCTTGCCCATATTGGGATACAGCTCGTGTTTACAACTGATTTTAATGGAAGAGGTGACTATTCTGAATAATTTTTTCCCAACTTGGACAACATTGTTGCAATGGATCAGAAGAATTTGCTTCAGCTATTAACCAACTGAAGAGCATGTGAAGATATGAACATCTTTAGTAAATATGCTTCTAACTCACAAATACTCTCTTACATGTTTCTCGAAAAGTATGACTACGACTGAAAAACATGCATGTTGGTCATCAGGAAAGTAGATTTATAAATTGAAAACTAACATTTAATTTGTGCATTACAACCCTTCCATGCATCACATACGCTCAATATTAGCATAAATAGCCAAACCCCCATAGATCAAATAAAACTTGAAGATTAAGGTATTGGTTATTGCCTCTTCATCACATGAAAATCTGAAAATTGATGCATCAGTAGACTAGAAGGAAGCAGCCATCTAAATACTATGTACATAAACCTTTCGCAACAAAATTATAGCATGACTTCAAACAAAAGAAACTGCACTGCCACCAAATAGCTTGTGAACTTCATTCAATGGCCTAGACATAACAGAATCATACAACACTTACAAAAGCATGTCGCAAACTTTGCTGGCTGTTGACCATGTCCCTCCTTAATTACTTGCTTCTTGACTTTCTCGTGAAGGACCTCCATCTCACAGTCAATCTTCGGGGGACCTTTGTCATCTTGGGGAGGTTCATCGCGCACAACTGCAGCACTCTCAGTGATGACATCATCATCATCATCATCATTCAGACCTACACAATGCATAAAGAATGAAAATCTAGGCATCCAGAGTGACTAATAAATTTGAAAAGGTCCAAAAGAAACCATATGATTACCTACCAATCAAAAATGTCACCAAATAACAGAACAGAAAATATTCAGCAATTCAAAGACATAAGGGTAGATTAACACCTAAAGTAAAACTTATGAAGAGAATCTGGAACAAAATAAAAGCATGTAATAAGTACCATAGATGTCTAGACAGAGAGATCTTGAATGTGTATTATATTAGAAGATAAAAAAAAAGAATAAGTTTAAACTAAACAGAAGCTTGAATAGGAATTAAATGAGGGCCCAAAAATCAACCCTTTGCATTGTTTAAATGAGGGTCCAAAAAGTTGAGGATCTTCAACCTCTCATTTTATTCCGTAGAAACGCATAACAAAACAAAGCAAAAATCAATGCTTTTTTCTGGACTTCAAGAACACTGACAAAATTACTAATTGATCATCATACGGAAAAGATAAAGTTAGCACAACTTTGCTAGTCTACTGGTTATGATGTTAAACTATTTTGAGAAATGATACAATGAAATGAATGAAAATGAATCGAGAAGAAACGAGAAAAGAAGAAAATGAAAGGAGATGGGACTAGAATGAGAAGAAAAATGAATATATTCAAACCAAAAAATGTACACTATAAAATTATTTGATATTAACCTCCTCATCATGTGAGATAAAAATTGAAACTAATATTTTTGAATTGAGCAAAGGGGTATGACCTCGGACTGTTGAATTGAATTACCATATCTAGCAGACATTCCATAAACAGAATGAGTAAATATGATGAGCAAGACCAAACTCCCCCCCCCCAAAAAACAAAAACCCTCGCAAGCAAATAATAATAATAAAAATAATAGTAAAAATAATAATAAATGCTAGAGGATTCATGAAATTTGATAGCCGACAATAACTAGAGTAAAAAGGGTCACCACTGGATTGATTAAGCTGAACCCGAGCATCCTCCATTGCTGAGTAAGGCCCTCTCGAATTGGATCATAGGAGTCTGCAAAATTTCAACAATTTTTGTCCTTAGATTTTTATCAATGATGGAATGAAAGAAAAAAATGAATAGGATGAAGTAGGAGAAAACATCATATTTGGGGCGAGAGATCGAGAGAACCGGATGATTCAATCTTTAGACAAAAGCAACACGAGAAGACCGAGACCAAGCTGAGTTGGGGGAACGAAAGGGAGAAGAAAAACAAAAGTATTTAAGATACTTCCTTTTTATTGATCTGCCATTCCAGAAGGTTCCTACCATTCGTCCCATCTCTCCTATGATTCTGATACTCGACTTCCGCTCCCAAACATATCTACCAAAGTAGCATCTCCGAATTAGGACTTCAGTCTCATCCTTCAATCAAATGACATGAACCTACTGCCTAGCATCTAACACAGTAAGGAACTGGACCAGCTGTTTTAGCCCTTCCCACACGTGTGACCATGTGAATGTTTGTCCCCAACTCCTAAAAAACAAAAATTTATGTTGACATTCACAAAATTAGGTGAAAAGTCATCACCACAACTCGTTTTTCTTTAGAAAGATAGCTTCCAATCCTCCTGGCGTTCCAGACTTAAAATCTTTTTGGTTATATGATCTAGTGGGCATTACATTATACTTGGTGGAAAATGCTATGAGTCTTGAGCGATTGAGTCTTGCTTCATCTTACCCCTCCCACCTAACTCCTTTCCTAACTCATTTTCCACCATAGATTTGGATGGCAGAAATCCAACCGTGGATATGTACAGACTAACACCGTATATACGCATCACCCTATAAATATGGGCTCGCCCTGGTTGCGGTCCCTCTCGCACGCCATCGAAGGGGGAGCTGGGGCAAGGAATCTTCTTTTCTGCAAACGCGTTCTCGCTGCCTCCGCCCCTCCTGTCTTCCGCTGCTTTTTTCGTCCGTCTGGTAAGATCTTGGGGCTTTTATTGCTTTTCCCCGTAATATTCTCTTTCTTTTGATCGAGGGCCATGTAGATCTCAAATCCCTCTTTCTTTTTCCATTCTTTTTCCATTTTTTAGGGTTTTTTTTGCTTGGGATGTCATTGATTTTTGATTTCGTTTGTTTTCTTGCGGTGAAGTCTAGATCCTGGAATTTAGGGCATTTTGCGCTGGATTTTGCCCTTGTTTAGGGTTTTGTTGGCGGAATTTAGGGTTTTCAGAAAACAGAGGCAGTTACGGACCGATAACAGATTTTTTTTTTTTAATAAGAAGGAATGCACTCCCAAATTCTGGTTGAGGGTAAATGACTCAATGGACTACAAGAAGAGGCAATGGGGAGAGAATCAGGGGTCTGAGTGTAGTAGGAACAGCTTTAACCTTGTGCCAAATTTTTCCATGTTCCATCAGTGAGCTTCCGTTGCATAACATGGACCAAAGGTTGAAGAGATGCAGCTCTTCAAATGCCACGGAGGCCATGGGTGCATGCTTGTTGAGGAAAATTCTACCATTCCTGTCTTTCCAATAGCTCCATGTAACAGCTCCAATGAGCATTAACACCACCAACCTATCTGGGAAGTTGTGTCTTATCCAATTCAAGGAAAGCCTTGTATAGGATCCATGAGATTGAAGCACCCCAAGCTTGATGGCATATGGGGGTCCTAATCAGTCCTAACACGCCATTTCACCTTGCATTGTTGATATGAGTGTCCAAAAAATTGAGGATCTTCAACCTCTTATTTTATTCTAGACTAACGCATAACAAAACAAAGCAAGAATTAATGCTTTTTCTATACTTCAAGAATATTGGCAAAAAATATGTACCTTACTTTTGATTTTCATTCTTTCGTTCTCTGCTGAGACTATCTCATAATGTCGCATAGGTGGCTCTATCATGTGATAGACGAAGGTGTAAACAAGAATCACTGCAACCCATTGGGCAAAAGAGACATAGGCGATGCCCGTCCTATGGCAGTCTGGTCCAAACGGGTGGTCTGAGCTATGGCAAACCGATCCAACAATGGCAATTGGAAGATTCCCAGTGTTGCCGAATCCAGTCATGATCACAGTAAACCGGAAGAATTGGGGCGGCGGCCGGCATATGATTGCAACAATATAACCAAGAGCGCAGCCTATGGCTGTGCTGATAAGCACGTTGACAGCACAAACCACCAGCGCAGTACATCATTAAGAGTGACCGACTCACCGAGGTGGACGAAGATGAGGCAGGGAAGGAAGAGAGCAAAGACAAGCTTGCTGAGGAGCTTGAAGGTGGCTCTTGGCACAATTTGGGTTTTTGGGTGGGCAAGTATGAGGCCAATGACCGTGAGGCACAAAAGCTTCATCAGGGGCACCACGGCCGACAATAAGTTCTCGTGTCGGTTTTTCATTTGATCCATGGCAGCGAAAATCATTCTCCCTTTCTCGGATTTTAGGTGATATTGGAGATGGGTTTAAAACTTGTTGTAAAGATTTGAAGCTAAATCAAAAAAAAAAAAAAAAATCTCAGCTTTTCACTTGAGCATCAAAAGCTGGGGTTTTTCCTCGGATTCACAAAAGGTTCTAATTGCAAACGAAGAACTTTTGATCCCAACCACAATAAAACTTCCAAAAAACACGACCCCGAAGGTGATGACAAGATCTATGCAACAGGTTCTGGAGATTTCACTGAAGATATTAAAATAAAGATGAGAGAAACCGGGAAAAAAATAGATCTTTCGTGTAGTAACAGCTGATTTAGATAAACGAGCAACGAAAATTTAGCAGCAAAATCACAAAATACTAAGAACTGAGGCAGGGATTTCGTATCGGAATCCTGTTCAGAGATATACATATACACCAAAGAAAGCAAGAAATTTCGAAGAAAAAACACACAAACAGCACATCAATTGGATCAAGTAGCTTGTGGAAGCTTACCCCACCATCAACAAGAGGACGATTCAAACTTTTTTTTGAGGATGGAAGATTCAAACTTTTCTTCTTGGCAAACTGGTTAGTTTCGAGGCAGTCGCCAATAAAGACCTTTGCAAAGACCTTTGCGACGCCTATAAATGGTGATCCAAATCTCCCCAATAGAAACCCACGAGGTCGGAGCCTCCTTTCCACGTTTCACCCGCTCTACTTCCCATTTTTAGCCGCAAATCGGGATTCGATCGCAGAACGTATCGCTAAGTGGCGGTGACGATACCCGAACTCGGACGGAATTCTCGTATAATACGGGCACCGAATAAAATCGTCACGGCCGTCCGTACGGAATCGGATGGTCAAGTTTCGGATTCAGGGAAGGCATCACCGGAAATGCCGAGCCGCTTCATGAATGAGCTCCAAGAGCTACTACCGCTCCATCGCCTATTGAAGTTGTTAAACGACATAGGTTAATCCCAGGATCTATTGGACCAGGATGCCAAATTTTTGTGGGTCCACCGTTACCAGAGGTTGTGGATCCTACTACAAGGGACGATCGAGCAATGCCTCCTTGGCTTCACCAAGATGTTTAGCGATGTGAGGTGGCGGAGTTTTTGTGCGCACATTCTTACTTTCTCCTTCATCTTCAAATTGGACAAGGCCCTTCCTCTAATGCTAATATGTTGCTGCAAGTCTCTGGGTCAAGATGGACAGATAGAGTCAGTCTCCTATCGACCTGGAGTTCAGTATTTGTCCAAGGATAGGATCTCTTCCAATGCTTAAGTCAGCAGCAGCTTAAAAACAGTGAAAAAAAAGAAAAATGAGAGAGAGAGCCTATTCTCTTGAAGAAAAACTTACATGAGAGTCTTCTGTATCCCCCTTTGTATAGAGAGTAGTCATATATTACCTCCAAATTCGATAACAGAAGTGGAGAATCAATGCCCACGATCGTGAGGATCGGAGGTAGTGGATTACGAGCATTAATTATGTGATATTAGCTCACGTGCCTATAATTAAAAAAAATCATCTAAAATTTTGAAAGACTTTTTAGGAATGACCCTTATTTCTATAACGACCTAATGGTCTAGACTTTGTCTCTTGTCATCGGTATGGTCCCGACAACCTCAAGGTCGGCATGCATGTGAGCTCGAGTTATAGCCAACATCAAAGAATCATTTTGTCCGGATAGTCCAATTGTCCAATCTTCTATTCTCATTGTCCGAGGATATCTTTTGGCTTTCTTTCAAGTTGCCGATATCGGATCCGACGTAGGCATTTAGTAATGTACCAAAGAAGGGTAGGTCAAGGTCAGATGATAATTCAACCATAAATATTTTCTACTAATAATGTAAATTGGCAATCTCATCAATATCATTTTCTCTCTTCTCGATCATAATTTAATTATTTAAACCTTGTTTTTGAAAACCAAGACGAAGGAATCCGTAACGTTGACCAAGGGAGTCAAGTATTAGAATCAAGAAAAAGATGGGATAAATCGTAGGAACCTTCTGGAATGACGGACCAATAAAAAGTATCTTAAATAGTCTCATCTTTCTCCTCCCTTTCATTCTCCCAACTCGGCTCGGTCTCGATCTCCTCCTATTGCTCTCCTCTAAAGATTGAATCATCCAATTCTCCCGATCTCTCATCCCGAGTACAATCCCTTCTCTTACTTCATCCCATCCATTTTTTTATTTCCTTCCATCACTGATAAAAATCTTTAAAAAAATTGCTGAAGTTTTACAGACTCCTGTGATCCAATTCAAGAGGGCCTTAATAAAAAATAGAGGATGCTCAAGTTGAGCCTAATCAATCCAATGGTGACCCCTCTTACTCTAGTTATTGTCAGTTATCAGATTCCACTTACCTTTCTCATTTATTTTATTATTATTTGTTTGCAAGGGTTTTTGTGAGGGAAGGGATTTAGTCACGCTCATTATAGTTACTCATTCTGTTTCTAGAATATCTACTAGATAGGATAATTCAATTCAATAGTTTGAGGTAATACCCCTTTGCTCAATTCAAAAATATCAATTACAGTTTTTATCTCACCTAACAAGGAGGTTACCAAACAATTTTATAGTGCATATTCTTAAGTTTGAATATATTCGCTTTTCTTCTCATCCTAGTCCCATCTCCTTTCATTTTCTCCATCTCTCGTTTCCTCTCGATATCTTTTTCATTCTTTTTCATTGTATTATCTCTCAAAATAGTTTAACATTATAACCAGCAGACTAGCAAAATTGTGCTAGCCTTATCTTTTTCCTATGATGATCAATAAGCAATTTTGCCGATATTCTTGAAGTATAGAAAAAGCATTAATTCTTGCTTTGTTTTGTCATGCGTTAGTCTAGAATAAAATAAGAGGTTGAAGATCCTCAATTTTTTGGACACTCATATCAACAATGCAAGGTGAAATGGCGTGTTAGGACTGATTAGGACCCCCATATGCCATCAAGCTTGGGGTGCTTCAATGTCATGGATCCTATACAAGGCTTTCCTTGAATTGGATAAGACGCAACTTCCCAGATAGGTTGGTGGTGTTAATGCTCATTGGAGCTGTTACATGGAGCTATTGGAAAGACAGGAATGGTAGAATTTTCCTCAACAAGCATGCACCCATGGCCTCCGTGGCATTTGAAGAGCTGCATCTCTTCAACCTTTGGTCCATGTTATGCAACGGAAGCTCACTGATGGAACATGGAAAAATTTGGCACAAGGTTAAAGCTGTTCCTACTACACTCAGACCCCTGATTCTCTCCCCATTGCCTCTTCTTGTAGTCCATTGAGTCATTTACCTTCAACCAGAATTTGGGAGTGCATTCCTTCCTATTAAAAAAAAAAAATCTGTTATTGGTCCTCTGTTTTCTGAAAACCCTAAATTCCGCCAACAAAACCCTAAACAAGGGCAAAATCCAGCACAAAATGCCCTAAATTCCAGGATCCAGACTTCACCGCAAGAAAACAAACGAAATCAAAAATCAATGACATCCCAAGTGAAAAAAACCCTAAAAAATGGAAAAAGAATGGAAAGAGAAAGAGGGATTTGAGATCTACATGGCCCTCGATCAAAAGAAAGAGAATATTATGGGGAAAAGCAATAAAAGTCCTAAGATCTTACCAGACGGACGAAAAAAGCAGCGGAAGACAGGAGGGGCGGAGGCAGCGAGAACGTGTCTGCATAAAAGAAGATTCCTTGCCTCAGCTCCCCCTTCGATGGCATGCGAGAGGGATCCGCAACCAGGGCGAGCCCATATTTATAGGATGACGCGTATATACGGTGTTAGTCTGTACATATCCACGGTTGGATTTCTGCCGTCCAGATCGATAGTGGAAAATGAGTGTAGGAAAAGAGTTAGGGGTAAGATGAAGCAAGACTCAATCGCTCAAAACTCATAGCATTTTCCACCGAGTATAATGTAATGCCCACTAGATCATAAAACCAAAAAGATTTTAAGTCTGGAACGCCAGGAGGATTGGAAGTAGATTTACCACCAAAATGTGGTGATGCCTACAATTCTAAGGGTCGGACAATCAAATGACGTGAACCTACTGTCTAGCATCTAACTCAGTAAGGAACTGGACCAGCTGTTTTAGCCCTTCCCACACGTGTGACCATGTGAATGTTTGTCCCCAACTCCTAAAAAACAAAAATTTATGTTGACATTCACAAAATTAGGTGAAAAGTTCTATGTTTAATCCAGGAGATGAGAGCCCTTCCTCTTCAATTAAAAAAAATATGGCAGCGCTGGTTCTTCTGCTTCTAGTTCTCATATGCTGCTACTCTAGAGCATATTCATGGTTCTAAAATGCAGTGCATATGGCCACATATGTGGCCGCATATGCTGATATCATCCCTTGACCAAACGAAATTACCTATACACAGTCATCATTTCCAGCCATAGCCATGAAGGCCAAAAAGGCAGTCCACTTAACATTGTGCTACTAAATTTGAGTTGGACAGGATGTTGATATTGATAATGTTTATTACTTGCGCTATCATGACAAACTACTACGTGCAAAGTTGTAAACACCAATTGTTAGCTGTTATTGTCATTAAACGTTGACATTATTTATCAATATTAATAAAGTTAACATTAATATTTATAAAGTTAACATTAATATTTATCAATTGTTAACTATTATTGTCATTAAACATTGCTATTATTTAGCTATAAAGTAGTGAGTCAGCAGTCATTTTGTTGTATCCAATATTAATTTATATTAAAAAGTAAAAAAAAAAAAAATACTAATCATATATCAACCTGCTTATGTGCTGCTACCTTGGCCGCCCACAAACTGTGTCCGTCTATTAAAGCACTTGGAATGTTTTCTAAAGAAATTTTCCTTAAGATTAATGCACAGGTGAGCTTTTTGAAACATTTCAATTGTATAGACAAGAAGAATGGAGAAATTAAAATAAAGTGGTTCGGAAATAATCCTACATATTAATCTCAGCTTTCTTTTAAGTGGCAGATTTGTTGATTTCCTTGGTCCCTGTACATGTCACTTACCAATGTTCAGGCTCAGTTCTTGTAGTCAAGGTTGATTTTTATGTAATAAGATAATTCTGCATATCCTATAGAATAAACATGTTGTAGGATGCTTCTGTAAAGGTTGGTACTCTCCTATGAAAACTCTTGATCACTAAGAATTAATGTGGTTGGAGTCCATTGTGTTCAACTTTTCAATAATAATGATGGGTTTGTTTGGATCATTATAACATAAAAAAGAAAATACAACCAAAAGAGTGTGATGTTAAGAATGAAAAACAAGAGGAAGAACCACGCGATCAACATTCTTACCTTATGCAAAGGCTTCTGGAGAACAGGCTCAAACACCTTAAATCAACGAGACGGAATCTTATCTCCTTTCCAATTGGAAGCTGAGAAAGGAAAAGCAAATTTGAAGTCAATAATCACCATGATTAAATCTAAAAAGATATTTTTAAAAATATGAATGGGAGAAAACTGATGCAAAAAGAAAGGACAACCAAACTTCCACCACAATAGAAACTGAAAAAGAGGGGGTAGTTCTTGGCAGTATAAAGTCATAATAAGGTCCAAGAAATAAGGAACTACTTAATTACATCTCATCTATATATAAGTCAGACACCACAATCACAAAATATATGTTATGCAGAAGCTGAATCACCGTGCCTTTAACTCAAAAGGCTCAAATCATTACATAAATGCCATTGACAATCCAATATGCAAAGAATGACTAGGCCAGTGGTACGTGCTCCGCTATCCGTGCGACTGCAAACTACACAAGACCTGTTCCCAAAAAAAGAAAAAACAATTGCAGATGTTTGAGTTTAAGTTAAGGTTCACAACTTATCATTTCATTGCCACTTTCCTTGTAAAGCAAGACTTCTATATTGAACCTCCTCAGCCTACAATCTTTAAAGAGAAGGACATCGCACCTTTCAAGGACATCAAAAATTCAACCGAATCATACCTTCATAAGGCTTGAGTTCATATTAGACAGAGATAAAAGCCTTCTTATTGCGGTTTATGACTAAATTTAAGTTAGAATGAATTTTGACGCAAGTGTGAAGGTAAAGTCGTACCTATCATTCAATACAATGCTGCCTGCATTCTTGTTATCAAATTCTAGTCACGTCTTGGGACCCACAAGCTTCAACCAAGGGTGCATTGGCTGTTATGCATGATCATACATAACAACTTAAGGAGCATCATCAAAAAGAGAGCAAGAAATAAAAATCAGCATATCTAAATATTAGGTGATTCCATCTCTACAGAATTGACCAGAAACTAAACCCTAAACCTTAAAAACCCTAAACCGAATAGATTAATCTCGGGGAATTGATATAATAGTACCCTAGTCTGAGATCCTCGCTCTCTTCATTTGAAAGTATGTTTAAAAGCTAGAGTGGTTCTTTAAGTTATTTCTGCTGGTTGCCTTTCTTGTTTATACCCTTTCTCTGGGAGAAAATTTGGAGAGTGAGTGTGGTTGCTATCACTGAAGCTTGGTGAGGCTGCTTCTGAGCTGGCAATTCCAAGGAAGCATCAGAAAAGAAATCCTCCCATAAACATCTCGTTATTGATGTTGTTGAAGGTTAAGCTAGACTAAGTTGTTAATCCAAATTGCAAGCTTAATAAATGACCAACAAATACTTTTCACATTCATGATTATATATCCATCTACATCTGATAAAAAAGGGTAGACTATTGCACGACGCTCCCGTCAATGCAGGACTGGTAGAGAGTTAGATTTATTAAGCCTTATCCCTACATGTGGGTTTCTATATATTGTAATTGTGACACTAAGGTTTTAATGAAGCAATCTTACTGTTGTGCTGAGGCTTTCCCTCGTGTGCACACGTGCGCATGTAATATGTATATATATATATGTATGTGTGTGTGTATGTGTGTGTCTATATGTTGGTGTGTCTTCGTCTATCATATGGGCATGCCTCTATCCGCCATGTGTGTATAAAAAAAATAATAATAATATGATGGAAGTCAACGTGAGGAGGGGTTAAGGGCAGGGCTGATGGCAAAGGAGCGGGGGAAGATTTTGCTATTGAAGAAGTTCAGCGCCTAAGTTTTCCTATTTGGCCGCTTGGTTCGAGGCCCGCTCAGCCGCCAAAGGAGATGGAGATTGAGGAAGATGGCGGAGGCCTGCCTTCGTGGGCCAGCGAAGGCAGGGGAGGCATGGGGGGAAACCACAAAGAAGGTTCAAAACTAAAAAAAAAAAACAACATGGTGGAAGTCGACGTGAGGAGGAGCTGGGGGTAGGGCCAGTGGCAAAGGAGCGGAGGAGGGTTTTGTTGTTGGAGAAGTCCAGCGCCTAAGCTTCCCTATTTGGCCACTTAATTCGAGGCCCGCTCAGCCGCCAAAGGAGACAGAGATGGAGGAGGATGGAGAAAGCCCGCCTCCGTAGGCCAACAAAGATGGAGGAGGCGTAAGGAGAAACCATGGAGAAGCCATGGGCTGCCGATGAGAGGGGCAGGGAGGAGGACCACATAGAGGAGAAGCCACGGGCCGTACCCATGGGGGTGATGGTGGGGTACCACAGAGAAGGCGCGGTCTCCCGAGTAGGATCTGGGATGCATAGAGGAGAAGTCGCGGGCCACATGGTCGCAGGGGTGGGGAGGTGGGGAACCGCGGAGGGGGTCAGGGTCGCATAAAGGAGCCACGGCGCTAGGTGGGTGGGGGGGGGGTTGGTGGGGGGGCGAAGAAGCCTCAAGCTGCAGGGGAGGAGGAGGAAGATGGAGGAGGCCTGTGCATCGCACATGTTAATATGCTCGTAAAAATTTTAAAAACAAAAGCATACAAAAATAGGATTAAACCAGAACGAATATGGATTAAATTTTAGCATATTTATATCCATATTTATTTTATCTGATGAATACAAATATGGATATGATGATTATTTAGATATAAAAATTCATATCCATATGTATTTTAAATAGATATTGACACAATGTGGATACTGAAACTATGGATATAATTATGAATACAAGTTGGATAATTAAATTTTATAATTATGGAATCCAAGATATTACTAAATAGATGGCAAATCAAGTTAATAAAATATTTATATGGTTTTATACTTTTCTTAAAAATTAATAAGTGTTATATAAAATTGTATAAGATTATAGGTAGATTCGAATATTCGAATATGGATCAGATAGTTGTTTATCTATATCTATTTTTCTTTGATGGATATGGATATGAATATTAGTCACATTTTTAAATTTTTGTCCATATCCAAATTGTTGCAGATACGAAAATGAATCCAGATAAATATTATCCATATCACTTTCACCTCTATATAAATGCTTTTTGAATAGAATACTACAATCGGCTTATCAAGTTGTTAAGAAAACTCCTTGTAATTGGACTAAGTGATTTGACTTCTTCATCATATAAGTTCTATTGCCCCTTAAAATTCCAATAGAGCATTCATCATTCCTCTGCCTCCATTCCTGCAACTACTTGCATTGCCAAAGTTGCCAAGTAACCACCTCCACCACTTCCTTTGCTGGAGTTGTCTCTATCTTTATTATCTTTCCTACCACCACTGCTGCTACCATCTTTATTGTTGCCTTCACCACCACCACCATCTTTGCCTCTCATCTTTTGAATTGATAGCACGCTTAGATTAACTCCTTGATAAAGAGATGCTTGATACATGGAAGACTTGGTTTCGAGCTATATATTGGGAGAGAACAAGAACATTGTAACCAGCCTCTGTAATGAGCAATCGTGTTTTCCAATGAAAATGGTGGTACATAGAAATTGAAATCGCTGATCAAAAGGTTTTGTTCTTTTGTGGATAAAAAATTTACTTTGAAATCTATATTTTTCTAAGTAAATATTTTTTAAAAAATAATTAGATATAAACATAATTTACTCATGTTATTTTATACATAGGAAAGTGACTTCAAAATCTATTATCCACGTTCTTTTGGATTACTACTTTTCTGGATAAATTGCTAAAATTTATCCATATTTTTTATAACACCCTTCATGCTTTTTAGGTTTGGAGAAAGTGGATAATTGAGTTATTGGATATTAAATGATGAAGGCATTGAAAATGAGGATCGGATATTTTAGAAATAAAATTAAATACCTACTTTACTGGTTGATTAGAAAATGATGTAGTCATCATCTAAGTGGATAAAATTTTTTCTCCATTTCATAAGTACATACTATTCATGAAAAATAACTTATCAATCTTGAAAAACGTAAAAATATGGATAAGCTGATCAATGAGAAAATTAGCTAAATTTTTTATAATATTTAGCCATAAAAGAACAGGCCCAGCGGAATGGTTGGAGGATTGTAGTCTTTTAGGAGTTGGAAGTTGTGAGGGAAAATCGATCAAGACGTTCGCATATATTGGCCTAAGGAATATCAAGCAAGCCTCTGTATTCAAAGCCAGCAAGTTAATGAACTTATTGCCTCCAAAAAGTGCATTTATTACATTTTTTCAATGCTGAATGTGACTTAAATTAGAACTAAAAGAACTGTATTCTTTTTCATGTGGCTGACGTCGTCTCCATTTTAAACATCTCTACAACTAGTTCTGCTTTCAATGAAAAATACACGGTTAAATTTTGTTCTTCTTCAAATGAGAAAAAAAAAAAAAAAAAAAAAGTACATATCAAGCTACCAAAACATAAAATGGTTTAGAGGTGTTTGATTAGGAGAAGTTGGGGCCTAGAATGGAAATCCATTCCATTTTAACTATTTAGTTGGAGAGCGGAATGGAAATAACCATTTCAGTCATTTGATTGGAGAAAGCCTTATTTTGATTTTAAGATGGAATGAGAATGATCTAACCCCTACTCTTTCCTAAAGATTCAAAACTCGATTCTGATTTCAATCACAAACCAAATACTTTGAAGGATATGGCCGTCTGATTTGGATTCCAATCCACTTCGATTCCGATTCTAATCCTAGTCACAAACCAAACATCCCCTAAAATTACATATATCAAGCTACCAAGATGCTAGAACAAACTTCTGATCAGATTATCACAAACTGACACGCTTCCATTCATGTAGATAAAGCATGCGTTGGATGGGATATTTATCCTTGAGCTCACGTGAGCATGGCGAGTACCAAGCCTGGATTCTCTCTCAGCTATGAGACGCCTGCTGAAATCACCTGCCATCCATAGTAATTCTAATTTCTCCAGTTTATAAACATGAACGAGAGAAGATCTAAACCCTTTTAATGTTATGTTAGGAGTCAGGTAAATCCTTGTTTGTTAGTGGGATTCGTGGCTATCTGATGACACTCTATCACCACAGTAAAGTTTATTGGCAGGTGATTTGGTCATACAACCTCAACACGTTTGAGCCATGATAATATAATTTAAGCTAGATTGAAGCCAGGTTTTTCTCTTTTTTTCCTCTCTTCCTCTGGACAAATGAATGAGGAGTGAGGACGAGATAATCATGACTACGAGGATAGAGGCATGATGACCCAGAGAAGTCCAATGGAACATTTCTGTCCGGCAAAAAACCAGAACAGTGTTCTCAGTAAAATAATCTTTGTATGCAGTATGTCAATATTTCCATACCTGATGCCAAGACAACAAAAACATTCAAAACTACACAAAGCACAAACTTTCCAGAGCAAACAGTATCAACTCAACTCTCATCAAAAACATAAGCAATCCCTCTCAAAACCAGAGAACTTCAGGAGAGAATGTAACTCCATATACGAATAGAAGTGGAAAGAGATAAACAGCTTCTAATCTGACTTGTGAATAAATGCGACAGTGGCCACACGGGACCCTTCTGCCCCACCGTACACCATATTAGGATAGGTCTGGACATGATCAAGATATCGGAAGACAGCAGGTTTGCTGTTTTTCTCTTGATCGATGTCCTGAGCACTAAGCCTCCTTTGATTAAAATTTTCCACCTCTTGCAGTAGTTCATCCTTCGTACTGTTAGATGATGTGATAACCTAGAAAAAATGCCAATGCATCAAAAGAAAGATTGAAAAGGGCGGATTACAGAAAGACAATAGTTTGTAAATGAAAGGATTTTTCATTTTATAGGAAACAAAAATCGAGCTAGTGTACTAACCAGTATACCACCAGGAGCAACCAGCTTTGATACAGACTCCCAGTACATAATTCTGAAAATTAAATTGCACACAGATCAAACTATGATAAAAATTTAAAAAATTATATTAGATAAGTAACTTTTTCCTAAGGCAGCAGTAATTATACTAATTTCTTTTTATTCTGTACTTGGAATATCTTCTACCAAAAATACTAACGAAAAAAAAAAAAAACAAGTGGAGTGAAGTAATATCTAAATAGTAAATACAAGTGCTGTTTACAGGAATCCTCTCAAACTCAATACCCGATCTAAATTTTTCCTGGTTATCTTTAGGTTATGCCACAAAAAGCATTCAAACTAAATCTAATCACATGGTTAGTTTAATTCTTTTAAGTGCAGGGAACATATAGTGCAAGAAACATACAGAGTATGTAAACAATTGAACTAAGACTACAGCTAACCTGGAGCAACCATCTCCCAGTGCCTAAGTACAGTTACCTTTTGATGGGGCCATCTGGATGCTGCCCTATGGCATCTAGAGTCCCTTTGTCCATAAGAAGTTGGAATTTTCTCTCCAGTTTTGTCTCGAGAACATCATCAACCTGCAAAAGAACCATCAAATTAAGGAACGACCCACCAGAGTGATTAACACAAAAATCCAACAGGTGATAGCAATAGACACTTGTATTTTACTCTAACAGGTATACAATGAGAAGCATCCAAATTTTGACTGCTAGATAAACTTTGTTTAGTTTAACCACATTTCACAAGCACAACACATTTGGATTTCAGTCAGAATACCAGCAAAAAACTTGAATAGACAACCTACAGCATTTCCATTTTAACACTTGGCACATGATAGACAGCAGTAGTTTTCACTTGCTACTCCTGTAACTGATTTAACATGGTATCTTTGGAGCTATGTTAAAAATGCGAGCAAGCAAGCGCATGTGAGAGAAAGAGAGAGAGAGAGAGAGAGAGAGAGTTGCACATGCCAAACATTCATTAGCATGGATATGTGAGCTAGATGGTTCTTTTTGCTTCCGTGGCCAGCGATAGCTCTCTGTTAATGAGCCAATTCTATGAACAAATGCAACTGCTAAGTCTAGTTCTATATACTAGAGATATAATTCATCCTGTGCTTCATGGTAAGTAAAGGAAAAGAACAGAGGCAACATGAAAAGAAAAGAAATAGCAACTGAAACATTTGGACCTGTTCATTACAATGATACAATGATCACAAAAGGCCTCCTCCACAAGATTTAAATCTCAAAATAAAATACAAATAAACATGCGCACATCAACATGGTCACAATAAAGTCACCTGCAATCATCTTCCAGAGAAAAGAAAGAAAAAGAAAAAGATGCAAATAGTTTCTATGATTGATGTAAGAATCATGAGAACATCCACATTACAACAGAAGTCATCAATAAGTTATTTAAAAAAAAAAAAAAAAATGAAAACCTTTGGTGCTTGCATATATAAATCTTTATTGAACAGATATGTGGCATCTCTGTGGATATAGATAGTTCCACATGATACATGGATGAGCTGATGCAATGAATTCCCCTAATTATATATGAAAAAATAGTTTATAGATGAAGGATATGAAGTCCAAGTATGGGTTACAAACAAAATGATTAACTATATTTTCATGTGTAGTAAAAACTAAAGAAAACACATAAGATGTCCATAACCATAAGGTCCTAATTATTGACTAGGACCTTTAAGGTTGCTGTTTTAATGAAATCTAAAAAAATCCTTCTGGCCTTCATATTATGAAAATTAGAACTTAGGCTTCTTTACATGCATGATTTGAAATAAGGGGCACCATACGGACAGTCATGCATGTAACCACATATCAGCACCACAACACAAGCATGAATGTCTGCCAAATAATAAAAAAGCATCATGGAGAAAAGGAGCACAAGAAAGCATAATTAAGCAACATATCCTCATAGAAAATATGACTAACCATGAAGTTAATACTGGAAAATCCACCACGAAGAGCAATGTTTCTTGCAAGCTCAATGGCTCCTTCACTATAATCAATTCCAGTAAGATCAATAAACCTGGAAGTTGATATACCAGTAAGTTGTCTTGAAGATATAAAATAAAACAAAATTGTAGAATAACTATAGCAGGTGTTAGAGTGAAGCTACTTGGAGATTGGCATCATCGATAATGCCTAATGGATAAGCGATAAGAAGATCAATGGCCTAGAGAATCCAATCTGATGAAGACAAGCATGCAAGGTAAAATTCTGCGACACCAAATGACTTTTTATTGCTCATTAGACAGAAATGGCACCATAAACTGTCGATGGACGTAATAGTGAAGATTGAATTTTCCTATGGCTGAAAATAACTCAAGTGATTCAGAAGGCAAATAAAAAACTTGCACTACACTAGAACTACATCTGCACAAGGCTTCATGAACATTTTGCTAATGCCGTTCAGTATAATTTTGTGCACAAATTCCACAATGTATTTTCAATAACAAGAAGCTGGGGTTGAAAACTCAGCACAGCACAAATTATGCAAATATGTCCTTGGTGTGCTACCACCTCTACTATACATCTCCATTAACATGTAAAATCTTAAATCAATTAATTACTGTGTTTCCTGTTTAAAAATTGCTGATAATAGAATCAATGCCCAAATGTAAATTTCAGATTGGCATGAAACATTTATTTTGATTGGACAAATGGATAATAATCTGATTTGTATGTAACTGAAAATCTCAGATTCGATATGAGAATCCAGATTCTGATTTCTGAACTTTATTAGGTTTGCTTCTGATCAAAGAAATTGAATCTGAATACTTATGAGACCAATTTTGATCTTGCCAGATCCAATTTTGCTTCATAAGTCACAACCCTAAAACATTAATATAACAACATAATTGATCCTTTTCTTTTGTATAAATGCAAAAAATGGAAGAAGATTATTATGCATGCCTGTATCTGGATTCAAAGAGGACTCAGATCCAAATACAGGTTAAGAGAGATTCAGATAAACATAGAGTTAAACCAGAATATAACCACTGCCAGCCCTAGTTGAGGGTGACACCTAGCAACGTTGATGTAACATGCGGGAACCTACTCAGATAGATCACTAATGTTAGTTAAATAATACAACCATCAATTTCCCACCCGAAAGTGCAGCTACTAAGTATTTAAGAAAATATAAGGTGGAAGTTCTTGGTCCAACCAATCCATCCATGCACCACAAGGCTTTCCAATAGAAGGTGGCAAGAAGATCCAAGTATTACAGCAGGCAAGATACCTGGTAACAGGTCCAGGTGATGAAGGTCTCAACAGTTGCAAGATTCTTCAAAAAAGTTATGACAAGCTACTGCAGACCGGTGGAGAATGGTGGATCTATAAATGTACTCATAGGATTGAAGCCATTAAAATGCTTTGCAAAAAAGTCGACCCATTAGTTAATATGAAATTATAGATAAGCAAAGTATGGCAGCTCCTCTTCCTTCAAGAGGATGAGTTGTGGGACATGGATGAACTTGCATTCACTATGTTACTTCCATAGAATTCCCTGCCCAGAATGGAAGCATATGTACACGGATGAGAGCTAGATCTTAAGAGCCAGTCCAGTTCTGCTGGCATATCAGGCAAATTTGGTTTCCTTCAGACAGCAAAATATCTGCTTATGTGTGCTCATCCAAAAAGCATTTTGGATTTTTTTTTTTTAAAAGCAACATATTTCACTTTCAACAACATGAAGCAGATAATGTTCTTGCTAATACACATCAATGTTTCACCATAGGATGATGGTTGATCATAACAGTGAACAACAAATTGTGTATACAATCAGATTTAGTGCTGAAGACCAAGCTATTAAACTATTAATGAACGGTCACAAAATTAGCCCTCCCTTAGAAATTCTATTTGCATTTAAATAAGGAGAAAATACTGTCAATTTTTATGGATCTATTCGTTTCAAACATAAAGAATACCTCATTATCTACTTAAAATAGCATTTAGCTTACTAGGAACTCCCACTCAGCAATTTATAGAGAAGCATCCAAATTGATATATATTAAAATGCAATACTAACATGAACATCCATCCACAAAGAAAACAACTCACACAAACACACATAAAATTCCAAATTTCTACACTTGATATAAAACACAGAGAGTAGAACTCATATCATCTAAGAGCCACTTAAATATTTTGTGACAAATGTTTGAAGCAACCTATTAGATTAAAGTAAGGACATAAAATTGGGAGAGTACCCTTGCTTTGCAAGCTCCTGCAGAAGCAGACCATTCCCAGTTCCAATATCAAGTACACTCAAGCTGGACAACTCTCTGTGGCTGTCACTTGATTCAGATTTACAACTTTTGTCATCAGCCATGTTAGGACCTTGGCACATGCTGACACACACGTTTTTAGTCCAAGTAACAAGAACTTCCATGACTTCAACACCGAAGCTGCAAGAGGGTGGTTGAATCAAATTGATAATTCCAAACCTGAATAGTTTTTATTTTATGCAATATATAGAGAAATTCACAGACATGCATGAAGAAATAGTTCAGCTGCCAGCTATTGCTTAAATTCAATTTCATAAAATTCGCTCAACAATTTGATAAATTATGTGATTTTCTTATTCTAAGAAAATAAAGAGAGACCAAATCATTTAAATTGCAGCTTCCCACAAAAGAATCTTTAAATTATAATGGACTGCAGAAGTTGTTTCCCTAGAGTAATGTTCTAATTACCCATACAACATCACATGTTGTTTCCTCCACTTAATAATTTTACAAATTTCAAATTTTAACTGCCTTTTCTCTATAATTCTCTAATACATAAGTAATTTGAAATTTCTTATCTCAAATAACAAAAAAGTAGATAAAAAAATTGACTTGACATTGTAATCATCCTTTTTGAGGTATTTCACCACCAAAAATGACCAAATCATGAAGAATAAGGCCAAACACCATGAATCCGAGCTCAGATTTTTACGTAGTAATCTCGTCATTGACATGTTTCACTTGATTTTTGTCAGATTAAAAATAACTATCTTACTATAATTGCGTAGGTGTAAGCAAGGTCTGCCATACCAGCTTGTATGACCCCATCCTGACTATACCCATAAGATACCAAGGTTCAGTTTGGTATTTGAGTTGAACCAATCCTTACTGATTTGAACTGAGCAAAACTACCCAGTATCAACCCCTACCACTTGATTTCAGATAGCACTAAAATTGTGAATGAGAAGAAAGCATCGAGAGCCTGTCGTAGTACAGGATGTGTATTATACATACCGGACAATACTAAACCAATAACATACAGGTACAGTTCCCAATACTGATTTTACAGCCTTGCCTGTAAGGGTGAAGGAGTCCTAGAACATATTAATTATAGATATTTCTCCTTTTTTTGATTGAAAGAAAGGTGTAAACCACCCTGCTTTTATTACATAAAAGCAAGAAGATGCAATTTATAGATTTTTCTTATTTAGGATGCTCAACAACACATAAATTAGCACAAGATAAATGTGGTTTTGAAATTTTCACCAAGCTTCAACTAGCATCCGTAGAAAAAGTACTCTTTCCATCTATGAATTATTCCAATTGCTGCCATAATCACCAGCTGATTGTGAACAAAGTAAAGGGGTAGTTACGAGAGATCACATGAAAAGTATCTAGTGTTTATATGTTCAGATAAACTGAGTGATAAACATGCATGCCTGTGACATGAAATTGAAATGGTCATAATACTGAACAAACAAAAGCAGGGATGACATGCCTTTTAAACATCAATACCAGTCTTTTGTCGGTATAGTTGTTCTTGTAATGTTAAAGAGTACTACTCACCAAGTTTCACCCACATGGCCATGCTCATGAAAATTTGCAAGATCCTCTCCATAAGCAGCATCCCAGTAGCCCTGTGAGCCCAACACCAATGTTTCAACCTCATTGGCATCTGGAAGATCCTTGTCAGAACTGCTCCACCAGTACATATATTCAGCAAGTAACAAAATTGTTCGAACTAATGCACTAATATATCAGCAGGGCTATCTACTTTCAGGTGAGTGACATATTCAAAATAATAAAGCAAAAATCACCATAAATTAGTTGCTTCTCTTAGTATAGATATGTTTCCAAAAATTATGGAGAAAACAACAACAAAAGAACATTGATATCCAAAGGTTGGTAAGCTTGAATTCCATTTTTGTCATTACGGACAGAAGGAGCATTGGTATTATCTGGCAACAGAGAGAATTTCCTGACCACAACAAACCCAAGTACTCACAACAAGTTAACAAGACCATCGAGATACACGGCACATGCCGGCATGCACCTGATAAAGCATGGCACAGCTGACACAGACAGACAAGACCAGCATGGACCAGCCCCTCAACCCTTGCTTAAGCATGCTGTTAAGTTTTAAGTTGCAAGCGAAAAAGGACTTTGGAAGATGGACCACATGAACAGTCGCGATCTAGTGTGGTGCAAAGGGACAAATAATTTATTTCATCAATAATCCCCAAGCATCTAATTTTCATCAAACAGAACTATGAACCATAGTTCAAGACATGTTTTGCAAATGTTTATTGCTTCTAATAATATATTTCGAATGTAAACCACTTTGTAAACTATCCAATGCCTTCACATTTTGGAAAATTGACTCCTACAATTTATCCTTTTACGTTTTTTTAAAAGAAAAGATCTCGAACAATGTTCCAGCGGCCGAGAAAACAAATACATTCAGAGACAGAAAATAGCATGCAATCCATCCAAATTCTCAGCATTCATTACATCCCGTGCGAGTCCGTTTCACTAATTTGGCCATTGCCAATTCTCCACGCTATAATTTGGGCACATAATTGCACACATTACAATCCACAGGCCATCCATTTAACAAAGCAGATCAAATCCCAAACGTTCTGCGACTCAGAAGATCAAAATAGAGAGCGAACCAAAAAAAGAGAGACCTGTAATCGGAAGCAGCGGGGAAGTTGCAGCTGGAGAGGACCTCGGCGGCGTCGACATGGCGCTGCTCGTCGTCCATCGTGCTCCCGTAGTCGCTTTTTATCGACCACGAGTCCGCCGCCACCGACCGGTCGTCGTCCGATATCAGATCCAACGCCGCCGGCGGCCTCGCCGGGAAGAGATCGCTGTCCTCGGGCGGCAACCGCATCCCCGCCATCGATCACCCCGATATCTTCTCCGAAATGCAGTACGACGATGCAACCCTAGAGAGAGATCGAGGAGAGAGAAAAGGAGGGGGAGGTGAGAGAAAAGGGATGTGCGGAGGAGTCGAGGAGAGAGGAAGGGAATGCCATCCGGCGATGTCGGATTTTTGGACGGTCGAATCGTCCTCGCGGAGCTCGCGCAGGGATGCCGGGTAAACGTATTGGCCCTGACGTTGCTAGAAACCACGAGAATGCCATTTGATGGTGACGTTAAATCGTTGAAGCGGGACGGTTAAGTTGAACGGCGGGTCGAGGTTGTAGCTTTCCAGCGGAAAGAAGGACTCACCTTCCTTCGCGCGAATCCACCGTTGGATCACCCCAACTGCACAGAGCTAAGGCGACCACTGGATGATCCAACGGTAGATTCTCACGAAGGAAGGTGAATCGTTCTTTCGTGCAAAAGATACAACTACAAGCCTAGAAACGACTAACGATCACTTCCACGTGTGCGCATAAACATTCTATGCGGCCGCGTGATCCCGGCTAACGCCTTTGTTTCATTACCGCGTCCAACGGTTCAATTAATCAATCATCAGTGACTGTAAATGAAAACCGATATATAAAATAAAACTCTAGTAGGTCATTATTATTTCAATATAAGATGATCTATTGTACTAGAATCGCCGAATGTCTGCACCCTTTTAGAAATATTTTGATATTTTCTATTTGCATAGCTAAAGAATACCTCGATTCTTCTTGGAATCGATCATTCATTGCAATAAATAGGACATCACTCTTTAAAAATCTTGCATAAATATAATTGGCTTGCTTGAGAATGTATTCCTCTGCCATCATGGATGGTAGGTTGAAAAAATTATATTCTATATAACATGCACCATGTGGCTGTGGATGCTGATAATTATAGCTATTCATTTTTATAGAGTTGTATCAAGATGAACACTTGATGAACAAGATTCATATTATTATTAAAAAAAAAGCTCATAGAAATAAATAATTGTGATTTGACAATATGTACAGCTATATGGTATATATATAGTGTAAGTACAATTTCTTAGTAGATTGTGCTCTTGCATGGATATTTTTATGCTTAAATTGCATTTTGACCATCCAATTAGGAAGCAGGATTTGCTATTCTGCCTTAAATAGAAATATTATTGTTGAATGGATATGCAGCTGTAATTAGTTTACATTAAGTTTTGTTACTCTGATATTTAAACATAAGCACAAAGCAAATATCAATTCCTCTTCTTTTTTTTTTTTCGGTTAAGAAATTCCAATTACGTATGCCAATATAAGCCCAAAAACTACATTTATTACTCTGGCTTTCTGTTCACATCTACGTGGCCTAAAAACGAGCGATCTTTCCCTACAATATATCAAAGTAGGCAGCAAGGGTTGTTTATTTAATGCCTCCCAGCTGAAAATAACCTAGGCGATGACAAAAAAAAAAAATGTAACATGGACCATGATAAGGAAGATAATTTTACAACAACGAAGCACTTCTTTACAAACTTGGTCAAAGAAAGCCAGGAAAATGTTAGTTATGTTTCGAGATTGCATACACAAATAAAAATCCTCATTGGTAATAAAATTTCTCGTAGAGATTCTTTGAAAATAGGATTAAAAAACTCCATTCAGTGCGATACCAACACTTCCACATGACTTCGTTCATGGAACCTCCTCAATGGTGTCCAATGCCGGCGTCCAAGACCGCTCCCTTGACATCCTCCTACCCACTTTGTTGACCCTCCTCGTTCGCTCTGCCACCTGCTTGTCTTCTGTAGGGAACAAGCAGAAGTCACTGAGAACAGGAAGGATTCTTCTTCCAATGTTCTTAGGCCCTCCACCCTTCTTCGTTGCTTTGGATGCCTTACATGAGAGTGAGACCTTCTCCTCCTCGGTGAGCACAGAGTAGAGCATGTCCATGGGAAGAAGGAAATAGAGGCGGTGCGGCTCGAGCTCCTCGTCGGCCACAAGACCGGGGATTCGGCATCCAACGTTGAGGTAGTTCGAGTCGCAGACAAATTGACCCGGGTTCTCTACCATGAGCTCGGCTGCTCTCACTGTGTGCATGTACTCTTGAACTCCACCATTGTCATCAATGACCTTGATGGATCCTGTTGGAACAGCAAAAGGTGTGCATGATGTGGTGTTCCCCATGGGAATGACTGAATGAGTGAAAGATGGAGGAGTTTCTATACGTTTCCAAGCAACAGACTTGCTGGTCTGTGAAAGCCAGTGAGTGTTGACATGGGAAGATGAAGGTTATAAGAAGAGGGAAGGAGGCCCGAGCTACCTGTTTATGAAGGCAAGTGGATGCTGATATAAGTCTACATGAAGGAAGAGAGAGAGAGATTTGGCAAGGGGTCGCTTTTGGTGGGGATAGTTTTTTAGGAGGAGCACATGGGCAGGGAGTTGAGGAGTTCGGTGCTGCATGGATGCGGACAAAGCAACGTAAAGGAAAACGAGAGCCATCAAACAAGACCAAATCATTAGCTTGGTTGGGCTGTCACCTAACACCATCCAACGGGTCTCATCAAATTGAAGAAACTTTTCTAATGGGGGGGTTGATGCAAGAAAGGTCGGAGACCGTGGAACAAAATTGGGGGTCCCCAAGTGCATGGTTTTTGTGAGGTAGGTAGGCAGTATCAGTTGCCACTCTTGGGCATTTGAGTCGCACCACATATGAGGATTTGGCTGGTGGAGCAAGGGCTGAATGCAGCTTGCTTTCCTCTAAAATATGATTTTAGCCCTATCCACAATCACCATCTGATCAGGTTTGCTCTCTGTCTCACTGATGGAAATGAGCTTGCATGCTGTCTGTTTCCTTGTCCTCCGGCTAAATCTTCTCCATACTTTGTGCTCAAAGGTGGAGGCTAGAGCTTGGTGAGGAAGTTGCTAGTCCAACTAGGTTGAATTTGTGACGCTTGTTTCTTGCTTGAATCTGTCTAGAACAAATAAAGCAAAATGGAATATGGTTCAAGTCTAAAGTGTGATTTGGTCCCTAGGGAGTTTGTTTAAACAGCATGAATCCATATTGAGCTTTTGGTTGTTTTAACAGCCGCAGCTGTTGGTTTATGTTCTGAAATTTTATTACTTGTAATTCTTGTCTTAGAACAGAGCAAACATTGGAAAAGAAAGTTGCAACAGCAGACTTGCAAGGAAAGCAACTATAATTATATGGCAAAAGGCAAGGTTGGACCCTACTAAGGTTGCTCCTAGGGTACCATATCAGAACAACCCTTTGTTAGTTGCTTGCTAATGCAAACTATTATTTTATAAACCGCAGGTCCCACATCTGTGGTTAGTTGGGAGGTTTGGAAAAGATATTAGCTAATCATATGAAGAATCTTAAGGCCAACCTGATGAACCATTTACAAATATGATGGGAACATTTTGTAGGTATAGGCAAGTTGTCACTAGAACATATGATTAGTGAGAATAAAGGAGTGGCAGAGAAAGAAGATAGGTAGGGGAGGAAAGAAACAAATATAAGAAGGGCTCTCTGATCAAATGGTTGGTAATTACATGATGTCATCGTAATTCAAGTAGTCTATCAATATGTCAACGCTCAAATACTTTCTTTAATAAATAATGTTCATAATATGTTTTTTCTTCCTGTTTGGAGGTGAAATCTGGTTGCCATTTTGCTTTTCTTAGACTTCTTTTTGGTTTCCCACTCTCATTGATGAATAAGAGTCAGTGTTTTCTTTCTTCATAGAGGACACTCGTTCCTTTTGCATTTTTTGCCTTGATTAGTAATAAAATGCTTAGCAGTATACCACAACAATACACATAAAGAACAAAAGAATTAGAGTTTGATGTGCTGCAGTAGTTTAGTTATGCAGCAAGTTTGCATGAAAACAGTATTTCATTTGGCCGGTTGTCTCTGGCCTCTAATTTACAAAGATCAGTAATTATAGCTGCAACAACCATTGTAAGGCTGCCACTGCACTGGAGTTACCTGCAAAACATACATATCTTTTATTATGACTTTCATAAGAGGTTTTTATATACCAATTTTATCACACTACTTTTAAATACACTGTAGTTACTGGCATACCAGTTAAAATAATGATAATTTACTGTCCCTAATCACCAAGATGGTTTATAGCTGCCATTATGAAGTTTGATGCAGCTGGTATGGAAGAAGAGGTCCTTCACTTGGTAGTAATGGGGACCAAAGAAGAAATGGAGCTTGACCTGGCATTATGAAAAGCAGGCTTATGTTATGGGAAACCAACTAGACTGCAGAGATCAATACTCTGTAATTCAAATTCACATCCTTCTACCAAAAATAAGGGAAATCATCCTACATGTTGATGATCTAAAATGAACCGGTTCTAGCAGTCATATCTATCAAGTACAGTTAGTAGGCAGAATTCTTGTTCTTAAGTTTGTAGCTTGTCCTGTTTTCTGGATGTTCTATCATCCAAGTTCGTTAGCTCATCTAACTTGTCGGCAAAGAGCCATTTTATTCCACCGGCATCTAAAAGTATGAAATAAGATATTGGTATATTTATGTAACAACTACATCTCAGAGTCCAAAAGATATTGGCACGGCTAATCATGTAATATTCTATAATTTAAACAGTGATCATGATCTTACTCTTGGTATTTTATTCCAGATTGGCTATGGCGGTTCCACTATAATTCTGATCACAGCAGCATATGTTGACAATTTTCCTTCTTTTACAGTCCTGCACCACCAGCAGCAGTGTGAACGAAGTAAACTCCTGAAATATTTTCTGAGCCTCCACCAAAAAATATAAGAGTTTTATGAATCATGTTATCCCAGAAAAAAGGTACCACGTTAAGAAGGAATATCTAATAAACATGTCATTTACGGTTGACTAGCATAAGAAAGGGAAGCTCTTATTTTGAGTCTAGCAATTGTGTATTCTTTATCTAATCATTGCTTACATGTTTTTCTTAATATATTATTAAAAAAAAACAAGAGAAACAGAGACCTTTTCCCAAAGGACTTTTTCCCATGGACCCTCCAGCTTAATTACGTTCGAGATCGAAATTATTTGTGCAATAAGATGCAGAGAGGACTCAAATTTTTCCTTTTTATATAATGCAAATTTGCTTAAACAGAATTAATGACTAAAAGCTATGCCTTGTCCTAAACATAACAGTGAAACATGAAATCAATAAGCTCATAAACACCTGTAATACTATTTGTAATGAGGAAAAAAAAAGGCACCTGTAATACTGTGGGCATGCTTGCAAGACTTTTTGCGATAGAAGTCTTTTTCTTTGTTTTGAATGAGCAATAGAAGTGATTTCCCCTTCAATCAAAAACAAAACTAAAGGAAGTGCATCTTTAACAAAAATTTTTAAACCTGGGATAGGGTAGCAGAAGGTTCACTATAGCTTTCAGTTTAAGGGGCCTAATCCATGAACCTTTTACCATTCCTAAATGCCTTAAAAATGAGGTTGTAAGCATGCTTTGTTGGACGGATAAAATCCCAAAATATGTATTGACCAGGGCTGCTGCATGACTCATATTTCCCTTTTCCACACTGAGGTGTTCCTCTAAGTATATCCTCACAACAGCAAGCACTTTAAACATTAATGAAGTCCGGAAGAAACATAAAAGTGACAAAAAGGAGCCATTAGTTAAGCTGCCACAAGCACTTGGAAAAGTAACAACATAGTTTTCAAACTTCCAAGACCTTTACAATGATATACAACATTCAGTTCCTAGCTCAATCCCGCTTGTCAAATAAACAAGAATATTAATCTACTGATAATTATGGCCAGGAATCAAAGGATTAGGTGATTCAAATATAGTCATCAATAGAAGATAAACTTAAGAATATGATCACTCAGTTAAAAATCACAAAGCAAATGACATAATTAGGTACTTGGCTAGACTTACTCCGAGGAAATTCATTATACTTGCAATGATTTTCAATTGCATAACTTAATGTATGTGGCTTTGAGGTCATTCAAGTCACATATCTAGGTCTAACGAGGCATCTCTCTTAATTTATCAAACTTGTCAAAACATCATTATTTATATGGTATCAATTTTCAATTATATTCTAAAATGATTGAAAATAAGTTTCTAGACCTAACTCTTTTTTGTTTTTTTTGGTAGACAGGATTCATGTGAAATATTCAAAATTGTTGAGTCCTTCAATTACTAGGTACGCAATCCTGTGATACAAAATAGTCCCGCATGCCCAAGTACATTATTTTTTCCTTGGCTTCTTTTTTTTAAAAGAAAAAAATAAGTATCATGGTGCCTCCATCAGAAAAAAAAAAATCATGGTGCCATTCAAGTCTGAATCTTAATATTAAGGATGATAACCATAATTGTTTATAACATTTCATAGCCATAAAATCTTTCAGACAGTTACCAACTTCCTAGATGCCTTATAAGCATCCTTAGTACCAATCAAAACAAAAATAGTGGTGGTTCATGGATAACTCCAAGGACACATAATCACTTCATTTAGTCACTATGAAAGGATGTCTGTATCCACACATTGCTATATTAACGGCAAAATCAGATTTATTTTATTTTACTACTCGAAAAATGAATTAAGCAGTAGTTATACTAAGCAGAGCATCATATGTAATTTTCTTAATATCTATAACTTACTGTACCATTGAGGAAGTCGAAGAAATAGTTCGATAATTTTTTTTTCTTTTTTTGGTGAAAAATTCAACAATGTTAATTGTGGCTCTATAAACTCCAATTGTCCCTTTTAATGTTGTTGGCATGCCATTAACCATAGCTTCCAAGCCCAAGTTATACTCCACCACGATCTCATTCATCTTAATAACATTACTCAATAGTTGTCCCAGGCAAAATAATACTCATTAGAATGCAGCCTGATGGACCTAGCCCAAAAAATGCTATTTAGCATGCTCTACTATCATAAACTTGCTGAACTACCACTTTGAATATTGATGGCATCATATTGATGAAAGCATCAAGAGCAGGTTCCTAGGCTTTGGTGGGGATGAAATAGGCAAAGACCGTTAGAACCAATCTCAAAGATGTAAAGGGCTTGCTCAATGATCTTCTTGCTAATCTTGTTTTCATTCACAAGGCTCTCCAATAGTTGTAGGTACTTGGAGTTGCAGTGGTGTCATGCACAAAGAAGCACCAAATATTTTAAGAGAATCAAGCATCAAACAATATGTTACCTATCTGAATGGAGACTGAATTAACCTAGCATCATTAATTGTCTTAAAAAAAAATAGTGCCAAATTTTAAAAATGAAGAGAGGTGGACAGTGAATATTAGATTGCAGATATTTCAAGCTGTACTTGTTGAATATACATAATAAGAGTTACAAGATCATGATTCAACAAATCACATACTCTAAAAAGCCAATAACCAAGCAATAAATTTTTTTTGTTAGTCCAGATCAACATATAAACTTAAGAATTAAATACCATTATTCTCAAAATAAGAAATTAGATACCATGCACTAAATATTGAGTGACACACTACTTGATAGAGATTATTGCCTATTATCAGTTCATTTGCTTCTCTCAATACTCCACTTTCGATACTTGCAAAGTTAATGCCATTTGTTGGATTTCAACTTCATACTCCTCACCAACAGCTCCACTTTTGGATATGGCTTTTTGTAAGTCTATGTTAAGAGGCACTGCTGCACTCACTTATATATATGACAGCATTTCTATAAAATATTAGAAAATATAGATAGATATATATGTAGATAGAAAGAGGGGGGGAGAGAGAGAATAATAAAGACTTACCGGTGAAGTCAACAAATACTCTTCTATTGGTGAATCTTACTGTGGGACAATGAAAGAAGTTTTGCCCATACAGAGAAAAATTTGCTTACATGGAGTAATTGTTGATCAATGGATTATTTCCCACATCTAGAGTGGAGTCTCCAAATGTGAAGACAAAATGAACATTGCTTGAACTCGAGCAATGAAGGAAGAAAAAGAAAAATAAGAAGAGCATATTGGAGAATAGAGAAATAACAAGGATAGATTTTAGAGTTGGAAAATGCCATCGAAGGATTATGTCTTGTTTTGCTACCTCAAGAAATAATGTAGATTGAAGTATTTCTTTCTTCTTATTACTGGTGTAGTTTGAAATTGTACAGCATTCTATTTTTTGCATCTCACTTTTCCACTTGAAGTGTACTAGAAGATCATAATACTAAACTATCATAAATTTCACCACGACAAGCTCTTTTTCAAAAAAAAGAGTTGATGAAAAAAATAAATGACCAAACTGAAATCACGAGCAAAATGAAGTTTACCTATTTTTATATAATTCATGAAAAAAATAATTCTTACTTTATATCCACATAATCAAAAAATTTGTGTTATAGATTTCATATACCTACAAAATTCTAAAGTGATTCACACGTGTTTGTTCCATCTTCTCCTCTTTTTTATCATGCATATAATACTTGTCTATTTTCTATTTATTTTGATTTTAATTTTCTTTTTAAACCAACTTCTTTCAAAGAATTATATACACCTATAATATACTATGTGAATAAATACTATCATCTAACTCTATCATTCTATGTGAGTAAATACTATCATATAACTATATTATTCTATATTCCAACACTTAATATGAGCGTATAACTACCATCATAATACATCCCTATCCCTAATTGCCATTATAGTCATCTTATCAAATAAAGAAAGAAAGCAAAGAAATCATACATCATATAGTGTAAATAAAGATGAGCAGATTGGGAGGAGGATTAGAGTGTGAAATTTTTATTATCATTTTTTTATTTATTTTATAATCGCTCCATGTAGATTATGAATGGCATTTAATTTTTTATAATATTTCTTCGACCAACTTATTTGACATAATTTGCATAAATTTTTTCTTCAGTATAGTATTTTTATTATAAATAATCATTTATGCTAGAGCTGAAAATGGATCAAATTTGAACAAATACTAGTATATCCATATGTTTTAACAAATAGGGATACAGATGTAGATATTAAATGGATACCAATATATAGTATCTACATTTGTTTTAAATGCATGTGTGTACAAATTAGATATTAACTATATCTATATTTATTTTAAATGAAAATAGATACAAATCAAATATTAGTTATATCCATATTTTTTCCATTAGAATATTGATATAAATTGAATATTATTTTTGATATCGAGTAAAATATAATAATAAAAACTAAATAAAGGATATAATCATAATGAATGGGTACAAAATCCACTATCAAGAATACAATTAATACACCATAAATAGTTAATGATTTCAGACATATTATTAAACTTGCATAAACACGATTTGACCAAGGATGATCTATTGATCACTAATCTAGCATGATTTATAGTAAAAATATATTAAAATTAGAACTATTTAGATAAAAAAATATAATATAAAGTATTAAAAATTTTCTATATTAAATTTCAAAATTACTTTTTAGTTATAGTATGAAGAAAAATAATCATCAATTATCTTTTTTTTTAATTTCTCAATATATATATATATAGATATATCAATATATTGACATTATTGATATTTTTTAGTTTTTTAAAAAGTTTTCAAAATATTATCAGTAATTAATTAAAATTATTTTCATTTTTGACAAAAGGGATATGGTTGGATTTTTTATGAAAATAATTATTTACTAAAATATAAAATATTAAATGATATACTTGAAATGATCCTATTTTATAATATGAAGAAATTTTAAATAAGTACAACAAAAAAATAATTATATACTAAAAGTCAACATTGTTATAGTGGCTAAGTAATATACAACAATCCAAGAGGATTTTGGCTTGATTACTTGTATTTGTATATGTTAAAGTTTTTTTTCCTCTATTACCGGTGTTTGTAGACTTCTTTAATAGGAAAAATATATATCTGATATTTAGATACAAAAATTTCTATTTGAATTTGACCTGAAATAAAATTAACTAAATAATATCTGATCCATTTTTAGCCCTAATTTGTATCTCTATTTTTTTTGACATCATTATTTTTAATTGAATACTATTTAACCATTAAAGATTATTTTTGGATACACATTCTTTCTTGAGATGCACATTCTTTCTTGAAAGTTCATTCTCTATTTATATTATTTAAAGATATATGAACTTCAAAAATATGTACCATGTGATAGATATCATGGAAGTTATGAATTATGACCTATCTGCTGGATAAGAACCATAGCCGGCCTTGTGTCATGCATATTGCATGTTCTTTTTTTCATAAATACTTATTACTTATAATTCGATTTACATCCCATATAATACATATGAAGAATGCATGGTCATGAAAGTTTTGTATTTTAGTAAAAAATAGATGATTTCACCACTATAACAAAGGTTGTATGGAGATGAAAATATATGCTAAGGTATGTGTATGTATATAAAACAAGGAGTGGCCCTTCTTCAAATATCTCTAAATCTCCAAATTCTGAAAAAAGTGAGATCTGATCCCAAAACACTTGGTCCATTTATGAGGAGTTTTTTAACAAATTGGGATTTTCCATTATAACATTGACTTCTATTATATGCCTATTTTTTTTTATCTTGGAATAAAATAATAAATGGCCCAAGAGCCGTTAAATAGCAGTTACAGCAACAACTTCATGTAGTATAAATGAAAAAATATATGGGGTTATTTGATCATTGCTATCTACAAAATAAATAAATAAATAACTCTTTTTGTTCACTGACAGAATTAACAGCCGTCCATCACATGCTTCGATACGAATCCTAACGCGGCAGTCAAGCACGAAATGGGCGCGTACAAGGCATTCCAGTGTGAAATGCGGACGTAAAGCCACCACCGCCCACCATCGGTCCGGACGATAGAAATCCAACGGTGGATAATAGTCTCCACACGACTCGACAGCATGTACAGACTAACACCGTATATACGCGTCACCCTATAAATATGGGCTCGCCCGGGTTGTCTTCCTCTTCGCACGCCATCGGAAGGGGGAGCTGGGGCAAGGCATCTGCAGACGCGTCCTCGCCGCGTCCACGCCTCCTGTCTTCCGCTGCTTTTTTTCATCCGTCTGGTAAGATCTTAGGGCTCTAATTTCTTTTCCCCATAATATTCTTTCTTTTGATCGAGGGCCATGTAGATTTCAGATCCCTCTTTCTCTTTCCATTCTTTTTCCATTTTTTAGGGTTTTTTTTGCTTGGGATGTCATTGATTTTTTATTTCGTTTGTTTTCTTGGGGTGAAGTCTGGATCCTGGAATTTAGGGTGTTTTGCGCTGGATTTGCCCTTCTTTAGGGTTTTGTTGGCGGAATTTGGGGTTTAGGGTTTCATTATTTGCACATGCAGCTGCGCTTTCGGGTTTGTACCTTCTGTTTTATGTTTTCATGTTTGTTTTACTCTTTTTCTCCTATTTTGTGTCTTATAAATTAATTAACCTTAAGTTTTATGTTTTTTATATTTTGATTGGCTTTTTTTTTTTATTATTTTTATAACCAGATCTGTTGCAAGTGATGTGTTTTTTTTTTTAAATTTGTATATTTAAAAGTTTTAGAATCTATTTGGTTTAGGGTTTTTAGGGTTTAGCGTTTAGTTTCTAGTTAATTCTGTAGAGATGGAATCACCTAATATTTAGATGTGCTGATTTTTATTTCTTGCTCTCTTTTTGATGATGCTTCTTAAGTTGTTATGTATGATCATGCATAAGAGCCAATGCACCCTAGGTTGAAGCTTGTGGGTCCTAAGACGTGACTAGAATTTGATAACAAGAATGCAGGCAGCATTGTATTGAATGATAGGTACGATTTTACCCTCACACTCGGGTCAAAATTCATTCTAACTTAAATTTAGTCATAAACCGCAATAAGAAGGCTTTTATCTGTCTAATATGAACTCAAGCCTTATGAAGTATGATTTGGTTGAATTTTTGATGTCCTTGAAAGGTGCTTTTTTCGATGGATGTCCTTCTTTTTAAAGATTGTAGGTTGAGGAGGTTCAATATAGAAGTCTTGCTTTACAAGGAAAGTGGCAATGAAATGATAAGTTGTGAACCTTATCTTAAACTCAAACATCGGTAATTGTTTTTTCCTTTTTTGGGAACAGGTCTTGTGTAGCTTGCAGTCGCACGGATAGTATAACTATGTCTTGCCTAGTCATTCTTTGCATATTGGATTGTCAATGGCATTTAAGAATGATTTGAGCCTTTTGAGTTAAAGGCATGGTGATTCAGCTTCTGCATAACATATATTTTGTGATTGTGGTGTCTGACTTATATATAGATGAGATGTAATTAAGAAGTTCATTATTTCTTTGACCTTATTATGAATTTAAACTGCCAAGAACTACCCCCTCTTTTTCCCCCCTTTTTTCAGCAACTGCCTTTTCAGTTTCTATTGTGGTGGAAGTTTGGTTGTCCTTTCTTTTTGCATCAGTTTTCTCCCATTCATATTTTAAAAAATTTCTTTTTAGATTTAATCATGGTGATTATTGACTTCAAATTTTCTTTTCCTTTTTCAGCTTCCAATTGGAAAGGAGATAAGATTCCATCTTGTTGATTTAAGGTATTTGAGCCTGTTTTCCAGAAGCCTTTGCATAAGGTAAGAATGTTGATCACGTGGTTCTTCCTCTTGTTTTTCATTCTTAACAATACAATCTTTTGGTTGTATTTTCTTTTTTATATTATAATGATCCAAACAAACCCATCATTATTATTGAAAAGTTGAACACAATGGACTCCAACCACATTAATTCTTAGTGATCAAGAGTTTTCATAGGAGAGTACCAACCTTTACAGAAGCATCATACAACATGTTTATTGTATAGGATATGCAGAATTATCTTATACATAAAAATCAACCTTGACTACAAGAACTGAGCCTGAACATTGGTAAGTGACCTGTACAGGGACCAAGGAAATCAACAAATCTGCCACTTAAAAGAAAGCTAAGATTAATATGTAGGATTATTTCTGAACCACTTTATTTTAATTTCTCCATTCTGCTTGTCTATACAATTGAAATGTTTCAAAAAGCTCACCTGTGCATTAATCTTAAGGAAAATTTCTTTAGAAAACATTCCAAGTTCTTTAATAGACGGACACAGTTTGTGGGTGGTCAAGGGACCATGTAGCACATAAGCAGGTTGATATATGATTAGTATTTTTTTTACTTTTTAATATAAATTAATATTGGATGCAACAAAATGACTGCTGATTCACTACTTTATAGCTAAATAATAGCAATGTTTAATGACAATAATAGTTAACAATTGATAAATAGTATTGATAAATATTAATGTTAACTTTATTAATATTAGTAACTTTATTAATATTGATAAATAATGTCAAGGTTTGATGACAATAACAGCTAACAATTGGTGTTTACAACTTTACACATAGTAGTTTGTCATGATAGCGCAAGTAATAAACATTATTAATATCAACATCCTGTCCAACTCATATTTAGTAGCACAATGTTAAGTGGACTGCCTTTTTGGCCTTCATGGCTATGGCTGGAAATGATAACTGTGTATAGGTAATTTCGTTTGGTCAAGGGATGATATCAGCATATGCGGCCACATATGTGGCCATATGCACTGCATTTTAGAACCATGAATATGCTCTAAAGTAGCATATGAGAACTAGAAGCAGAAGAACCAGTGCTGCCATTTTTTTTTTTAATTAAAGAGGAAGGGCTCTCATCACCTGGATTAAACATAGAACTTTTCACCTAATTTTGTGAATGTCAACATAAATTTTTGTTTTCTAGGAGTTGGGGACAAACATTCACATGGTCACACGTGTGGGAAGGGCTAAAACAGCTGGTCCCGTTCCTTACTGTTTTAGATGCTAGGCAGTAAGTTCATGTCATTTGATTGTCCAATCCTTAGAATTGTAGGCATCACCATATTTTGGTGGTAAATCTACACCCTTCTCTGGCTTCCAATCCTCCTGGCATTCCAGACTTAAATCTTTTTGGTTATATGATCTAGTGGGCATTACATTATACTTGGTGGAGATTGCTATGAGTTTTGAGCAATTGAGTCTTGCTTCATCTTACCCCTCCCACCTAACTCCTTTCCTACACTCATTTTCCACCGAGCGATTGAGTCTTGCTTCATCTTACCCCTCTCACCTAACTCCTTTCCTACACTCATTTTCCACTGCTAATTTTCATTTTTCCACATCTTGGCATTGAAGATCTGTCCATTTACTCTGTTGGTAAATGACTTTTGGCAGACTATATGTGATGTTGCCTTGTTTTTCATGTGCTTTGGAGGTGACTGGTTTCAGATTCTCGTGCGATATTGCCACATGTGATACCTCGTATCCATTAATTATTCTGCAGTAACTAGGATTGAAGATATCATCAACCGCTGTTAATTTTCCTATTAACATCTTTGGTGTCGGAAACCGCCTACATGGACTTCTATGCAATAGATACATTATATATGTATGTATATATTTGTTTATTGAAGGAAATTGATTTCCTTCAATAGATGTTGGTTCCGGTGCTCTTTCTTCTTCTGAGTCGATTAGCTTGGCTCAACTATCTCTGTAGAAAATGGATCTCTTCTTTATATGCTGATGTTTACCTATGTTTGAATGCCCACCTATCTCTATTCGTTGTGGATGAAATCCAGTTTTTGGGAGTGCCACTGCCACCAAAGAATATGTTTTTGCTTCATGAGAAAGAGAGTATGTTAGATAGAAAGAGCTAAGAAAATCGATTTCTATTTGAGAAGTGTATAACCGCATGAATAAGCTCACACCAATCCATCAATTTTGGATCCAATTCAAGATTTTCCTTCGGAGTATCAAAAAGGAATTGGAATGTAATAGTATTGATTCATATTCTTTTCCATTAAATCAAACAAAATTGAGCAATTCTAATTCTGTAAGATTGAATAAATATTCTATTGACAATTTGGTATAATTGCTATGCTTAGCGTGACTCGTTAGTTTTTCTTTAGAGTTTATATATATATGCATATATGTATTGGAACTTACAAATCATTGGATGAATGAAGAACTAACATTGATTTTTCTCTTTTGTGAGATGCACTTCCTTGCATCATCTCACCATTATGCAGGTGTCAAGTTGGACTTTTATAATATTAAATGGAAAGCAAGAAGTTTTTGCAGTTGGTTGAAGAGAAGAAAAAGAGAATGCTGGAGAAGAGAGAAGGCCCCCTAAAATGGGAACAGAAGCTAGAAGCTGCAGCCAAGGCAAAAGCTGATGCAGAAACAAAGGAGAGGAAGCTGAAGGCCATAAAGCACAAGAGGAAGATGGATTCAGCGTCTGATTATGACAGTGATTCTGATGACAGTGACATTGACAGGAAGCACAGGAAGAAGAAGGCTCACAAAAGACACCGGAAGCATGGTCACTCTGACTCCTCAGAAGACACCGGGAGGCGTAGACACAGATCAAAGAAAAGGAACACAAGCTCAAGTGATGAGAGCAGCAGTGATGGATACTATTGCGGGTCTGAGGAAGATCATCGGAGGAAGAGATGCTCCAAGAAGAGGAGGCACGGACATCATTCTTCAAGAACAGAGTCCAGCAGCTCAGGATCAAGTAGTGAAGATGAAGTCAGAGGAGTACGAAAGGGCCACTCTAGGCACCATAAGCGCCACCACAGATCAAATGATGATGACTCAGCATCAGACTCTGAACAGAGGAAGACTCACTTGAAGCGGAAGCACCATCATATATCAAGTGCTGATGATTCTGTGTCGGATTCTGATGATCACAGGCATAATAGAAGGAGCCACTCTGTGGGGAAGTCATCAGATGACGACTGGGAGGAGGTTGGGAAGCAAAGAGATACCAAGAAGCCTCATCACAAGCACGGGCACCACCACCACCATCGCCATCACAATCATCGCCATCATGATCATCATCGAAATTCCATGGATTCAAATGGAAAACAGGGAGAGCATGAAAGAAAGCAATCTCCTGATGGAGGTGACAACAGTTGAAATTGATTTTAGTACCGACCACCCATCATTCTTTTTGCTTGGAAATGATTAGATGCATGACGTGAAGGCTCCAGTACCTACAAGTTCAAGGTGGGCAGGGGATGACGAGACTTGATTTAGAATGTTGGTGATTTGGGCGTGTTCGCAGAACACAATGCTTGAGTAAACTTGTTTGATTGTTTTTGGTGTCTGTTTTAGTTGGTGCTGCATATCCGGAACTTTTATTGTTGCTTCTAACGAAACTTGGATGGCCTTGGATGACTCCATTCAAATTATGTTGTCTCAAATGTTTAATTTGGTTATTCTAGGCTGATACGGCTAGAACTAATCGACAGTTGCAACTGTATTAAGCGGAACTTCTCATTTTTAAAGTTGCGTATGTAATCTTCTCTTATTGGCCTTTATTGAACTTTAGTGGTAGTTACCTTGATTTCCGGTTTTGCAGGGCACCTGGCTTATGCCTCAACCGTATCTTGGAATTTCTAATATTTTAATGTAAGATTCTGACATAGGGTGATCTCTTTGATGAAATGTTGTTCTGTGGATCCTTATGACGTTAGGATGAGAAAAAGGTTGTGTTTCAGCGTTCTTAGAAAGGTTTTTAGCAGTTTATGCATCAAAGGGTTTTGCAGCCAATTTTTGGTGGCCTTCATGGCTTGATCTTTTGATTTTGTCGGATCTCAATCTGATACCGATTCTGTGACTTTGGTTTTTTTGTTAGCTATAGCGTTCTTAAACATGTAAACAAAAAGATTTTAATTAGAGGCTCTAATTAGACGAATAATGCATCACTGTATCCGCTATTGTTATTACAGAAACAAGCTGGGCGACTGGTCCTCGTTCAAACATCATTCATGTAATTCTGGACTCTCATGCTGCATTTTGCTTGGAAGGCCTGAAAAGAATGGTCGTGATGAATACTCCCATCAGGTAGAGAAGGTCCACGTGAACTAGGTACCAACAAATGTCACGAGTTAGACGTGAATAAGTATTTCATGCGTCATGCTGCCGGAAAATGATATGCATTTTCTTCAAAATGATAGGGAAAAAGTTCATTTCCTAATCGGAATTTATATTGTTGCGGCGAATTTTCCCATCGCCCGATCATTGGGATCGCATACCTGCAAAAAAAATCCTCACTAATCGAAGATGCCTCCGACGGGGATCTTCCGGTCAAGTCAGAGAAGAGACTAGACAACAGTGAAAATCAGCGAGAGGGAGAGAGAGCTAGAGAGCTCAAGAGCTTAGAGGCGCTTATCCACGCTTGAGAAAGTTTGAGATAGCTTACCAAGACTGTTGCCTTATCCCGTTTTATAGTAGAAAGCGGTATGGTCCCGTCATTAATGGTGCAGACAACTGAGGAGTTGTCAAATCGTCGGGGGCTATCAAATCGGTATGGATTGTCAGGTCATTAACCCATATCCTTAGCAGAACAGCGCCCCTCGACGTTCGTACGGCATGTCCTTGGCAGGAGAACAACCCATAGCAGTTGTACGGCATTTGGACGGACTGGTCGACTGTATGTCGGTATTCAGCTGCCGAATCGTCGGGTGGTAACTTAGAGACACCGTTGGCTGATCTGATGTCTTGTGGAAGTCGGACGTCGGCTGCCACCCCTGACAGTGAGTCGGTGATGTAGGTTCGACCACTCGGTCGGTCGGGAACAGTATGGATCTGTTCGACCGGCACACCTTCGGTCGGATATGGTCGACAGCCATTGTCGGAGTCGTTGTCGGAGTCGTCCGTTGGTCCGGTCGGTAGAGTCGGACGTCGGTCGGACCGATCCGAGGGTAAGTCGGCATATAGGGGTCAGTCGGTATATCCCAACAGTTGCCCCCCCACTCCTGAGTCGGATGTCGTGTTAGCCCGCGTGAACACGTGGGCAACGACTTCGGGCGAAAGGAGTAGTTTTCCATCACGTCTTGCTCCGACTCTGACGACCATACCAACGAGCGATCCGGTGTTGGACGTCCCATTGGGAACGCAAACCGCCGTCTCTTTGGGAATGCGAACCACCGTCTCCTTGGGAATGCGAACTGCCGTCGGTTAATGAATTTCGAGACGTGATTTTCCCGCCACATGTCAGGGGGCTATTGGGCCGGAACCGTTCACACGGATGGAGGAGAAGTGGCTCGATCTGGGGGCAGGTGCGTCGAACCATCGGACCGAGGAAGGGCCCAAGCGCTGCCACATGTCGACATTTGGGAAACCCTCGTTTGGCACGCTTTCATCTCGACCGTCGAAGGGTCTTATATATATGTGGCCACTTACATCCAAAACTTTACTTTTTACTGCAAATCTGTTCCTGGTGCTGAGACCCTGTCGAGTTGTCCCTCAGTTTCAGGTAGTTGTTTCCGTCCTCCTTCGAAAGCTCTTCTCGAAGTTTTTTCATTCTTGTCTTCTTGCATACTTTCTCCTTTGACGTTTTTCTTTTTGTTCTCCTTTTTGGGGCTAGCATTATGGCTAGAACTTCTCCTCGAGGAAGTCAGTCGGAGAACCCGACCGACGATTTCCGATCGACCCCGGAGGTGGAGGCTTCTGCGCTTTCGGGGCCGAATGTCGAACGGCTCAGGGAGAAGTATGATATCCCGGAGCAGTTCGAACTCTTCGCCCCTGAGGCTGAGGGTCGGGTTAACAACCCACCTCCGGGCCAAGTAGCCTTTTATGTCGAGGACTTTCGGGCAGGTCTTCGCTTTTTGATTTCGGAGTTCGTTCGGAACGTCTTGGATTATTACGGGCTTTGTTCGGTGCAACTGACGCCGAACTCAGTCTGGATGATAATCAGCTTCGCCTTGTTGTGTCGGCTTTTGCCGATCTTTCCCCGCATCTCCCTCTTAGGACGTTCTTCATCCTCCGATCCCACCCAAAAGCCCGAGGGTGGTAGTTCTTCAATCCCTGGAAGGGTCTTTCGTTCATTACCGGTCTTCCATCGTCGATCTACGGGTGGAAAAACCAATTTTTCTTTGCTTCCTCTTCGCTACCTTAGGGGTTTCCTTCCCATTGGGGCGACCCTCGGACTCAGCCGAACGAAAACAGTCGGGTGGAGGTTGGAGACCGAGAGGATTTTCACCGACTGAAGGATGTGTCGGTGCCGAAGCAGAGGGAGCTCGTCACCGAGCAAGCTCTGTATGACATCGGTCTGAGTTCGGTTCCCCGTTTAGGTATAGTTCGGTCTGTCGGTCGTTTTTGTCTTTTTCATCCGTCTTTGAACTTGTGCTGATTCTTTGTTGAAATTACAGGCATGCCGCCAAGAGTGAGGCTGACAGATACCGACATTCGGCAACATGCGGCGCGGAAGAGACCGGCACCCGGGGCCGGACCTTCGCGGCCTCCCAAGAGGCCTCAGATATCATCGTCGACCGATATTGCAACGGCAGCAGCGCAGCCCGACACCGAACATGCATCGGGCTACGAGCCGATCATCGCCCTGTCGGCATCGACGGTGCCACCCGAGGCGCCACCCGAGGAAGGGGCAGCCGAGGAGGCAGCCGAAGGAGTGTCGGCTCCCCCACCCACGGAAGAGGTTCGGGTCGAAACACGTGAGCCCGAACGACCTGCGGCGGCCCCCGTCGCACCCTCGGGAGGGACCCAGTCGAGCTCGAGCTTTCCATCTCTCTCCGACCTTCGGGCCCGGGCAATCGATCGGGGGAAGGCACTGATGGCGCCGGCGGATGACACAAGATCGGTGGGCCGCGTCGCGTCGTTCGACGTTCAGGTTCCTGAGGGAGCGTCGGCCCTGGCCAACCACAATTTGGCTAGGAGGTTGTGCCAGGCAACCATTCTTCCGACCGATCGGGAGCTCTCGAAGGGTTGATCGATGTCCGACATGCTTTCTGCTTTTTACCCGACCATGATCCAGCTGAGCTCTCCTTCTTTTCTTTTCCCCTTCATTGTTATTTCTATCGTTTCATTTTTGTGACGACCGGCCTTCTATTTGTAGCTGATCTACAGTATGTCTGAGCTGGAGGTCGGGTATCGGAGGTTCGATGACGTCCGAGTGGCCTGGAAGAATCGAGCCGAAACCACCAAAGTGGAGAAGGCGACGCTGGTGGACCAGCTGAAGTTGTCGGTCGACCGTGAGGCTAGACTCGAGGAGGAGATCTCTCGACTCACCAATGGCCTAGCCACCTCGGAGATCGAACTTCAGTCGGCTCGCGAGCAGATCCAACGCAAGACCCACTCCATTCACCGACTGCGGCATGAGCAGGACGGCTGCGTCAGGGAGCTCAAAGCTGAGCGCGAACAGCTTCGCGTTAGCCTGGACAACCTGGCTAAGGCCGAGGGGATCTTGTCCTCCACCCAAGCTGACGCCGATATAGCGAAGTCGGAGGTGGAGTCGGCCAAGGAGGCGCTGAGCCGGACGGTGGAGGACTTCCGTGGCTCAGTGAAGTACCGGGAGGAGCTTCTCGAGAGCGGGTTCGCCTCCTATCGGGTGGGGTACAAGGATGCCCGGGATGCGATTCAGAGTCTACACTCGGAGCTCGACCTGAGCAGCGTCGTCCCTCCAGGGTCGGAAGACCAAGCCGCAGAGGAGGAGGCTGACCCATAGCCGATGGGATGAGTTGCCGAAGGTGAGGCGGCTCCAACCTCCGGTCCCTCCCCGACCCGAACAGGCACGCTGGTTGCTCCCGAACTCTCCCTGGTGCAAGAAGTCGGCTCTGACGAATAGTCGGAGTATCTACTCCATTACTTTTTGTATTTTTTTGTTTTTGTTTTATCTTTGATATTTGTAATCGGACTTCGTCCCAATTTTATAATCAAACTTCGGCTCAATTTTGTAAGTCACTTCAACTAAATGAAATCAAAGACTTTTCAAACTTTTTTCCGCATGCGGTTCAAAGTATTTGATTTGCCGAGCCATCCTCGAGAGTATAGGTCGTAGCTCCGACATACCTCATTAGGATGTTCGGTAGGATCCAGCGTAGTCGATCAAAGTAGTTAGTGGCGTGCGCCGTGCTAAGGACAGTGCAAGCCCCGATTGCAGGTCGACATCCTGACTGTCGTACAGATTGCATAGGATTCGATGGTCAAGAGTCGTCCTGACTGTAGGTCGAGCGTGCATGTCGGGTCAGATGTCGGCCAACCTCCAAACGTAGCATATCGACACGATCATTTCGTAAAATCCGATAGTCGAGTAGCATCTGACGTATCCGATAGTTGAGTAGTGTCCGACGTATCTGGATAAGAAAATGATGACAAGTCGAATATCCGTTGTCCGGCCCCTGGTCGGGCATAGCACGTCGGGACGTATGATAAACGGTGGCAAGCCGAATATCCTTCGACCGATCGTGAATAAGTCGGTATGTCGCGAGTGCGACCGCGGTCGTCTTGGCATTTTGCCCCTCTTAGTCGAAGCTAAGCCGGCAAGTTAGCCAGCCGAGTTGGTCGATGCCCTTTGCCTTCAGAGGCAGAGGCCGTCGTAGATATTCCGTCCCTTCGATCTTTGTTGTAAAATCTGATAGTCGAGTAGTGTTCGACATATTCAGATAGGATAACGATGACAAGTCGAATATCCGTTGTCTGGCCTTTGATCGGGTGTGCACATCAGGACGTATGATAAAAGGTGGCAAGCTGAATATCCTTCGATCGATTGTGACCAAGTCGGTATGTCGCAAGTCGAATACCCATTGCCCGAACCTTGGTCGGGTGGGTACATCGCGATGTATGATAAACGGTGGCAAGCTGAATATCCTTCGATCGGTCGTGACCAAGTCGGCATGTCGCAAGTCGAATTGCGGTCGTCTTGGCGTTTTGCCCTTCTTAGTCAAAGCTAAGTCGGCAAGTTAGCTAGCCGCGTTGGTCGAAGCCCTTTGCCTTCAGAGGCGGGGGCCGTCGGTTCGACGATCGAGCCATAGGCTCGGTGTAGATTCGGCGATCGACGATCGAGCCATAGGTTCGGCATCGAGGCCCTTTGCCTTCAGAGGTCGAGGCCGTTGGTTCGACGATCGAGCCGTAGGCTCAGCGTAGATTCGACGATCGAGACGTAGATTCGATGATCGATGATCGAGCAGTAGATTCGACGATCGGTGATCGAGCCGTAGATTCGGCGATCGACGATCAAGCCGTAGATTCGGCATCGAGGCCCTTTGCCTTCAGAGGTCGAGGTCGTCGGTTCGATGATTGAGCCGTAGGCTCGGCATAGATTCGATGATCGAGACGTAGATTCGGCGATCGATGATCGAGCCATAGATTCGGCGATCGACGATCGAGCCATAGATTCGGCGATCAATGATTAAGCCGTAGATTCGACGATCGACGATCGAGTCGTAGGTTTGACGATCGACGATCGAGCCGTAAATTTGACGATCGGCTATCGAGCCATAGATTCGATGATCAAGACGTAGATTCGGCGATCAAGATATAGATTCGACGTAGATTCGACGATCAAGATGTAGATTCGGCGTAGATTCGATGATCGATGATCGAGCCGTAGATTCGGCGATTGAGCCACGTTGGTCGAAGCCTTTTGCCTTCAGAGGCCGAGACCATCGTAGATATTCCACTCCTTCGATCTCCATCAGGATCTGCACACGAGGAGCGGATAGAGGGGTGCAGGAGTCATACCTGCGATGCGTCGGTCTCGGACTCCGTCGTCGGGGCGAGACCCATCTATCAGTGGGGCCTACTGCGTTCAGCAAGAGTCCGATTTTTCTTTCGCTCCTCCTTCTGGCCCGTGCCCTCGGTTAGGCACCGGTCGGAAGCTCCTTCGTCCGCACGCATGTATTTATACACGCGCTCCAGCAATTCGGCATACGTCCGGAGGAGGATCTTGTCCAAGAAATATGTGAATCGGAACCTCCTTAGCCTCCTCTTCATGGCCGAGATAGCCATGTCTTTGTCGAGGTTCCGGACCTTAAATGTGGCCGCATTGAATTGGGCCACAAAGTGTCGGAGTGTCTCATTTTCTCCCTGCTTGAGGGAGAAAAGACTATCCAAGGTTCGTGGTGGTTTTCGGCTGGTGCTGAAACGGGCCACGAAAGAATACTCGAACTGTCCGAAAGAGTGGATACATCCTGAGCGGAGGTCGGAGTACTAGACCCTGGCAGCTTTACGAAGCGTGGCAGGAAAGCCGATGCAGAGGAGGACATCGGTTGCCCCCTGAATTGTCATGAGAGCCTTGTAGCTCTCCAGATGGTCAACTGGATCGATGAAGCTATCGTAAGGCTCCACGTGGGGCATCTTGAACCGACTAGGGATCGGTTCATCAAGGACAAATCGGGAGAGAGGTTGGGTGGTCCGGAAGTCGACATCGTTCGAAGACTTCTGACCATCCGCCTAGAGTTAGGCAAGCCGGCAGTCGATTTCTTCAAACTTACGTTCGTAGTCGTCCAACTGTCGGTGTTGTGAAACTCCAGGGGTCGAACCTCCCGACAAATTTGAGAGTTAGGCGGACGGTGTCCACGGCCGCTTTTCCTTCCTCGCTCGCTCCAGCTGGGAAAGAGAGAGACGTCGAGATCGGTGGGTGTCGCACCGTGGCTGCCTCGCTCCTTCTCGATGAGAGTGTTGAGACGACTGCTCTTAAGGATGAGACAGAAGTTGACGCGGGCATCGGCGGCTGCTTCTGGACGGCATAGGGTGCGCTGTCGGTTGTTCCGCCGATGGTTGCAGCAACTGAGTCGGTTGCTGTTGGAGATTTTTGACCGCGTCCGTCAGAACGGTCATTTGCCGCACGATCGCCGCGATTTGCATCTCCGTAGTTACCACCAGATGCGGAGAGCTGGGCTCCACCATGGAAGGTGAAAGAGGGGCCTCTTCCCGACGGGAAGAGCGGCTCGCCGATCCGATAGCTCTCAATCGCTGAGCTCTGATTTTCGTCATCTCGAGAGATTTTTTCAAGCTCTATGGAGCTTGCTGACTTACCTCTGTCGAACACTCCTATCTGGCACGCCAAACTGTTACGGCCAATCCCCTCATCGTCCGATCGTCGGGGTCGCGCACCTGCAAGAAAAGTCGTCACTGACCGAAAATGCTTTCGACGGAGACCCTCCGATGATCAAGTCAGAGAGAAGACTAGGCAACAGTGGAACTCAGCGAGAGAGAGAGAGAGCTAAAGAGCTCAAGAGCTTAGAGGCGCTTACCCACGCTTGAGAAAGCTTGAGATAGCTTACCAAGACTGTTGCCTTATCCCGTTTTATAGTAGAAAACGGTATGGTTCCACCATTAATGGTGCAGACAGCTGAGGAGTTGTCAAATCGCTGGGGGCTGTCAAATCGGCGTGGGTTGTCAGGTCATTAACCCCTGTCCTAAGCAGGACAACGCCCCACGACATTCGTACGGCATGTCCTTGGCAGGAGAATAGCCCATAGCGGTTGTACGACATTTGGACGGGCTGGTCGACTGTATGTTGGTATTCGGCTGCCGGGTCGTCGAATGGTAACTCGGAGACACCGTTGGCTGATCTGGTGCCTTGTGGAAGTCGGACGTCGGCTGCCACCTCCGACAATGAGTCGGTGATGTAGGTTCGATCGCTCGGTCGGTCGAAAACAATATGGATCTGTTCGGCCGGCATATCTTCGGTCGGATATGGTTGGCAGCCATTGTCGGAGTCGTTGTCGGAGTCGTCCGTCAGTTCGGTCGGTAGAATCGGACGTCGGTCGGACCGATTCGAGGGTAAGTCGGCATACAGGGGTCAGTCGGTATATTCCAACACACATATTCAACTTTTTGTCGAGACCTCCGAGCATCTGGATGACAGGATTTAGAGCACACCCAGTTTTTATCAGATTTAAATCATGATGTTTTTCTTATGATCTCTCTTTCTTTACCCTTTTGTGAATTATAACCCTTGTGTTTTTGCGTTTGGAGTTCAGGAGTGATCAAACGGTATTCAGTGATCAAATGGGCATCATAAGAACTCCCAGCTACAAATACCGGAAAGCATGCTCCAACCATAAGTTAGATGCCCGTACCAAGGTCATCCTATATCCCTTGGTCAATTAGATCATCTCACACATCTGGAGTCCTAGAACACTGATCAGAATGTTTGATAGCTGTCGTTACCTCTATTTCATATATTCTTCATCAAGCTGAGGTTCAAAAATTCAACCAAAGATGTAAAGCAGGCCGACTTCAAGGCAATTTCCAAGTTCTCATGGGGTAAATTTGAGAATAATAATAATTTATTCATCTGTAAACAATAATAACACAAATGGGCAGGATAGCCAAAAACGTTATTGGCTTTATCATGCTTAAAAACAGAGGCAGTCACGAATCTTCAAACAAGTAGTTTATTGTTGACCACCATTTATATATGAAAAAGTTAAGATTTGCATGTGCAGATCCCTGATCCTCTAAGTGATGTTAAATCATTAAATATTTCAAATACTATATGTTACCATATCCAAAAAATATCAAAATTTGATAAATTATTAGCTCCTAATCTATCCAAGTTCAATCAAATGATTGTAGTTTGGTGGTTAAAGAATATCTGATGGTTTTTTGTCAAAAATGTTACAACAAAACAGGAGTCCATGTCCACCATTAGAAATTCTTTAGGATTTTATCTTTCGGCACACCATCAGCCATTAGCATAGTTGTAACATCCTGCCACGTGATCATAGACATCAGTTAACATCAGTTCTACATTATCTAAATTAAGCCAGACTACTATTATATACCAAAAATAATGCCTATTATTACAAAGTCTAAAATGGAGTATCAAAAAAAAAAAAAAAAGAAAGTAGATGTATCTAAATTGTCTACAAATACAACATAGTACATATAAATAAGGATATTTCATGACAGCAGTAGTGATCTCGAGTGGTTTTACCATGATAGCTGTAAGAATTCTCCCCCCCCCCCCCCCCTAAAAAAAAAAGAGGCCACTACATAAATACCATTTTGCTTCTATAATTTGAGCTTGATTTCTATGTAAAAGGCACAAGATCCAACATCAAATACAAACCTAGAATGTTGCCGAACTTGTTAATTCAACATGAAGCAATATCACCTACATATGCATTCAGCATTCATGGAGTACCATGCTGCCAGTACTGATTTTTATCAGATAAATCTGCAACCTCAAAGCTAATTCTGTAATGTTGAATATTTTTTCTTAATTTAATTTTTTTTTTTTAAATTCAAATGCGAAACTTTTTACACAAAACAAGTATGTTTTGTTCTGAAGCACGGTGCCTTATTTATGATGTTTTTCCTGATATCCTGATTTTGTTTTCTAGTGTCTAATCCAATTACCTTAACCAACTTGGACCAGCATGCTCACTTCAACCATTAAATGTGCGCTCAAGCTCCTTTCTCTTGCTTGGTCTCACTTCCCTATCAATCTTTCCCTAACCTTTGGGCAAAGAACTATTTACCATCCATGAGATAACAAAACCTGGTAACCACAAAGCTCATTCCAAGTATATTCATAAATTTTTACTTAGAACAAAATTCAAAAAACTAAAGCTCGATATTGCCGTAATCCTAGTGCCTATCCTTCTTTCACCATGATCCATTAAGCAGCATAGCATTAAAAATTTTTTGCGGAGAAGCATAGCATTAAAAGTTGCAAGCCGAATAAGATAATCAGATGAGAAGGTTCAGGTCAGAGTTAGCAAGCAACTGCCCCAGGTGAATGTTGAAATGCGCACAGATGATTGTGAAGTGGAATGATGCAATATTATGAGCCTTGGGAAGAAGAGATTCAATTCTGGTTAATTTCTTCTGGTCCCGAAAGCACTAATTCTTCTGTCTGCTCCAGGTTTTAGCACTTGGATGGACTTATGGCGATAATGGAAGAAAATTTACCAAACTCTAATCAAAGAGTATTGGAATCCATATATGAGAAGGTTCAGGTCAGAAACACCAACAATATACCAAGAACACGTTTAAATGTCCACAGATAGGTGTGGAACAGCCATGCACTTAGTGTGGGTTTTGGGTATAGGAAGTCAGGCGCATCTGATGGGAATATCCCATGGTGATGCTGATCTCACACCATGCTCATGACATGTTAAGAAGGTTTTGCTATTTGCCATGGACCGTGTTCTGAAAAAGCTTCAAGAATGAACCGAGGCGTTTCAGAGAGGGACTTAAGTGAAGATTGAGGTGGCTATTACCTTGTGGCAGATCTACAAAAATAGGGTAGATGGAGCTGTGTAAGGTGAGGATCTAAAGATTGGTGATTTCATAGACCTTAGCTTTAGAAGAGCAAATGATCAGAGAAAATTAAACAAATAGGAATATGAAGAGTGATGTTGGAGGATCAGATCATGAGGATAAGGGTTTTTTTCCTGCAAGGGGGTAAGAAGAATTGTTAAAAAAGAATGTTGATATCTTCAAAGCTGCAAACTTTTGGGTTAGGGTGGAGAATACCTGTGAGGCAGAGGACTGACCATGCTTCATGTTTTCACTGAGATCTCCAATTCAAGACCACTATGATTGCAGAAAATTCGGGTAACTCTAGGACATAACAGTTCCTGATGTTTTATGGAGAAAACCATTTTGATGATTTACTGAATATTTGGTTTGCTGCAGCAACACCATTAGAGAGAGAGAGAGAGAGAGAGAGAGAGAGAGAGAGCCCATTTATAGCATACCAAATGCAAATAAAACACACTAAAAATCATAGAGAAAAAGAGTTCCATAGTGTTGTTGCTCAGATATGAAGTCAAAAATCAGTAATAGGGACCATTAATAAAGGCTCTTAGGGCCTGTTTGGATGCATGGATAATTAGTCAACAGAGAAGTGATGATTTCTAGTTGTCACCATCTCAAAAATGCGAGAGAAAGAAAGAATGATTTCTGGTTATGCTTTCTCTGATCACCCATGATCTCAATCTTTTAGGACAATAGACTCCCCTTAGAAAGTGTTTTTCAATCTTACCACATTACGGGATTTAAGAGCTCAGGATTTTCTAGATCAGAGAAAATAAAGACTCTCCACTTGGCTATGTTCTTCACAACCTTATCAAGAAATGGAAATATTCATAGTAAAAATTATATGGGCACCCAAATGGCCCCTTAATCAACATCTTCTGCAGGAAGATAGCTGCAGAACAGGAAATTGCTGCAGCTGCTCAGGGAATATAAACCAGCATAATTGCTAGCATCACAGAAATATGTCATACCTCAGTCATTTGTTTGTGTCCACAGAGCACTGCCCCAGTCGATGAAGGATTTAGAACTTGTTTGGCTCTAAAAAATGCAGCCTAGAAGAAGCTCAGAAAAATTAGCAAGCTAAAAATAATTGAAGTATTCAGTTTTCTAACAAATTGTAACATTTAAAAAAAATTAAAGCATCACCTATACATAGCCTTGTTCACCTTTCCATCTCTCATCTGGTTGTGACAAAATAGGTACAATTTTAACACCACTAGACTCCCAATCCTTGAACCTATCCTAAAGATGTGGAAGAGCACTATAAAAGTTACAGCTTTTCTGTTTGATTGATCACACAAGTACAGCAAACAGAACTGTAATACAATAAATTGTATTGCATATGAATTCTATCTTCCACACCTGATAAGCCATTCTCTGAAGGTTTCTCGCTCCATAATAAAGCCTCACATCCGATCTTTTATTTGCATTGATTCCTGACTCAATAAGTGAGCGAATTGGACTGCCAAGAGGGAAGCAAACACGTTAATAAAAGGGAGCAAGTTTTATTAGATTATTGCCAAGAATTATTGCAGATTATGAGACTCTAAACAGCATGTGCCAGTATCCCAGAACACAACTTCATCTAGCAGTGCTCTCAAAATTTCAGAGAAAAAGAAGTGCAGGATTATCTTCAAAACACATTGGTTGGAAGGCTTTTTCTATCCTTGTGATGGCTGCCAGACAGTACTTGAGATGCAGATAAAAACATTTAGGAGATATTTGATATTTGATATTGCCACTTTATTATGTGATACCCAACTATACAAACACACCTATGCAATGGTTAGGCAGTCTTTTGAACTCCTTCAGAACTTCTCTATATATAAGGAAAGAGCTGGGAGGTGGAACACCAACCCCCTCATTTCGACTCTGCTTTCTTTAATTTCTAAACTGCCCTTCATATACTTTGGTCTGTGCAAACCATTTCTGTTTCTTCTTGACCTCAACTACATGCATGCATGCACTAAATGTTAAATCAATAAATCAATGATGCAAAACCAATAATGGACTCTCCAAACTAGAGATCCACACTATTGGTTGTGACCTATGCCACTAAGAACACCTAGAAACCAAAAATCCCATCAATAAGGCAGGCTTTTTCTATCCTTGTGATGGCTGGAAAACAATACTCAAGACATGACAAACAACACCCAGGAGATATTTGATATTGCCACTTATTATGTGACACCCAACTATTCGTAAACACCTATGCAGTGCTTAGGCAGCTTTTTAAACTCCTTCAGAAATTCTTCTTTATATTTAATGCAAGCTTTGGGAGGTACAACACCGCCCCCCAAAAAAAAATTGACTCTGCTTTCTTTGATACCTAAACTGCCCCTAACACACTTCAGTTTGTGCAGATCTCTTTTTGTTCCATCTTGACCTCAGCTACATACATGCATGTATACATCACATGTTAAATCAATAAATTAATGATCCAAAATCAATAATGGACTCTTCATATTGGAGTTCCGCACTACTAATGATCCAAAGAACTGACAAAAACCTAGAAACCAAAAATGATAAGTTTTGGCAGGTCTCTAACCTGCGTATAAAGTGGGTACAAAAATTTTATAGTCTCTATGCGCATCTTGTGGGTGTAAAAATGGATATATACATATGTATATGTGTATGTAAAATATCTATGCCACAGACACTAGACTTTTTAGGAACTCCATTTTTGCTAATATTTCAAAGTTATCCTTCCCAACGAATATAACTCCCCGCCTCCAGTTTCTTTAGGACATCCCTTTTTTATATATATATATATATATATTTTTACATGCATTGCATGTGCCTGACTCTAGTTATAAACAATTGAAAAAGGAGGAAAAAAATCCAAAGGGAAGTGTGCAATACTCATTCGAACTGAGCCCTTTCTTTTCGCATATAATAAGTAGAAGTTACTTGGCTTTTCTTTTTAACTAGCTAAGTGGCTGGATTTATAACCTTATAAGATATACTTTGAAAACTTTTTGCATATCTTTCCTAACATTGTTGAAAGGCACCCTCTCTTTTAAAATGGCTGAAATTATTTGATTTTAAATAATGCAGGCCAACTTAATACTCATGTTATAAGAACTAACAATTATCACAAATAAATAAACAGAAGAAAAATTATCAAAAACTAAAATAAATCTAATGAATAGACAGTCAACCCATAGTTCTTATGAAAGTCAGTCTCATACTAACAGTCTATGTCCTTCACGCAAGTGAACCATCACTTCAACAAATTAGCCAAAATCTTGATCAGCACTTTACTCATTTATTAGGACTCCTATACTCGAATTTTGCTTCAAGAAAAATAATAACATTGGGGAAAGGGGCATAAGCAGAAGTGGAAACTTAATACGAATAATCTAAATAGGCAAACAATGGATTCATGATCTGGTTAAACAAAAAGTCATGATAAAGACCATTTATGTATGAAAATATTTGATAGCAATAAAAGCAAATTTTACCAATGAAATTGCAAACCACTATTCACAACTTTTTTCATGATTATGGATCAATAAAAATATGAGGTTTTTTACCACACATTGATCTAGAGTTGTCATAAAAGACCATGTAGATTTTGATGCCGGGAATCACCAATTAGCTTTAGGTCCAGGTGACCGTTCAAAGCCATTGGTAAGGCAGGCCTTTGCATTAATATGATTTCTAGAATGATGTTTTAAGCATACCAGAGTAATTACTCCTAAAATGAGATGTGTAGAACTCATTCCTTCATGAACTTGTACCACTTTATTGACCCAAGAAAACTGCTATCTAGCATTCTAAACAAGTAAATTTTGGGCGCATCATCATATCAAATATCATAAAATAGACGGAACAGACAAAGTAGCCATGCGATACTCCAAAGGTAGTATGATATCCAATACGGTATGTATTTTCAGCATTTGTTCACATTAGGATAGAAAAGTAATTGTCTGGACTTACATATTTTATCAGCTTATACAATCCCTTAGCATAATGCGATTTCGGATTTTGTTTTTATGGGACGTCTACAGAGATGCTTTTGTGTGTGCATGTTTGTATATCATATTTACATTGTTGTTAGATAAGAATGTTATTTTATATGACCATCTTTAGAAGCATCACACGATTATCTCATTGATGGAATTCTCTTTCTTTTTGGTGGTTAATGGAATGCATATTTGCTTGGTCCACTCTTATCTTTTCTTTGACATTGATTTCTGGCTTCTAAAATTAGACTTGCCTGTTTTCCTTAAAAAAATTTACTTGCCAGTAGGAAAGCACATAGCAAGACACAAGAAACTTGCACCACTTAGAAGTTCTGTTAAATTGGTTTTTATACTTATTAGCTGTTTGTTTTAACTTCGGACAATCTGGGTGTTGAGTTTGGTCTCCTTTTATCGTGTTTGTATTCTGTAATCTATGTTGTTGATTGGTATAAGTTCAGTTCATTACAATCATATTGTAGTTACCTTTTCTCAATTCCTTGTTGCTCTACATTTTATATTTTAGTTTTTTGTCACTTTCATTAGGTTATTTCCGAGTACTTCAGTTTATGATTGTTCGGTAATCAGTATATTGGCAAACTATCAGATACTCTCTTGATTCCTGCTACAAGCTTCCTTTTATTTTATCCTTTCATGCATTACTCACCTGTACACTGTAATTAACATTACGGGAGCTGCTTTTCTGACGTTCTACATGACTATATGGTGCTTTTTTTTGCCCCTTCTGGAACAGCGACTCTTCTAGGGATTAATCGTTTTACATGATTAATCTAGTAGCTGTCGATATCAAGGCCATCACTTTGATTTGTCCTGGTGGGCGTTGGCTATATTCAGGACGCCATGTTATTCTGATGTGGAGTAAATTCTATCCTTCTGATTGGCGTTGCGAAACCAAATTTCCCAGTGCTAAATCCTTACACTGTTACACAGGTGGATGGAATACGTTTCTTATGGAGTAAGTCGGCCTGGGCCGGCACCACCTTGGACTAATTCGGCCTGGGCCGGCACCACCTTGCTACGCGACGCTTCTATCGGTCTTTCTGTCTGGTGATCGTGATCATGGCCGTGTTTCTCTGAGGGGATGCTGACATTTGTGAACGAATGCTATCAGGCATCTTTCGTAGTCTTATATTAGCGAACAAATGATTATTACAGTTTGACATCTCTTTTTAGTAGACCTCACCTTGCTAATAATATTAAACCGTCCATTGACGTTCTACGTGCAGGTCTCATCATTTTGAATAATTAATTACGTCTATGCTAGCTATGTTGAACTAGTGAAGCTTATTTATTTCTGATCTTCTTCTCGCCAACTATACTTTAAACTGTGTTGATGTATTAATCTCATGCTGATGTATGATTGTGCTGATACTGTTAATCCTCTGCTCGGACTACTAGCAGACGAGCTTGGGTTTCCAAATATGAACATAATATCTAATATACAAGATTAAATCATATATTTAGAAATTGTACCTCATTATTTAGAGATCCATATGAAACCTGGAATGCAACTGTAGTGGTATGTGCTACTGTGTATTTATGCTTTTTTTTTTTTGGTAAAAAAAGTGTTGTGTAAATGAGGTTCTATTATGAATATATCGTCGTCGTCGTCGTCGTCGTCGTCGTCATTATTATTAATGATTATGATAATTATAATCATCGTCGAATCTTGATTTTCAATTTTAATATCTCTTTTTCAATATTTTTATCAAATTTGGATATAACTTTAATTTTGGGGATTTGAATTTTGACTCTAAATGTCTATCACAATGTACAATTGCATCTTCCTTCCATAACAAAGTCATTTATTGGAGATTATGGGGGAGCCAAAATCTTCTGGGATAACATCATTCAGAACCTCATACCCTGCTAGGAGGCACAGGGGTATTATCAGGTAGCTAACGCTCGGCTAGGAAGATCATTTTGAAGCACATCCTGTATCATATTCAACTTCCGAATCCATATTAGAAATTTTATAGGATTATAACCATAAATACATGCTTCAGTACATATCATGCATTGGACAGCTCAAATAATTCATAAAAATAACTAGAACCTGCTAGCAAAATGGGTGCTCCCAAACATTTTTCCATGCAATGGATCACGGTGAGATACTCCTTGAATATTATTTATACGAGGTAATCAATGATTGATAGGGGTGCAAATGAATTGGGCGGATCAGATTATGGATGATCCTGATCCAATATTAGATCTAGATCGAATTCAATAGAGAATCTAATTGGACGGACACATGATCAAATTTTTCAATCTAACAGGTCATTGAGATCGGATCGGACCAATGAATAATTTGGTTTCAACTCGAAAAATTCGAGTCCAAATCGGATTTGAGCCGAATATGGCCGATTATGTTTTAATTAACATACAATCAAATATTATTAACTATAAAAAATAAATAATAAATAATATTATTTTCAAAATAAATTAAGATTTAAAAATAATTTTAAATCTATCTTTATGTTAAAAAAATTATTTATATAAATCTTAAATCATAATTTAAAAGCTGAAACAGGTTCGAGTTCAATGATATATTAGATTTGGATTGGATTGGATCTAAATTCAGTAAATTTAGATTCAATTTAAAAAATAAAATAAATTTAATTTTAAAATCTGACTTGATCCTACGAATCTTTTAAAATGATCCAGGTTGGATCTCAAGGACCGGGCCAGCTTCGTTCCATCAACTATCTCCTCTTTTATAATTGAATAAGATAAATAATTTATCAGAGTAAAAATGTTCATCAATTATGAGAGAACAGTTATATATAGAAATAGTATATTTTGTTATATGTACGCGGAAAATGTTTTGCCCTAAAACAATTTTCTAGCAAGAGTTTTTTATGCTTTTGGGGAAAATTTCCCAGCCATATAAGGTTATTGAAGCTTGAACTTTTGCCAACGGAGAACCTTGGAACTCTCATTCGGACACCCCCAAAATGAAATAAGAGTAGCACAAAGCAAGGAAAAGTAGAGCCACACACGTATCACATTATATCTCCCAAACAAATTATTTTTCTTTTTCTAAAAAGAAGAAATACCCGATACTTCTTCGGTGCTGGCTATGCCGCTACCCTCTCCCCCTTTGGCGGCTGCGACGACCGATCCCTGCTCCCTTCCAACCTTTTCGCGTTCTCTTTCTTGAAATAAAAAGCGAAGCAGTAGAGGAGAAGAGATGGTTGCGGTCGCCCAGTCTTCCCCTCCACGTCCTCTGCTCCGCCTCCTGCCTCATGCCCCCTCCCTCATGTCTCCTCTCCCCCTCCCCCGCCTCCGCCCACCATCGGTCTGGACGGCAGAAATCCAACGGTGGATAATAGTCTCCACACGACTCGACAGTATGTACAGACTAACACCGTATATACGCGTCACTCTATAAATATGGGCTCGCCGAGCGTGCGATCCCTCTCTCGCACGCTATATCTTCTTTTCTGCAGACGCGTCCTCGCCGCCTCCGCCCCTCCTGTCTTCTGCTGCCTTTTTCGTCCGTCTGGTAAGATCTTAGGGCTTTAATTGCTTTTCCCCGTAATATTCTTTTTCTTTTGATCGAGGGCCATGTAGATCTCAGATCCCTCTTTCTCTTTCCTTCTTTTTCCATTTTTTAGGGGTTTTTTTTTTGCTTGGATGTCATTGATTTTTGATTTCGTTTGTTTTCTTGTGGTGAAATCTGGATCCTGGAATTTAGGTTGTTTTGCGCTGGATCTTGCCCTTCTTTAGGGTTTTGTTGGCGGAATTTGGGGTTTAGGGTTTTGGCGTCGATGTCGTGGGGCTTCTTTAGGGTTTTGTCGTTATTTCAACTGGTTCTTCTCCTCATATTGAACTGGAACCATGATTTTTAGGGGTTTCCCCCTCTTTTCTCTGGATATGTGCTTTTAGGCTTGAATCTTAGATCGTATTGCCTTTTTCTCTGCTGTATTCCAATTTTTTGTTTCTTCTAAGGGTTTTTTTTTCATAAAGCTATGTTGCCTGAGCGAGATCTCTTGGTTCTTGCATCTTCACCAGTTCAGATTTTGGACGACGGTGAAAGTTTGAATGATGATATTTTTTATGGTAGTGTAATGTGTTTCATTCCACCTAATTGGTTTTAATTTCCAATAATTAGTATTGCTTTGATGATAAGCCTATCTTTTTATTGTATTTCTTGGTTTGTAATTATAAATTTTGTTCTACATTCTCTCATATCAAATGCGTGGAGAGTAAAGAAACTTTCTTGTTTGGTTTTAAGCAACTTTGAATTGGTGTATTTGGTCCTGGCATAAGGTGATTTTTGTTTATTGTATTTAATCATGATGTGGCAATTTTGTGTCCTGCTGATCGTTGTTTGCGGTGAGAGTGTTTGACCTCCAACATTTTATTGTTGACATTCCTCTGCAGGACTATCCTTATTTTTCATTCTTTTGGTGTATCCTGATTTTATTCTGAAGTGCCTGAAAATTATGGCATCATCATTAACTTCTTAGGTCAGACTACGATCACACTAGTGATGCTTTTATACTGCAGCAGCATATAGACATTTTCATGCTGGCAGAATGAACTGCATAATTTTTTTTAATAATCTCCCAGCAGTATGAGCATAATTTTTTTTACTAATCTCCCAGCAGTATGATCTGGCGACCAACTAGTGCTTACAAGATATATGCTGTTGATACATTAACAGTTAGAGCAAATTATGAGCATCAATTCTTGGGGATCTTTGGAACATGTCTTTTTTGGTGTGGTCCATAAGTTGTCAATGCTTGCCTCTACAGAGGGTTCTAAGTTGATTTTTTGATTAATCTGTAATTGTTTTATATCGTGGATCTTGGGGAATTGATATAATAGTACTGTAGTCCAAGATCCTCGCTCTTTTCAGTTGAAAGTATGTTTAAAAGCTAGACTGGTTCTTTAAGTTATTTCTGCTGGTTGCTTTTCTTATTTATTATATCTTTTCTCTAGGAGAAAATTTGGAGTGAATGTGGTTCCTATTAGTCAAGCTTGGTAAGGCTGCTTCTGAGCTGGCAAGTTCCAAGCAAGCATCAGAAAAGAAATCCTCCCATAAACATCTCGTTATTGATGTTGTTGAAGGTTAAGTTAGACTAAGTTGTTAATCCAAATTGCAAGCTTAATAAAAGACCAACAAATACTTTTCACATTCATGATTATATATCCATCTACATCTGATAAAAAAGGGTAGACCATTGCATGAGGCTCCCGCCAATGTAGAACTAGTAGAGAGTTAGATTTATGCAGCCTTATCCCTGCATGCAGGTTTCTATATGTTGTAATTGTGACACTAAGGTTTTAATGAAGCAACCTTACTGTTGTGCCAAGGCTCTCCCTCGCGTGCGTGTGTGTATGCATGCGTGCATGCATGCAGGTTTTAATGAAGCAACCTTATTGGTGCACCACGGCTCTCCCTCATGTGTATACATACATACGTACATATACATATGTGTGTATGTATATGTACACACGCACGTACACACACACATATGTACATATACATTTGTATGCATGTACACACACACACATACACGCAATTATTAAATGTTTAAATTCTCATTGTGTAATTTGCTTAATTTGCCTTTTTATATTTCTGATTTTGCATTTTTTTTTGTTCGACATATTTTATTGTATTTTGCAATTGGTCTTTTGTTAGTTCTGTATTTTGTACTTTTATTTGTGTTTTGTATTTTTTTTCATCTAACTTGTTTCATTGTACGTATGTATGTACATACATATACATATGAATGTATGTACACACACGCATGCGCGCGCATACACACACATGTTTACATATACATATGTATGTATGCACACACACACACAATTATTTAATTTTTAAATTCTCGTTCTGTAATTTGCTTAATTTGCCTTTTTATATTTCTGATTTTGCTTTTTTTTTTATTTGACATATTTTATTGTATTTTGCAATTGGTCTTTTGCTAGTTCTGTATTTTGTACTTTTATTTGTGTTTTGTATTTTTTATTTAACTTGTTTCATTATTTGCACATGCAGCTGCGCTTTCGGCTTTGTACCTTCTGTTTTATGTTTTCATGCTTGTTTTAATTTTGTTCTCCTGTTTGTTGTCTTATAAATTAATTAACCTCAAGTTTTATGTTTTTTATATTTTGATTGGCATTTCTTTTTTCTTTTTCAGCAGATCTGTTGTAAGTGCTGTGTTTTTTTTAATTTCTATATTTAAAAGTTTTAGAATCTATTTGGTTTAGGGTTTTAGGGTTTTTAGGGTTTAGGGTTTAGTTTCTAGTTAATTCTATAGAGGTGGAATCACCTAATATTTAGATATGCTGATTTTTATTTCTTGCTCTCTTTTTGATGATGCTTCTTAAGTTATGTATGATTATGCATAAGAGCCAATGCACCCTTGGCTGAAGCTTGTGGGTCCTAAGATGTGACTAGAATTTGATAACAAGAATGCAGGCAGCATTGTATTGAATAATAGGTACGAGTATATTCTCACACTTGGATCAAAATTCATTCTAACTTAAATTTAGTCATAAACAGCAATAAGAAGGCGTTTATCTGTCTAATATGAATTCAAGCCTCATGAAGGTATGATTAGGTTGAATTTTTGAGGTCCTTGAAAGGTGCTTTTTTCTATGGATGTCCTTCTTTTTAAAGATTGTAGGTTGAGGAGGTACAATATAGAAGTCTTGCTTTAGAAGGAAAGTGGCAATGATATGATAAGTTGTGAACCTCATCTTAAACTCAAACATCTGTAATTTTTTCTTCTTTTTTTGGGAACAGGTCTTGTGTAGTTTGCAGTCGCACAGATAGCGGAGCACCTACCACTGTATAACTATGTCTTGCCTAGTCATTCTTTACGTATTGGATTGTCAATGGCATTTATGTAATGATTTGAGCCTTTTGAGTTAAAGGCACGGTGATTTAGCTTCTTCATAACATACATTTTGTGATTGTGGTGTCTGACTTATATATAGATGAGATGTAATTAAGCAGTTCCTTATTTCTTTTATGACCTTATTATGAATTTAAACTGCCAAAAACAACCCCCTCCTTTCCCCCCTTTTCTCAGCAACTGCCTTTTCAGCCTCTATTGTGGTGGAAGTTTGGTTGTCCTTTCTTTTTGCATCAGTTTTCTCCCATTCATATTTTTAAAAATATCATTTTAGATTTAATCATGGTGATTATTGACTTCAAATTTTCTTTTCCTTTCTCAGCTTCCAATTGGAAAGGAGATAAGATTCCTTCTTGTTGATTTAAGGTGTTTGAGCCTGTTTTCCCGAAGCCTTTGCATAAGGTAAGAATGTTGATCACGTGGTTCTTCCTCTTGTTTTTCATTCTTAACATTGCAATCTTTTGGTTGTATTTTCTTTTTTATATTATAATGATCCAAACAAACCCATCATTATTATTGACAAGTTGAACACAATGGACTCCAACCACATTAATTCTTAGTGATCGAGAGTTTTCATGGGAGAGTACCAACCTTTACAGAAGCATCATACAACATGTTTATTCTATAGGATATGCAGAATTATCTTATACATAAAAATCAACCTTGACTACAAGAACTGAGCCTGAACATTGGTAAGTGACATGTACAGGGACCAAGGAAATCAACAAATCTGCCACTTAAAAGAAAGCTGAGATTAATATGTAGGATTATTTCTGAACCACTTTATTTTAATTTCTCCATTCTGCTTGTCTATACAATTGAAATGTTGCAAAAAGCTCACCTGTGCATTAAACTTAAGGAAAATTTCTTTAGAAAACATTCCAAGTGCTTTAATAGATGGGCACAGTTTGTGGGCGGTCAAGGGACCATGTAGCACATATGCAGGTGGATATATGATTAGTTTTTTTTTTTCAATATAAATTAATATTGGATACAACAAAATGACTGCTGATTTACCACTTTATAGCTAAATAATAGCAATGTTTAATGACAATAATAGCTAACAATTGATAAATATTAATGTTAACTTTATTAATATTGGTAACTTTATTAATATTGATAAATAATGTCAATGTTTAATGACAATAACAGCTAACAATTGGTGTTTACTACTTTACACGTAATAGTTTGTCATGATAGCACAAGTAATAAACATTATTAATATCAACATCCAGTCCAACTCATATTTAGTAGCACAATGCTAGGTGGACTGCCTTTTTTGGCCTTCATGGCTATGGCTGGAAATGGTAACTGTGTATAGGTAATTTGGTTTGGTCAAGGGATGATATCTGCATATGCGGCTACATATGCAGCCATATGCACTGCATTTTAGAACCATGAATATGCTCTAGAGTAGCTTAGGAGAACTAGAAGCAGAAGAACCAGTGCTGCCATATTTTTTTTAATTAAAGAGGGAGGGTTCTCATCACCTGGATTAAACATAGAACTTTTCACCTAATTTTGTTAATGTCAACATAAATTTTTGTTTTTTAGGAGTTGGGGACAAACATTCACATGGTCACACATGTGTGGGAAGGGCTAAAACAGCTGGTCCAGTTCCTTACTGTGTTAGATGCTAGGCAGTAAGTTCATGTCATTTGATTGTCCAACCCTTAGAATTGTAGGCATCACCATATTTTGGTGGTCAATCTACACTCTTCTCCGGCTTCCAATACTCCTGGCATTCCAGACTTAAAATCTTTTTGGTTATATGATCTAGCGGGCATTACATTATACTTGGTGGAAAATGCTGAGTTTTGAGCAATTGAGTCTTCCTTTATCTTACCCCTCCCACCTAACTCCTCTCCTACACTCATTTTCCACTGCAAATTGTCATTTTTCCACATCTTGGCATTGAAGATCTGTCCATTTACTCGGTTGGTAAATGACTTTTGGCAGACTATATGTGATGTTGCCTTGTTTTTCGTGTGCTTTGGAGGTGACTGGTTTCAGATTCTCGTGTGATATTGCCACATGTGATACCTTGTATCCATTAGTTAGTCTGCAGTAACTAGGATTGAAGATATCATCAACCGCTGTTAATTTTCCTATTAACATCTTTGGTGTCAGAAACCGCCTACCCGGACTTTTCTATGTAATAGATACATTATATATGTATGCATATGTTTGTGTATTGATTTCCTTCAACAGATGTTGGTGCGGTTGCTCTTTCTTCTTCTGAGTCGATTAGATAGGCTCAACTATCTCTGTAGCAAATTGATCTCTTCTTTCTATGTTGATGTTTACTTATGTTTGAGTGCCCACCTATCTCTATTTGTTGTGGATGAAATCCAGTTTTTGGGAGTGCCACTGCCACCAAAGAATATGTTTTTGCTTCATGAGAAAGGGAGTATGTGAGATAGAAAGAGCTAAGAAAATCGATTCCTATTTGAGGAGTGCATAACCGCATGAATAAGCTCACATCAACCCATCAATTTTGGATCCAATTTAGGATTTTGCTTCGGAGTACCGGGAAGGAATTGGAATGTAATAGTATTGATTTATATTCTTTTTGGTTAAATCAAACAAAATTGAGCAATTCTAATTCTGTAAGATTGAATAAATATTCGATTGACAATTTGGTATAATTGTTATGCTTGGCGTGTCTCTGTAGTTTTTCTTTATAGTTTATATATATGTATGTATGTATGTATTGGAACTTACGAATCATTGGATGCATGAAGAACTAACATTGATTTTTCTCTTTTGTGAGATGCACTTCCTTGCATCATCTCACCATTATGCAGGTGTCAAGTTGGACTTTTATAATATTAAATGGACAGCAAGAAGTTTTTGCAGTTGGTTGAAGAGAAGAAAAAGAGAATGCTGGAGAAGAGAGAAGCCCCCCTAAAATGGGAACAGAAGCTAGAATCTGCAGCCAAGGCAAAAGCTGATGTGGAAACAAAGGAGAGGAAGCTGAAGGCCATAAAGCACAAGAGGAAGATGGATTCAGCATCTGATTATGACAGTGATTCTGATGACAGTGACATTGACAGGAAGCACAGGAAGAAGAAGGCTCACAAAAAACACCGGAAACATGGTCATTCCGACTCCTCAGAAGACATCGGGAGGTGTAGACACAGATCAAAGAAAAGGAACACAAGCTCAAGTGATGAGAGCAGCAGTGATGGATACTATAGCGGGTCTGAGGAAGATCATCGGAGGAAGAGACGCTCCAAGAAGAGGAGGCATGGACATCATTCTTCAAGAACAGAGTCCAGCAGCTCAGGATCAAGTAGTGAAGATGAAGTCAGAGGAGTACGAAAGGGCCACTCTAGGCACCATAAGCGCCACCACAGATCAAATGATGAGGACTCAGCATCAGACTCTGAACAGAGGAAGACTCACTTGAAGCGGAATCACCATCATATATCAAGTACTGATGATTCTGTGTCAGATTCTGATGATCACAGGCATAATAGAAGGAGCCACTCTGTGGGGAAGTCATCAGATGATGACTGGGAGGAGGTTGGGAAGCAAAGAGATACCAAGAAGCCTCATCACAAGCACGAGCACCACCACCACCCTCGCCATCACAATCATCGCCATCATGATCATCATCGTAATTTGGTGGATTCAAATGGTAAACAGGGAGAGCATGAAAGAAAGCAATCTCCTGATGAAGGTGATAACAGTTGAAATTGATTTTAGTACCGACCGTCCATCATTCTTTTTGCTTGGAAATGATTAGATGCATGACGTGAAGGCTTGGAGTACCTACTAGTTCAAGGTGGGCAGGGATGACGAGACTTGATTTAGAATGTTGGTGATTTGGGCGTGTTCGCAGAACACAAGTGCATGAGTAAACTTGTTTGATTGTTTTTGGTGTCTGTTTTAGTTGGTGCTGCATGTCCGGAACTTTTATTGTTGCTTCTAACGAAACTTGGATAGCCTTGGATGACTCCATTCAAATTATGTTGTCTCAAATGTTTAATTTGGTTATTCTAGGCTGATACGGTTAGAACTAATCGACAGTTGCAGCTGTATTTAAGCGGAACTTCTCATTTTTAAAGTTGCGTAAGTTGCGTATGTAATCTTCTCTTATTGGCTTATATTGAACTTTAGTGGTAGTTAACTTGATTTCCAGTTTTGCAGGGCACCTGGCTTATGCCTCAACCGTGTCTTGGAATTTCTAATATTTTAATGTAAGATTCTGACATAGGGTGATCTCTTTGATGAAATGTTGTTCTGTGGATCCTTACGACGTTAGGATGAGAAAAAGGTTGTGTTTCATCGTTCTTAGAAAGGTTTTTAGCAGTTTATGCATCAGAAGGGGTTTTTGCAAGCAATTTTTTGGTGGCCTTGATGGCTGGATCTTTTGATTTTGTCGGATCTTAATCTGATACCGATTCGGTGACTTCGGGTTTTTTTGTTAGCTATAGCGCTCTTAGACATGTAAAGAAAGGGATTTTAATTAGAGCCTCTAATTAGACGAATAATGCATCACTGTGTCAACTATTGTTATTACAGAAACAAGCAGGGCGACTGGTAAAACCGGTCCTTGTTCAAACATTGTTCGTGTAATGCTGGGCTCATGCTGCATTTTGATTGGAAGGCCTGAAAAGAATGGTCGTGACGAATACTCCCATCAGGTAGGGAAGGTCCACGTGAACTAGGTACCAACAAATGTCACGAGTTAGACGTGAATAAGCATTTCATGCATCATGCTGCCGGAAAATGATATGCATTTTCTTCAAAATGATAGGGAAAAAGTTCATTTGCTAACCAGAACTCACATATTCAACTTTTTGTCGAGACCTCTGAGCATCTGAATGACAGGATTTAGAGCGCACCCAGATTTTATCAGATTTAAATCATGATGTTTTTCTAATGATCTCCTTTTCTTTACCCTTTTGTGAATTATAACCCTTGTGTTTTTGCGTTTGGAGTTCAGGAGTGATCAAACGGTATTCAGTGATCAAATGGGCATCCTAAGAACTCCCAGCTACAAATACTGGAAAGCATGCTCCAACCATATGTTAGATGCCTGTACCAAGGTCATTCTATATCCCTTGGTCAATTAGATCATCTCACACATCTGGAGTCCTAGAACACTGATCAGAATGTTTGATAGCTGTCATTACCTCCTTTATTTCATATATTCTTCATCAAGCTCAGGTTCAAAAATTCAACCAAAGATGTAAAGCAGGCCAACTTCAAGGCAATTTCCAACTTCTCATGGGGTAAATTTAAGAATAATAATAATTTATTCATCTGTAGACTATAATAACACAAATAGGCAGGATAGCCAAAAATGTCATTGGCTTTATCATGCTTAAAAACAGCGGCAGTCATGAATCTTCAAACAAGTAGTTTATTGTTGACCACCATTTATATATGAAAAAGTTAAGATTTGCATGTGCAGATCCCTGGTCCTCAAGTGATATTAAATCACTAGACATTTCAAATACTATATGTTACAATATCCGAAAAATATCAAAATTTGATAAATTATTAGCTCCTAATCTATCCAAGTTCAATCAAATGATTGTAGTTTGGTGGTTAAAGAATACCTGATGGTTTTTTTGTCAAAAATGTTACAACAAAACAGGAGTCCTTGTCCACCATTAGAAATTCTTCAGGATTTTATCTTTCGGCACACCATCAGCCACAAGCACAGTTGTAACATCCTGCCACGTGATCATAGACATTAGTTCACATCAGTTCTACATTATCTAAATTAAGCCAGACTACTATTATTTACCAAAAATAATGCCTATTATTACAAAGTCTAAAATAGAGTATCCAAAAAAAAAAAGCAGATGTATCTAAATTTGTCTACAAATACAACATATAACATATAAATAAGGATATTTCATGAGAGCACTAGTGATCTCGAGTGGTTTTACCATGATAGCTGTAAGAATCTCAACCCCCCCCAACAAAAAAAAAAAAAAAAAAAACAGCCACTACATAAATACCATCATGACTTCTATAATTTGAGCTTGATTTCTGTGTAAAAAGTCACAAGATCCAACATCGCATACAAACCTAGAATGTTGCTGAACTTGTTAATTCAACATGAAGTAATATCACCTACATATGCATTCAGCATTCATGGAGTACTATGCTGCCAGTACTGACTTTTATCAGATAAATCTGCAACCTCAAAGCTAATTCTGTAATGTTGTATATTTCTTCTTAATTTAATTTTCCTTTTGAAATTCAACTGCAAAACTTTTTATACAAAACATACTTGTTTTGTTCTGAAGTACGGTGCCTTATTTATGATGTTTTTCCTGATATCCTGATTTTGTTTTCTGGTGTCTAATCCAAGTACCTTAACCATCTTGGACCAACATGCTGACTTCAACAATTAAATGTGTGCTCAAGCTCCTTTCTCTTGCTTGGTCTCACTTCCCTATCGATCTTTCACTAACCTTTGGGCAAAGAACTATTTACGATCCATGAGATAACAAAACCCGGTAACCACAAAGCTCATTCCAAGTATATTCATAAATTTTTACTTAGAACAAAATTCGAAAAACTAAAGCCCGATATTGCTGTAATCCTAGTGCCTATCCTCCTTTCACCATGATCCATCAAGCAGCATAGCATTAAAAGTTTTTTGCGGAGAAGCATAGCATTAAAAGTTGCAAGCCGAATAAGATAATCAGATGAGAAGGTTCAGGTCAGAGTTAGCAAGCAACTGCCCCAGGTGAATGTTGAAATGCGCACAGATGATTGTGAAGCGGAATGATGCACTATTATGAGCATTGGGAAGAAGAGATTCAACTCTGGTTAATCTCTTCTGGTCCCGAAAGCACTAATTCTTCTGTCTGCTCCAGGTTTTAGCACTTGGATGGACTTATGGCGATAATGGAAGAAAATTTACCTAACTCTAATCAAAGGGTATTGGAATCCATATATGAGAAGGTTCAGGTCAGAAACACCAACAATACACCAAGAACACGTTTAAATGTCCACAGATAACTGTGGAACAGTCATGCACTTAGTGTGGGTTTTGGGTATAGGAAGTTAGGCACATCTGATGGGAATATCCCATGGTGATGCTGATCTCACACCATGCTTATAACATGTTAAGAAGGTTTTGCTATTTGCCATGGACCGTGTTCTGAAAAAGCTTCACGAATGAACCGAGGTGTTTCAGAGAGGGACTTAAGTGAAGATTGAGGTGGCTATTACCTTGCGGCAGATCTACAAAAGTAGGGTAGATGGAGCTGTGTAAGGTGAAATCTAAAGATTGGTGATTTCATAGACCTTAGCTTTAGAAAAGCAAATGATCAGAGAAAACTGAACAAATAGAAATATGAGAGTAATGTTGGAGGATCAGATCATGAGGATAAAGGGGTTTTTTTTTTGCAAGGGGGCAAGAAGAATTGTTAAAAAAAAATGTTGATATCTTCAAAGCTGCAAACTATTGGGTTAGGGTGGAGAATACCTGTGAGGCAGAGGACTGACCATGCTTCATGTTTTCACTGAGATCTCCAATTCAAGACCACTATGATTGCAGAAAATTCGGGTAACTCTAGGACATAACAGTTCCTGATGTTTTATGGAGAAACCCATTTTGAGGATTTACTGAATATTTGGTTTGCTACAGAAACACCATTATAGAGAGAGAGAGAGAGAGAGAGAGAGAGAGAGAGAGAGAGAGAGCCCAATTATAGCATACCGGATGCAAATAACACACACTAAAAATCACAGAGGAAAAGAATTCCAGAGTGTTGTTGCTCAGATATGAAGTCAAAAATCAGTAAAAGGGACCATTAATAAAGGCTCTTAGGACCTGTTTGGATGCATGGATAATTAGTCACCAGAGAAGTGATGGTTTCTAGTTGTCACCATCTCAAAAATGCGAGAGAAACAAAGAACGATTTCTGGTTATGATTTCTTTGATCACCTATGATCTCAATCTTTTAGGACAATAGACTCCCCTCAGAAGGTGTTTTTCAATATTACTACATTATGGAATTTAAGAGCTCAGGATTTCCTAGATCAGAGAAAAAAAAGGACTCTCCGCTTGGCTATGTTCTTCACAGCCTTATCAAGAGATGGAAATATTCATAGTAAAAATTATATGGGCACCCAAATGGCCCCTTAATCAACATCTTCTGCCAGGAAGATCGCTGCAGAATACGAAATTGCTGCAGCTACTCAGGGAATATAAACCAGCATAATTGCTAGCATCACAGAAATATGTCATACCTTAATCATTTGTTTGTGTCCACAGAGCACTGCCCCAGTCGATGAAGGATTTAGAACTTGTTTGGCTCTAGAAAATGCAGCCTAGAAGAAGCTCAGAAAAATTAGGAAGCTAAAAATAATTGAAGTATTCAATTTTCTAACAAATTGTAACATTTAAAAAAAAAAAATAAAGCATCACCTGTACATAGCCTTGTTCACCTTTCCATCTATCATCTGGTTGTGACAAAACAGGTACAATTTTAACACCACTAGACTCCCAAACCTTGAACCTATCCTAAAGATGTAGAAGAGCACTATAAAAGTTACAAGCTTTTCTGTTTGATTGATCAGACCAATACAGCAAACAGAACTGTAATACAATAAATTGTATTGTATATGAATTCTATCTTCCACACCTGATAAGCCATTCTCTGAAGGTTTCTCGCTCCATAATAAAGCCTCACATCCGATCTTTTATTTGCATTGATTCCTGACTCAATAAGTGAGCGAATTGGACTGCCAAGAGGGAAGCAAACATGTTAATAAAAGGGAGCAAGTTTTATTAGATTATTGCCAAGAATTATTGCATATTATGAGACTCTAAACAGCATGTGCCAGTGTCCCAGAACACAACTTCATCTAGCAGTGCTCTCAAAATTTCAGAGAAAAAGAAGTACAGGATTATCTCCAAAACACATTGGTTGGAAGGCTTTTTCTATCCTTGTGATGGCTGCAAGACAGTACTCGAGATAGAGATAAAAACATTTAGGAGATATTTGATATTGCCACTTTATTATGTGATACCCAACTATACAAACACACCTATGCAATGGTTAGGCAGTCTTTTGAACTCCTTCAGAACTTCTCTATATATAAGGAAAGAGCTGGGAGGTGTAACACCAACCCCCTTATTTCGACTCTGCTTTCTTTGATTTCTAAACTGCCCTTCATATACTTTGGTCTGTGCAAACCATTTCTGTTTCTTCTTGACCTCAACTACATGCATGCATGCACTAAATGTTAAATCAATAAATCAATGATGCAAAACCAATAATGGACTCTCCAAACCAGAGATCCACACTATTGGTTGTGACCTATACCACTAAGAACACCTAGAAACCAAAAATCGCATCAATAAGGCAGGCTTTTTCTATCCTTGTGATGGCTGGAAAACAATACTCGTGATAGGACAAACAACACCCAGGAGATATTTGATATTGCCACTTATTATGTGACACGCAACTATACGTAAACACCTATGCAGTGCTTAGGCAGCTTTTTAAACTCCTTCAGAAATTCTTCTCTATGTTTAATGCAAGCTTTGGGAGGTGCAACACTGCCCCCCCCCCTAAATTTGACTCTGCTTTCTTTAATACCTAAACTGCCCCTAACATACTTCAGTCTGTGCAAATCTCTTTTTGTTCCTTCTTGACCTTAGCTACATACATGCATGTATACATCACATGTTAAATCAATAAATTAATGATCCAAAATCAATAATGGACTCTTCATATTGGAGTTCCGTGCTACTAGTCATGATCCAGAGAACTGACAAATACCTAGAAACCAAAAATGATAAGTTTTGGCAGGTCTGTAAGCTGCGTATAATGTGGGTACAAAAATTTTATAGTCTCTATATGCATCTTGTGGGTGCAAAAATGGATATATACATATGTATATGTGTAAGTAAAATATCTATGGCACAAACACTATGGCTTTTAAGGAACTCCACTTTTGCTAATATTTCAAAGTTATCCTTCCCAACGAATATAACTCCCTGCCTCCAGTTTCTGTAGAACATCTTTTTTCTTTTTTACATGCATTGCATGTGCCTGACTCTAGCTATAAATAATTAAAAAAGGAGGAAAAAAAATCCAAAGGGAAGTGTGCAATACTCATTCAAACTGAGCCCTTTCTTTTAGCATATTATAAGTAGAAGTTACTTGGCTTTTCTTTTTAACTAGTTAAGTGGCTGGATTTATAACCTCATAAGATACACTTTGAAAACTTTTTGCATATCTTTCCTAACATTGTTGAAAGGCACCCTCTCTTTTAAAATGGGTGAAATTATTTGATTTTAAATAATGCAGGTCAACTTAATACTAATGTTATAAGAACTAACAATTATCACAAATAAATAAACATAAGAAAAATTATCAAAAACTAAAATAAATCTAATGAATAGACTGTCAACCCATAGTTCTTATGAAAGTCAGTCTCATACTAACAGTCTATGTCATTGACACAAATAAACCATCACTTCAACATATTAGCCAAAATCTTGATCAGCACTTTGCTCATTTTATTAGGACTCCTATACTCAAATTTTGCTTCAACCAAGAAAAATAATAACATTAGGGAAAGGGGCATAAGCAGAGGCGGAAACTTATACGAATAAGCTAAATAGGCAAACAATGGATTCATGATCTGGTTAAACACAAAGTCATGATAAAGACCATTTATGTATAGAAATATTTGATAGCAATAAAAGCAAATTTTATCAATGAAATTGTAAACCACTATTCACAATTTTTTTCATGATTATGGATCAATAAAAATATGAGGTTTTTTACCACACATTGATCTAGAGTCATAAAAGAGCATGTAGATTTTGATGCCTGGAATAACCAATTAGCTTTAGGTCCAGATGAATGTTCAAAGCCATTGGTAAGGCAGGCCTTTGCATTGATATGATTTCTAGAATGATGTTTTAAGCATACCAGAGTAATTACTCCTAAAATGAGATGTGTAGAACTCATTCCTTCATGAACTTGTACCACTTTATTGACCCAAGAAAACTGCTATCTAGCATTCCAAACAAGTAACTTTTGGGGGCATCATCATATCAATTATCGAATATCATAAAATAAATGGAACAGACAAAGTAGCCATGCGATACTCCAGAGGTAGTATGATAGCCAATAAGGTATGTATTTTCAGCTTTGTTCACATTAGGATAGAAAAGTAATTGTCTGGACTTACATATTTTATCAGTTTATACAATCCCATAGGAATGTACATATTATATAATACTGTAAAAGGATTTATCATGGTCTTTCCTTCGAGGATCATATCGCTGGATGTGAGGTTTCAATGGTCATGATTTAATTATTGTTATAGGTTGGGCAGTACCTTTGTCATTATCTGTGACAACACTAAAGGGCAAGGTTTGATGGAAGGACTCAAATGTGAATGCACTCAAAAAGCTTTTCAACTAATATAATTTTCCATTTAAAGATCTTGTTGGAATTGCTAGTTAACAGTTGTTAGCATAATTACAGCACATGACTCACATCTCCTCTCTAAACCTGCGTATACATAAATTCTTGGTCCCTATAGCAAAGCAACTAGAGGCACATCCCATCCTTGGGTAATCACATCCTTCACATTCTCCAAGAATAGTGAAAAGAAGTGCCTGTGATCTTCTACCAGTGATACATCCTCAATTCATCTAAACCATGTTGATTGGAGGGGATGACAACAATATTCTAATATTGGATGATGAATCCTTAGGTTGCTAGGACATGCCCCAGATGATGGATCATGTCATCTTAAGGTTTTCAAAGTTGATTAACAGGATATAACATGTTAGAATCTTCCTTTATATGTCTGCTTTAAAAGACGATATTTGTGAAAACAAGTTGAAGTATTTGGAAGAACATGTGGTTGAAGTGCAAGAAGATGATAGTCTTGCTACAAGCCATGCTCGCCAAACCATCACTCCATGATGGGAAGTGCTTGATTGTGTTTTTACTTAACACATGCACATGCACACCCTTCCCATACTTTGGGCATGCTTGTCCATCATGCTTCTCAATCATGTCAAATTACGATCTTGCAGAGTTTGGCCAATTTTTAGTATGATTATGAAGCTTATTTGAATTCCCCTAGTATAAAGTTTGAAGGTTATGCAATCTAGAAGGAATAAAGATGGCATAGTCACCTTTAGGAAAAAAATCTATGAAAAAACTTCATGGAATCCTTATTTAATCAGCTGGCACACTGCTTAATGATTCTGACATCAAAGAATTAGGCTATTAAGCTAGATGGATTCACTAGTCCATGTATCTCTAAGTATTTTTAGGCCTTATAGTGAAAACATGAAACTAGATGTATACCTCAAGTAGTCCATGGTCAATCCATGTCTTAATTCAGTCCATGGGCATAGTCAGTTGACAGTCATTACCAACTATTAGGATACGGTGCTCACAACTTTCAGGTTAAAAATGTTCCTAATGGTTAGAAATCTTCCCTTCAGCATAGATCACCAAAGATGGTGTTATCTGCAAACTTTTGACCATTCACAGAAAAACATATCAACCATATTCCCATAACAAGGCCCTTATAAGGTTCAAAATACTCTTAAGTTCCACATTGGCTGTTCTACAACAAAGATTCATTCATCAATATAGATTACCTCACAGCTATCAAGGAAGAAAATGCACAATTACTTATTATGTGAGAGACATGCAGCATATCCTTTTTGCCATTTATAAATGTCAGTAAATATGGACATTGTCACCTATCTCAAATAGTTGAGCAACTAGCAAACATATTAGCTTATGCACATAGAAATATGCTTTGCAAGTTTCTATCCACATTCTTTATATAATCGATTTTATTGTTTGTGGTCTTACTCTAGCAAAGTTAGAGTCAGTACATGCTTTAGCATATCTTAATTGGTTTCTAACCAATTAAAGACAACACTCTTCTTTTGTCCTTCTGGAGTTTTGTTGCTAAATATGATTATATGTTAGCAGAGTCTCAACAAGCTTTTAAAACCTCAAAACCGCAATAAATTCACCTAGCCCACTTGCTAAGACAAAAAACAGCAGCGCTTAGAAACAATCTAAAATTATGATCAACCCACAATGCTGCATTATTTGGTGATAAGAAAAAGAGATAAGTAAGAAGACGTCTATGATCCAAGTCTTAAAATTCGCCAATTTGTCATCAGTTAACATATATGCAGAGATTAAGAAAGAAACAATAAAAATGTTGTGACCACTCTCAAAGATTGTAACAGATAGAAGCTAGAACTCGGTCAGTATCAGTTTGAGCGACAACAAACGATAGCTCACAATATGTTCGATAAATTACTCCAGTAATTTTTCCATCCCCATCAACGAATAGTTACGATTTTAGTAATTATAAATCTTTCATCTCACTTACATTCCCAACTTGAAACAAAAATCAACAATTTTATTTGACTTCTTACGCAAAAAAATTTGCCAGCTTGCAATAAAGAAATATGATTTAGAAGGAAGACGGAAATTAGAGAGGAGGGGGATGAGGACCTGATCCCGGATCCAGTGGCGAAGATAAGCACGGTCGGGAAGGCGTCGGGTGGCGACATCCGCTCCACCTCGAAGCCCGTCCCCATGACGGCGCTAAGCTCGACGACGTCCCCTCTTCTAAGACCGCAGAGGAGGTCGGTGGTGGAGCCGGCGACGCGCTTGACGAGAAACTCGAACTCGCCCCGAGCGGCGGCGAGGGCGGGAGGAGAGGCGATGGCGAGGAAGGCGGGCTTGGAGGCGGCGGGGAGGCGGAGCTGGAGGTACTGGCCGGGGGCGATGTGGGCGGTGGCGAGGTCGGGGGCGTCGGAGACGTCGATGGAGACGTGGAAGAGGGAAGCGTCGGGGGAGGCCGGGGCGACGAGGGTCAGCGGGGCCTGGATCCAGGTGGCGGAGTCCTGCCGAACAGCGGCGGCGACGGCGGCGAGGGAGGAGAGATGGCGGCGGCCGAGGCGAAGGGGGCGGAGGCGGGGGAGGGGGAGAGAAGACATGAGGGAGGGGGCATGAGGCGGGAGGCGGAGCAGAGGAGGTGGAGGGGAAGACAGGGCGACGGCGACCATCTCTTCTCTTCTACTGCTTCGCTTTTTATTTCAAGAAAGAGGACGCGAAAAGGTTGGAAGGGAGCAGGGATCGGTCGTCGCAGCCGCCAAAGGGGGAGAGGGTAGCGGCTTAGCCAGCACCGAAGAAGCATCGGGTATTTCTTCTTTTTAGAAAAAGAAAAATAATTTGTTTGGGAGATATAATGTGATATATGTGTGGCTCTACTTTTCCTTGCTTTGTGCTACTCTTATTTCATTTTGGGGGTGTCCGAACGAGAGTTCCAAGGTTCTCCGTTGGCAAAAGTTCAAGCTTCAATAACCTTATATGGCTGGGAAATTTTCCCCAAAAGCATAAAAAACTCTTGCTAGAAAATTGTTTTAGGACAAAACGTTTTCCGCGTACATATAACAAAATATACTATTTCTATATATAACTGTTCTCTCACAATTGGTGAACATTTTTAGTCTGATAAATTATTTGTCTTATTCAATTATTAAAAGAGAAGATGGTTGATGGAACCATGACCTGAGCTGGCCCAATCCCCTTAGATCCGATCTGAATCATTTTAAAGGATTCATAGAAACAAGTCAGATTTTAAAACTAAACTCATTCCATTTTTTAGATTAAATTTGAGTTCATTGAATTCGGATCCAATCCAAACCAAATCTGGTATACCATTGGACTCGAACTTATTTCAGTCTTTAAATTATGATTTAAGATTTATATAAGTAATATCTTTAACATAAATATATATTTAAAATTTATTTTATATCTTAATTTATTTTGAAAATAATATTATTTATTGTTTATTCTTTGTAGTTAATAATAATTGATGATGTAATAATTAAAATATACTTAACTACATTCGACCCAAATATAATTTGAACTCAAATTTTTCGAGTTGGAATCAAATTATTCATTGATCCGATCTGACTTGAATGATTTGTTGGATTGTGAATTTTGGTCATGTTTCCAATCCAATCAGATTTTTTATTGAATTGGATTTAGATCCAATATTAGTACCTGATCGAAAGAACAAGTCGGATCGAGATCATCCATAATCTGATCCGACCCGATTCATTTGCACCCCTATCAACCATTAAATACCTAGTATAAGGAATATTCGAGGAGTATCTGATTGTGATCCTATGCATGGAAAAATGTTTGGGAGCACCCATTTTGCTAGCAGGTTCTAGTTATTTTTATGAATTATTTGAAATGTCCAGTGCATGATATGTACTGGAGCATGTCTTTATGGTTATAATCCTATAAAATTTCTAATATGGATTTGGAAGTTGAATATGATAGAGGATGCTTCAAAATGATCTTCCTAGTCGAGCGTTAGCTACCTGATAATACCTCTGTGCTTCCTAGCAGGGTATGAGGTTCTGAATGATGTTATCCCAGAAGATTTTGGCTCCCCCCTAATCTCCAATAAATGACTTTGTTATGGAAGGAAGATGCAATTGTACACTGTGATAGACATTTTGTAGAGTCAAAGTTCAAGTCCCCAAAATTTAAGCTATATCCAAATTTGATAAAAATCAGGGTTGTTGTTGTTACCAAAAAAAAAAAAAAAAACACACAGGAGCACATACCACCATAGTTGCATTCCAGGTTTCATATGGATCTCTAAATAATGAGGTACAATTTCTAAATATATGATTTAATCTTGAATATTAGATATTATGTTCATATTTGGAAACCCAAGCTCGTCTGCTAGTAGTCTGAGCAGAGGATTAACAGTATCAGCACAATCATACATCAGCATGAGATTAATACATCAACACAGTTTAAAGTATAGTTGGCGAGAAGAAGATCAGAAATAAATAAGCTTCACTAGTTCAACATAGCTAGCATAGACGTAATTAATTATTCAAGACCTGCACGTAGAACGTTAATGGACGGTTTAATATTATTAGCAAGGTGAGGTCTACTTAAAAGAGATGCCAAACTGTAATAATCATTTGTTCGCTAATATATGACTACGAAAGATGCCTGATAGCATTCGATCACAAATGTCAGCATCCCCTCAGAGAAACACGGCCATGATCACGATCACCAGACAGAAAGACCGATAGAAGCGTCGCGTAGCAAGGTGGTGCCGGCCCAGGCCGAATTAGTCCAAGGTGGTGCCGGCCCAGGCCGACTTACTCCATAAGAAACGTATTCCATCCACCTGTGTAACAGTGTAAGGATTTAGCACTGGGAAATTTGGTTTCGCAACGCCAATCAGAAGGATAGAATTTACTCCACATCAGAATAACATGGCGTCCTGAATATAGCCAACGCCCACCAGGACAAATCAAAGTGATGGCCTTGATATCGACAGCTACTAGATTAATCATGTAAAACGATTAATCCCTAGAAGAGTCGCTGTTCCAGAAGGGGCAAAAAAAAGCACCATATAGTAATGTAGAACGTCAGAAAAGCAGCTCCCGTAATGTTAATTACAGTGTACAGGTGAGTAAAGCATGAAAGGATAAAATAAAAGGAAGCTTGTAGCAGGAATCAAGAGAGTATCTGATAGTTTGCCAATATACTGATTACCGAACAATCATAAACTGAAGTACTCGGAAATAACCTAATGAAAGTGACAAAAAACTAAAATATAAAATGTAGAGCAACAAGGAATTGAGAAAAGGTAACTACAATATGATTATAATGAACTGAACTTATACCAATCAACAACATAGATTACAGAATAAAAACACAATAAAAGGAGACCAAACTCAACACCCAGATTGTCCGAAGTTAAAACAAACAGCTAATAAGTATAAAAACCAATTTAACAGAACTTCTAAGTGGAGCAAGTTTCTTGTGTCTTGCTATGTGCTTTCCTACTGGCAAGTAAATTTTTTTAAGGAAAACAGGCAAGTCTAATTTTAGAAGCCAGAAATCAATGTCAAAGAAAAGATAAGAGTGGACCAAGCAAATATGCATTCCATTAACCACCAAAAAGAAAGAGAATTCCAACAATGAGATAATCGTGTGATGCTTCTAAAGATGGTCATATAAAATAACATTCTTATCTAACAACAATGTAAATATGATATACAAACATGCACACACAAAAGCATCTCTTATAGAAAGTTCTCAAATAAGACGTCCCATAAAAACAAAATCCGAAATCGCATTATGCTGAGGACAGAGCATGATAAGAGACTGGAATAACGAGAAACTGAAAGCCATAAGCAAAGAGCCTTATAATAAGATGCCCAACCAAATTTTATCAGCATCTACCTGCCAGAGACCAGAGACCAGAGACCAAGACCCAGCATAGAACACATTCTGAAGAACAAAAACCAATATAAGGGTAATGCTTAATGGAAGAATTTAAGTTTACATATGAAGATAAAATTAGAAAGGAAGCACATCAGGAGATCCTTTGACAAATAGCAAAAGGATAAGATGAGGGATCTACTTAATGTCACGAAACTTACATTAACTTTAACAATGGAGAAGCTCAAAGTATTAAGAGACCACTAGATTGAGAGACTAGGTGATGTATCAAAGCACCAATTGTGAGGGAATCCACCACATCATTTGCCACCATAATTTGACATTAACAGAGGGGGAGAAAAAGATCTTACCTAGGATGAGGACAACTAGAGGCAAAGAGAACCGCTTGAAGATGTTTGCCTTCCAGATATAAATACGGGTGGTCATGCAATCTTCACACTCCAAAAATAATGGAAATTACATAAACATTGTAAAACTTGAAAGGAAATGCGAAAGCACAACACCATGTAAACAGTCTCCAACATAAACATGGTTGCTTTTCCACTGGAAGGCATAAATCTACACTCAATCCAAATATGGATGATATTGGGCCAAGAGATTAGGAAGGCAGACACATGTCACAAAGCATAACTTCTATGTTCAAAACAAATGATAATGATGTAAATAGTCCACAAAACTAGTGGAATATTGAGTAGAAATGGCATGTATCCAACTGCAAGAAATTAAACAAATGTTCAACACTGTTTATTCCCTAAAAAGAGAACCCTGCAAAGCAGGCACTTGCTCCTTCCTCAAAACCTACAGAAAACCTCCAGCATGGACAAGAATTTGCATCGAACACTGTTGACTTCAAAAAATGTGTTTTTTCAGATTGCAGGGATCATCAACTGCGTCTCTCAGATTATTATAAATAAAATTAAATTTGTGCTCAAGAGGCAGATTCCTTAGAGATCTTCTCAGCCTTGGCAATAACTTCATCAATCCCTCCTACCATGTAAAATGACTGCTCAGGAAGGTCATCATACTTCCCATCCAAAACACCCTGCAACCATGGAGGAAAATAACTTTCAGTGCTCGTCAACAGTACACATAAGAGATCAAACTACATATAGAGGTTAAACTGTCATTCCATTATTAGAGCACCTCAGCCAAAAAAAAAACCGAAAAAGCAGAAAACATAAAAGTGACAGTCAGTACATTATTCTGCAATGGACAGTAAAATGTACAATTAAATTAAAACACAAGACAACATACTGTAAGATATCATTACTAACATAACTCAATTACAGAAAAACTCAGAAAATGTTAGCAACAATTACTTCAATATCAACAACAAATTGTTTCATCAAAGTTGACTTAGGCTTTATCCTTACCAACAAAGTACAACAAATGATTGAGAGGCATGCTGCTCCATGATCCTTAAGGCTGACCATAAATGCAACAATGCTATTTCTCAATTTGATGACGGTAACGGAAGCATACCATACAATAAATGTAGCAATGCTATTTCTCAACTAGATGAGAAAGGATGCATACCGCACAAAATAATTAAACTGCTGCTAAAGAGTGAGGAAAGAAAAAGAAAGAGCTCACAGCACTTTGACAAGCCTCTGAAAGTTCACTTCATTATAAACTACTTGCTCATTTGAAACATAATTTGAGGATTTGAGAAAATGAAAGTACAAGTAGCATGCAGTAAATTTGTAGAAGCAATTTATGTAAACAATACTCCACAGACAGGATCTTTTAGTACATTATAAATAAAATTACTTAAATGCTATAGAATACAAGAAATACAGCATAAGGTCATTTGTTTTTCCTAAGTAAAAAAAAGAAAGATTTTATTCACCTGGAAGCTGTCAACACTCTCCTTCAGCTCCACATATTTTCCAGGTGCACCAGTGAACACTTCAGCAACATGGAAAGGTTGGCTCAGGAACCGTTGTATCTTGCGTGCACGAGCCACGGTCAATTTGTCATCTTCACTGAGCTCATCCATTCCCAAAATTGCAATAATATCTTGAAGATTCTTGTAGTTCTGAAGAACCTTTTGAACGCCACGAGCAGTGTTGTAATGCTCTTCGCCCAATACATGAGGAGAAAGCATTCTAGATGTTGAATCAAGAGGATCAACAGCAGGATATATACCAAGTTCAGAGATCTAATTAAGAAAACAATTTCCCATATTAGCAACAAGAAACATAGAAAAAGAAAATAATTTAATTTGTAACATATTAAAGGACATAACTAGATCAAAGCACACCTGTCGTGACAACACAGTTGTGGCATCAAGATGGGCAAAGGTAGTTGCAGGTGCAGGATCTGTCAAGTCATCAGCTGGCACATAAATGGCTTGGACGGAGGTGATAGAGCCCTTCTTAGTTGTTGTGATACGCTCTTGAAGTCCACCAAGATCGGTTGCCAAAGTTGGTTGGTAACCAACAGCAGATGGGATACGACCAAGCAACGCCGACACTTCAGAATTTGCCTAGAAAGTGTAGAGAAGTGTATAAAAATAAGCAACTAGGAAATATATTACATTAAATATATATATATACACATATATATATATGACTCCTGAGAGCTCACTTGGGTGAAACGGAAAATGTTGTCAATGAAAAGAAGCACATCTTGCCCTTCAGCATCTCGGAAGTGCTCCGCCACCGTCAACCCAGTCAGGCCAACACGAGCACGAGCACCAGGAGGCTCATTCATTTGCCCATAGACAAGTGCACACTTGCTGTCACCCTGCAATATGATCCCATTTGTGGTGAGTCCTAGGATTGGGGGAAAAGGACCCAATGACAGTGATCACAAAATAAAAGCGCGGAAAAAAAAAAAAAAAAACTTTAACTTGGACCTGTTTATCACCAAGCTTGATGACACCACTCTCAATCATTTCCCTGTACAAATCATTGCCTTCACGAGTACGTTCTCCAACACCAGCGAAGACAGAGAAACCACCTGGCAGGTAGAAAAACTATGAACAGAAGGACCAATAGAACTTAAAAATTAATGTATAATTATTAATCTCTTCTTATAACCAACCATGGGCTTTAGCAACATTGTTAATCAGTTCCATAATAAGCACAGTTTTCCCCACACCAGCACCACCAAAAAGTCCAATCTTTCCACCCCTTTGGTATGGTGCCAGAAGGTCGACGACCTGCAGATAAAAGCAAACACCATCTGAGTAACGTACAATGGAACTCATTGAAATGTTTGTAAAACATTGCAAACATAGAAGAGCATAATTAAGTTCTTAAACAAGTAATTTGAATCAACAACTAAAAACTACAAAGTGAACCTTCTAGAAGGTATAGAACCAATCATTGTACCTTGATACCAGTAACAAGAATTTGTTGTTCGGTCGCCTGGTCAACAAAAGCAGGGGCCTCACGATGGATCGGAAGGTAGTGATTTGTAGCTGTTAAGGGGGTAAAAAGGAAACCAATAAAAAAAATAAAATGGAAAAACTTACTAAAGTCCAAGTAAAATCATCAGCTAAACTCGATATGATATGGAAAATTAGCACAGTAACCTTACCTATTTCACCCTTCTCATCAATGGGCTCTCCAATAACATTAATGATGCGTCCAAGAGTAGCCCTACCGACAGGCACCTAATATATAAACGAGCATTACAATCATGTCAATCAAACAAAAGAAGAAGCAAAGACAATGAACAAGCAAACACGGTATACTTTGTAATTCAACTCACCGCTGAAACAGTGGACAAGAAAACAGGTCCATCAACTCATTAAAATATCCTAATACAACCAATTGGCTTGACGATCATCAAATCACACATAAATAGAAAAAAACATTGCCCTAAATTCCACACTTATGTCCTTGCCTCTAAGTTATGAGAGTAGGAATCGTACGTCCAATCATATATATTCTACATGGTAAAGAAATGAGTATTTGGGATCTAAATAATACTGATGGACTTAAAAAAAAAAAAAAGACCATGAATAGCCCCGATATCACATTGATAGTGAAGAAATATGGACTCAAAGGACTTATAAACATCAATAACCCACAAAACTATTGCATAATAGATTATAATCTCGAAAGACAAAACAGAGAGTTTAGATTGTTCACTCACGCTCATGCTGATCAAAATTAAACCTTTAATTTTTAGATAGTGCAGTATGCGCACCAGCTTGTCCAGAATATGGGATATAAAAGCTCGTCTTCTAGCTACGTTATGTCCCAAAACTTTGAAAAGGAATTTCCAACATCATCCGTTTTTATGCTAGATCCAAATCCAGAAACCCTGGGTGAGCCTACATCAAATCCCGGATAAAGAGATCTTCTACTCAACTCTATCAATAACAAAGCAGTTCATTTTGAACAGAGATGAGATAATAGGAGGGACGAGAAACGTACGGTGATGGGAGAGCCGGTATTCAAGACCCTTTGTCCACGGACCAGTCCCTCAGTCCCATCCATGGCGATCGTCCTCACCATGTTCTCCCCCAAGTGCTGGGCCACCTCCAGCACGAGCCGGATAGAATTGTCCATAACCTCGAGGGCCGTCAAGATCGGCGGCAGCCCCTCATCGAACCGGACGTCAACGACGGCACCGATCACCTGGCAAACCTGGCCGATCGCGCCTTTCCCGGTGAACTCGTCGGTGATCTTTCCAGGAGCACCGGCGGAGTGGGAGGTCGGCAGCGGGGAAGGAGGGGAAGGCGAGGCAGCGGCTGTGGCGTACTCGACGGCACGGGAGAGGAGGAAGCCGGTGGGGGAAGGGCGGCGAGAGGAGATCGGGGGACGGGGGAAGGCGAGGGGGGCCCGTGCCGCCGGGGGGCGGCGGGCGGAGGAGCGGAGGAGGGAGGAGAGGACCCGGCGGGAGGCCATGGGGCCGATCGAAGGGCTACGGTGACGGAAAGTGGCAATGGGATCTAGGGTTTGTAGAGAGCTAGGCTTTTTATTCCGCAAGCTGGAGCTCCTCGGACTGGCTTCATTGGAGGTGGGGAGATTTAGGAAAGGGGGACGGAGACCACCGTTATCTACAGGCGAAGTTTATGTTGTGTTTATGTGGAAGAAGATCCGACCGTCGAAATACATATGGAAGAAAGAGATGTATTCGGTGAGAAATTGGGATGAGGGGTTCCGTATAAGAATTTTATATGCGGGAGGTTGGTTTGCGCGGGGGGTTTGTCGGATGCGGACGTCAACGCTCTTATGTGGTGGAGTTCTGGGAGGGTTCTGAGCCCGGTTTCATTGGTTATTTATTTTTATAAATATCTGAAACTTTTAGATTTACTAACTAACTAACTAACTAACTAACTAACTATATATATATATATATATATATACACACTATTATAAATATCTGAAATAGCATGTATGTGTTTATAAATTTGCATGAATATGTGTGTGTATTTTTATATTTCTTTTTTACATGTCTATCTTTATTAAGGTAAGGGTAAATATACAAAAGAAGCAATTTACAAGGATGTATATATAAAAATATATAATTTATAATGATATATTTATAAATAGAAAATTTGTGAGGCTCTTTACATAGTTTTGGATATTTATGAAGGTATATATATAAATAGAATATTTTATAAGAATATATATATATATGTATGTATGTATGTATGTAAGTATGTATGTGTATATATGTAAATTGTAAATTTATATAACATATATGTAATTTTAGATATTTATAAAAAATTAAGTATATAATGGAATATGAATTATACTTCTAGTTGTAGTTTTGCAATTGTTGTAAGAGTTTACATAAAACTGCATTATTCCCATGATGAAAATCTTTATTATAGTTTTGGCTCTCTGTATGTGATGGAAGGGGAAATAGAGTTAGATTTCGAAAGTTGCTATCCCTCAAGTGACCGTAACGAAGGATGGTAACAAGTGAAGTAGTAGTCTTCCACTTGATTTGCTTATATTGAACCGAATGAGCCCAAAAGGTGTCCTTAGACTATTCTCAACAACTTATAACATTTGCTTTTGATAACTTACGGTGAGCTGGTGCACGTTACTTCTATATGTCATTGGAAAGGACGTACATGCAAAAATAGATAATTTATAATGAAATTTTTGTAAATAAAAAATTTGTGAGGTTATTTACATAGTTTTAGATATTTATGAAAATATACATATAAATAAAATAATTCATAAGAATATATATGTAAATAATAAATTTGTAAGGATGGATCTATAATTTTAGATATTTATAAAAAAATATATGTAAAAAAAAATCAAAAATCTAATAGAATATGGATTATACTTCTAGTTGGATTTTTGCAATTGTTGCGAGAATATACATAAAATTTCTTTATCCCCATGATGAGAGTCTAAGATATTATTATTATATGTCTGGTTCTTTTTAAATGGCGGAAGGAAAAATGGAGTTAGATTTCAAAAGTTGCTATCCGTCGGATGATTATCGTGCGGGTTGGTAACAAGTGAAATAGTAGTCTGTCACTCGATTTGCTTACATTGAACCAAATGAGCCCCAAAGATGCTCTAAGACCACTCTCAACAACTTATAACATCTGCTTCTGGTAACTTGCGGTGACCTTATGCACGTTGGTCTTATATTTTACTGGAAAGTCGTAAGCCTTTTGGAGGCAGATATATTACCTTTGTGTCATTTATTTTGCACTAAAGGCCGCCTGTGTGGTGGTAAACAACAAACAGCCTTTTTTATTTTTCTCTTTTCTCTGAGCGAGGCGGGGCCCTTATTTCCGATTGGATGTTCGCCTGGGTCTCAGTATCCCTGTTCTGAAACAAATACCCAATGAGCCTATGGACGTGCATATGAGATACTTTTCTACCATGCGCAATTATATCCCTATGGTGGCCGTATGTTGCTTGGTGGCGGACGCTGCTTCGGATCTTATTCGGACTAATCAAATCTATTTTGTACATGGCAATTCCCACATCATATCTCCTCAGGAAAAAAAAAAGAAAAGAAAAAGAAACAAAAGGCCACCACCATTGGTACGTTCCGCCACTTGGGTGTCTCCTGCGCCTCCATCATGTCTGTCTTTCCCATCAATGCTCATTTGCTAAATCACACTCCCATATGTTTCGCCATGGCTTCTCGAAAGAGTTCTGAATTTAAGATCATGCTGGTTGTTTGGGAAGGCCTCTCTTATATGTTTATGCTAGCGTAGAGTTAATGTACTTTCTTATTTTAGTTTATTAATGCTCGAGCATGTTTAGATCCTATTTAGCCGAGTGTGTCAGAAAATATTTTCTAGTCTACAAAAAATATTTTGAGATAATACAGTGATTTTTAATGAAAAAATAAAAAACTGTTTTGGCACTGACTGAAAACTAAAAAAATTTATTTGAAAAATTTCTATTTTAAAGTTTTTTCCAAAAATACTTTTTAATTTATGTCGAAAATTTTTTTAATTTAAATAATTTTTTAATGATAAAAATATTCATTAATAAATCTCATAATTATACATATTATATTATTATACTATAAATATAATATAATATAATAATAAATTAATATTATGATATATTATAAATATATAATATAATTCATTATAGTATTATTATATTATTAAAATATAATTTGATATAATAATATTTATGAATAATATAATATTATTATATTATAATAATATAATATAATATAATCTGTTATATTATAATTTATTATTAAATTATATTATAATCCATTAGATTATATTACATTATATATTACATCGTAATTATAATATGATTATATTATAGTGTATATTATATTATATTACATTATATGATTATACAATAAAATAATATTTTAAAATATAATAATATTTATGTTATAGACATATAATATAATCTATTATTATATAATAATACAATATAATATAATAATAATTTAATAATAATATAATATAATTATAATATAATAATATATTAGATTATAACTAATATATTATATGGTCTTGCTACGCCCCTCTACACTTGAATCTGAATCTTAGCACATTTGCCAATTGATTGTTGATCAATAAGCGGAGAGTCAATTTCTGATCTAAATAGGTGCAAGCTAGAGAAGCAATAATGTGGTTAAGGGAGAGCTACATTCTAAGGGATGTCGATGAGGCGGCCATCAACACGGCTACCATTCCTACTAGTTTTTCTTGCGAAGGTACATTTCTCTTTTACTGCAAGTTAGATGAATATTTTAACTAGCCATCTCAAGTTCTTTTCACTTGGAACTTCCAACCCCTGCAATCGGCTGATCGCGCTCTTTTATGTGATTCTGGCATCTATCTGTACTTTTTTTTTTTGGGTAAGATGGTTGTACTACACATAACATGTATAAATACATACACAAACTTGAAAAGAAGGAAGAGACGACTGGAGATCCCAGTAGATCCCACAAGATAGCCCCCGTGAATATTAATGTCACCAAGAGTATCCATATTTCACAAGTGAATATTAATAGGTACAAAATAAAGTGACCCTTATCTCCGGATCCTACTATTCATGGAAAAAGAAAAACACACTCGCGCTAAATCCTGATGTGTTTTTCCCTTTTTTGTCCTGAGGTACTCACTTTACAGATCAATAGGTTAGAGCTTAGAACACCTGCAAATAAATTTTATGAGAGGGGTTCAGATGGTTAAAATTGCTCTCCCATAATACAATTCAATCCCCTTTGGTAAGCTTTTACTGCTTATATCAAATCTAACGTTCTTTTGTTCATGCACGGAACCTCTGTGTTCATCCACAGAGCCTTATTGCATGGCTAATGAATACCATATTGTGGTATTTTATCCTTGCCGTGGCTTTTGCAGGCCAAAAGCTAGCAGTCCTGACTCCTGAGGCACGCTACAATTTACTCCTAGCGGCCAATACCAATATAAGCGAGGTACATGTGACCTGTCAAAAATTAGCTAATGTTTTTGCATTCTACATTAATAATGCAATAGAAAATGCGCTTTATAAAAACAAAGGCAAAAATAAGAACATGCACTGGTGTTCAGTGGCGATGATATCAGATGCCAAAATTTGATGTCACTGAGATGGAGATAATAATAACAGTGCCTAAACAAGAAGGAAAGAAATGCATCCCCATTGCATCAAAGGTACCAACTTTGAGAGAAACTTCAGTAAGTTTCACAAGCATTTATTTCCAGTTCATAATATAGCAAATTAAATAACTGAAATCTTTCTTTACTGAATTGTAGTTTTGATTTTTTTTTTTCTTCACTTGCACCTGCGCTTATGACTCCCTCCAGGGGTACCAAGAGATGCAACTATTCTTGGATTCAGTCTATGGCCGTCAAGGTTCAGAATGAGAGGCCCTTATGCACACTTTCAGACTTTAGCTACAACCTGGAGCTGCCATCAAACTTCTCAGTTCTAGTGCTTGCAGCATGTACAGAGCCACCAAATGAAGCACTGCCTTTTTCCCTCGAATTCAAGAAAGATCTTACAGGAGATGGTAGAAAAGAGTCATACATTTCATATCTTCAAGTCTTGATATTTCCAAAATGAATCTTCAAGAATCATCTCTGCATCCATGAGAGATTAATTGAAAGGAATGCTAAGAGACAAGACTGTCAAGTATCATCATAGAGCTTCTGCAGTGCTAGCAAAGTTGCAAGCTCTACTCTTTGCCTTCCTTGCCTGCAGAAGTAAGCATACAATGGGAAGGAAGAGAAAAGTTAACTTCAGTTCATGAGAATAAAGTCAAAGAAAAGCAAACTCATAATTATCAATTCTCAACAAAGATTTAGATGTCATTGTTACAAATTCTTTCCTTTGGTCCAATAGAATATGTCAAACCTTTGGAATTGGAGGACCATAATTTTAACTTCTTGCTTTGGTGGCGAATGAAAATGCAGATAAATTAAGTCAACTAGCACTATTTAACTAATATAAGCAAGGAACACAAACTTGTCAGAACTATTGAGGTCTGCATTAAGAGAAAAATCTTAGAGAATTATACCAGTCAAAGTACATGCACTCAAATTGCTGCACAGAAAACTGTGAATTCTCTATGAATTTGAGAAGAAAAATGTTATAGAATTATACAAGCCAAAGTACATGCACTCTCATGTTGCTGCACAGAAAAACGTGAATTCTCTACAACTTTGAGGAACACAGTTGCAGGAAAGAATCATACTTTCTGGAAGAGTGTGTGTGTTTGTGTGTGTTCTTCAAAGGCATCCAGTCACAGAAAAACAAGATCCTCTGCAAATACTAAAAGGGATACCAAGACATATTTATGTATACATCTGGCAAGTCACATGTAAATCACTTACTTCTTGGTTCCAATCAGTACAAAGCATCATGGCAACAAGAATTGTAACTTGTACAATTAGTGCACATATGATTCCCATCCAAAGTCCCTGGTGCAACAATGCTACAATTAGAAAAATAAAAGTCGAGAAGAAGTCTCGCATCAGATAGAGAGTTCAAATAATATACAGTTGCAGATAAGACCCACCTTGCCGCCAACATGCAAGACAAAAGCAAAGAGGATAGCAGAAGGAATACCAACAACATAATAAGCTCCAAGATTGACTAAAGAACAGATCTTCTGCAAACCACATCCTCTAGCAGCACCTAAAGTTTCAAGGTTCAGTATGCACAGACACCCAAAAAAATCATGGCATACAGTTTGACAAAATAATTTTTCAAAAGATATATTAAATCTACATATATTAAATGAGGCTTTTCTTTACTTAAAAGGGGGGAAAAAATAGAAGATACAACCTCTATTATAAATAGAACAAGGTTGGTAATTGAAAAAAGCACTGGCAGAAACAAGAATAATTCAGCATCTGCCTGAGCTGATTATGTTGCATGATTTAAAATAAAAGATAGAAATGATGAATAAATTCAACTTAATAATCATATGACTTTGTTGGCAAGTCAAGTTCGAGATGGTATCCAAGTCAAAACCCTAACAAGTCAAATCAAAGGGACGACTATGACTGAGTAATACGTCAACACTGGTAATATGTCAATTCCTTGGAAGATCAATCTTGTGGTAAGTATACATTTAAGTTGATTCAAACAAAGAATGATAAATTTTGTGAACCCATTTATAGATCATATAAAATCCATGACCAAGTCTCATCCAGGTTATACCCTATCATGCCGCATCAGACTGTCATGTTAGATAATCATGGATGGTTGGTCTGTTGAGCACTGCAAATTGTTAGGAACATTTAGGGTCTGAAAGGTTCACTTGGCCAACTTATAGATCCACTCGGGACAATTTTAAAGCATGGTTTAGAGGCTTATTCTTATATCAGTAAATTGAGAAACCTTAACTGGAGAAACTGGATATAATCTGTAGTTCAAACCTGATAGTGTGCATTGTATTCCATCCATAAAGTCAGAGGTTGCAAGAATTGGCATCATTACTGACACATATTTTGCTACTTCTTCTTCATTGCTATATAAGTAGCCCCAGACATGCCGTACAAGAATAGTGAGCAAAGCTACCATCAAACCCTCTGTGATAGCCATGATAAGTGCAGCATACACTGATAAGCGTGCAGCTTGTGGGTTTCCACCACCTAATTCATTTGAAACTCTTATACTGCAAAAAAGGTACATAAGTATCAATTGATGGCAAAGTTGTATTAAAAAATTACCAGAACAGTTAGCTCAACTAACCTCACTGCACTGCCAAGACCAGTTGGAATCATATAAACCATCCACATAGTGTTGAGGCTGGCAAAATAAGTTAAGAGTTATTTGGCGACACCTTCATACTAAAATGGCAAACTATTTTAAAGGCACACTGGCAGATAGGTAACTTTAAGGGGAAAAAATTGATGAGCATGATAGTGTACTGCCTGAGAAGAAAGGCATGGTTAGAATTTGACTGGAAGTCTAAATGTAAGTTGGAAATGTTAAAAAGCTGGATGCAAAAGAAGGGAGAGCATAAAGGATTCTGTAATTGTCAGATGGGTTAATGGATCCATATTAAAGAAGTAAGCTGACAAATCCTAAATCCAAAAAATGGGAAGCAATTTCTGCATTGCATCTAAACTTCAACTAGAAAATGAAGCAGATTCACTTGCCACAAGATTTACGCCTGTATGCAAGACACAAACCTAGTCATAGCATGTATATATATACTACATAAAATTCATGCATGGACTCAAAACAAAAGAAAACACCCATAAACATCACACTTCACCAAAATTATACCCAAGCATCCCAAAATGCCCACCCTAGACTTCCTTCAAGAAGGATACCAATATTACTGCCACTGTATTGGAACGTGGTCCTCCCTGTGCTGACAAGCATAGTTAGAAAGTCTTTCAGTAAACAGATTAAACTACCCCAACAACTAATGGATTCACATATCTAGACATATTTAATTTATATTGGTTACAGTAAATTGTCATCTGAGCTTTTACACAACTGTTAACATATTTAGAAATCTAGATACATGGTTTAGGCACTATGTTTACCATGTCTGCATGATATATTAATGTTTTGCACTATCTACCAATTTGTATCCATTTTCTGTCAAATCAATATAATCTTTACAATATTGTATATTTGCATAAACCAGTCTTTCTTATAAACATGTCACGTTTTCTTCCCTAAAATAAAGAGAAGTCTATAGGTCTTTCCTCTTCCCAGAACTATTCTAAGGTAAGCTGTTAAATAGCCAATCTATGTATATAAACCATCTCTGGAGACACGAGGGGCTGTGGCATGTGACTACTGCTCTGCCAGCTTGACAACCTCATTGCAAACTATTGGAAAAATGGAAATTTTTAGTTGCTAACCTGATTGAAAGTACTGAAGTCTCTAGCTTTGGATTGGGAAGTAGGCCAGACAAGAGAACCACCATCTCGAATGACCAATACTCCAAGCTGTATCAATACAGAGAAATAATCAATTTTTAGATGTCGGGTAGCCTGTTACAGCATAATAAGGAACAAGATGTTTCCATCCAGGAGACTTAATCAAGTTAAACTGAAAATAGCTTAACAAGCAAGGTTAATATGAAACAACCCCATTGAGCAACATGGACTCTAGGCAGCCAAGTCAACAACATAAAGAAAACATTGTGGCAGAGAAAAAAATTAAATCTGTCAACAAAAGATGCAGAGCAATACCAGGTGCCATTGTCCTATCTTGCACATTTCGTTGTTAAAATATTGATTGTACCAAGGCTTTAAATCCCGTGGGATGGGGCATCTCGGTTTTTGCCTGGAGCAGGACGCCCCGCGTCCCGCCCCATCCCGGTGGCCATCCTGATCGGGCATCTTGATGGCCGTCCTAGCGCAAAATGGAGTCACGGGCAAGAATTTTTTTTTTTTTTAAGATGAGGACGAGGCCGTGCTTCGCATGATATCCCACCTCCATATTGCATGCACAGGTGCAATTGGACCACACAAATTCCACAGCGCCATGCTACCCCTTGTATTTCACCGATTCTGGATTGCACGCTCTCCACCATGTCCCATGCGAATCCCACGGTGGATAACACGCCACGCTACCCTTTGTATTTCATCGATTCTGGATTGCACGCCATACACCATGCATATCCTTCGGGATTTGCCCTAAGTGGCTGCATCCAAAGAAGCCGCGCAAGAGCCCGGAGGCTCCATATCTCCGAGCCCTAATTCCTTCCCCTTCGCTGCCGCCTTCAGTCCTCTCTCTTCCCTCCTCCCTCTCCGGCCTCTCGATTGGCTCTCTCCCGGTGTGCTCTCCTCTCCCAGCCTCTCTCCTGACGTGCTCTCCTCTCAAAAAAATGGAGTCAAAGGAGAAGACGATGCTCCCTCCGATGACAATGCTGATGCCGACTTGCCAGTAGAAAAGGAAAGAGGTCGGTACCCCTTCTCAGCTTCTTCATTCTTCAACACGTTTGAAGCATCATCACCAAAAAGAAAAAAATAGGGCACGACCGGGACGACCGTGCCGGTGCCTGATCCGATCAAGATGAAGCCAGGATGGCCAGGACCAAGGCCGAAAGTGCGGGACGGTCCTCATCCCGCCGGGACTTAAATCCTTGGATTGTACAGTGAACTGAGGCTTACCCCAATAGTCACCCAACTTTGCTTAATAACCAATGGTTCCAGGGTCGAGTCTTTGGCAGTGAATCTCCAAGAATTTGGACTTGGTTAATTATAATAAAGATGGGCCTTCCTCTTAATAACGAAAGGAAAAAAAGAGACACTGATAGTTCAGTCCATAACTCCATATTATCTATCATATGCATCTTCTAGTATCACACTTACATGTAGGAGGCTAATAAATTATAAAATGTATCATAAGAAACTCGCATTTCATTCATAATTTACTAGACTCAGGCACATGCAAAAGTTTCAAAGGGACCAAAATGATTGAGCCTGCAGGTTTAAAGCACAAGGTGCACGGAAAGGAATCAGTAACAGAGTATAGAAAAATGATGCAGTCACATTCAGTATCAAATGTATAAGATAATAAGGCATATTTTATTATCTTACCATACACATTTTAGATGCTCAACCATAAAGTCAAGATAGTTGCAAAACATTTGTTTAAGAATCAAACACTACATTCTATAATTATACATAGTTATAGCTTAACATGCTTGAACATTGAAGTCTACAGCTCACAGTAATGAAAGCCAAATATCCATGTGAATTCACCAGTTATGAGGTTAACTGTTTGAGATTTCTGTAAGCTAAACATGTTTCACTGGAATGGGAAAAGGGAAACATGAGACTGCATATATATTCTTTATGTGCCCCCCTACATGTGACTCAATCTAGTTCACTGCACCAGTTCCTATGAGACCTACACTACCAAGAATCAGTGTCACGGTTTGCAATAGAACTGTACACAAGAGCTACTATAAAGGGGACTTACCAAGTCATAAATGCTGAAGGAACAGCAAGTCTTAGGAAGTTGAGGATATCATGTAATGCCTCCACTGATAGACCTGTCCAAGTCTTCTTGCAAGCTTGAGAAAACTTGACATAAGTTGCTAACAGAAACACATTGATCCAATATGATATGGTGGTTGCCATTGCAGCACCCTTGTTGCCTAGGTCAGAATTGTACACTAGAATCCAGCACACAATAATGTGGAGCAATACAGTTATTCCAGATGTTAACAACATTGGAAACACGATATTTTGGGTTTGCAGAAACCTCACATAGCATTGAAGCAAACCATAGGCAAAAAGGCCGGGAATCAACCAACAAGCATATAGTCCAGCTTCCATTGAAATCTCTGGATTTTGACCAACAGCCATGAGAATTTGGCTAGTGTAGGCCCAAATAAAAGCCAGAGGAATACTTGCAAGGAGAAGAACAAGCATAGCCCTTTGCATATGTATACCAAGCATATGATATTGTTTTGCACCATAACTCTGCCCACACAGGGTGTCCAATGCACTTGCCATTCCCAACTAGTTATTGGTGAAAAAGAGGAAGAGAATTTTATTAACTGAACTGGCTTAAAAGATATTGCTAATAACAAAATAATTACATATGGTATTGAATTGCAAACAATCACCCAGAAGAATTTTAAACTTTAGCGAGCAGAAGGAAACAAGCTTCACAGGAATGGCTAAAGCAAGTTGAAAAAGATTGGTTAGCAATTACCTTAACCTTTAAACCTGGCAACTAGTCTACCAGATATTGTATTATTACTTACAGTTTCTGATTGAAACATAATCTAGCAATTAGTTTGAGTTTGATCGAGCCAAAGACCCTTGTAATCAATAATTTACTGCAGTTCAGAAAGGCATGAACAATTGGACTTAAATCATCTTCAGCCGCCGGAAATTATGCTATCTACATGGTCTCAATTTTGGTGGTTAGGGTATTCAGTATTTGGAAAAGTTTTTGGATTGGCTCTCAACCTGAAGGCAACCCTTTTAACTGGTAATTAAGATCCTAGCCAGACAATCTTTGAACAGGAGAAGGAGAGAAAATGAAACTTAGAAGGCCAATCGGCAGGCAGAAGGCCAAACTTCTTAGTTATTCAATTGCTATCAAATGCACTTGCTTAATTTCCTTCATCTCCTCCTCTTTTATCACCCTGCTTATATTTTGAGGTATGTGCATTTCTCCCTGACCCTAAAAGTTTTTCCTCTTCCAGGTTTGCCATTTTGTAATTTGGATCAAGGAGATAATCGGTTCTTTTCCTTCTGAAACACAATCAGTATTCTTCTTCATAGAGCCAAGTTATTGTGTGTTTAGACTAGTCGAGCTAATTATGTAGCTAGAGAAGAATATTTGAGCACTGGTTATATAAGGCACCCGCAAACTTCTTGATGGATGATCAGCTTCAAGCATGCAACCCAGATAATCAGAATCTTTTCAAAGTATAGATATGTAAATAATAGTTTTTTTTTTTTTTTTTTTTCTATTCTTTGTTTTGCCCCACAAACTGCATCAAAAACGTATATTTTGTATACTTAATTTATTCTCCTTCATGTTTTTTTCTCAACCCACCAGCAAAAATCCAATTTTTTACACAAATACCTACTCTCAATCATAAAATAGGGGAGGAAGGGATCTCATATTTACGCTAGCAAATAGCAAAGAAGCAGCAAGCCAGAGGAGGCAACATGGGACTACTACAAATTGTAAACAAACGAATCCAAGCATCCAATAGAGACAAGAGATCTCAAATTCTAGTAGCTGATGGACTCCTAGCATTCTAATCGTCATCCAAGGCGGCAAATGAGAAGGAGGCGAGAAATCCACATACCAGAACACTGAAGCCGGTGACGTTGGCGAAGGAAGTGGCCATGGATGCGCCGGAAAGGGGGAGCTCTCCGAGGTGGCCAACGAACATGACCGCGATCACCTGGATGGAGTAGTGGAGAAGGCTCACCGCGATCAGAGGCCCCGCAAGCCACAGCTGCCTCCTCACCTCGGCGACGATCCCGCCGGCGTCGTCGCTCCGAGAGCAGAGGGAGCAGAAGAGATCCTTCTCTCCTCCTTCTCCTGCTACTACTACTGCTCCAGTACTGCAGCTAGATCCTCCTCTCTCGGGGATCGGGGTCGGAAGGAGTGGAGAGGAGTCCAGACCTCCCCCTTCTCCTCTCATTTCTCCGCTCTCTGGTACGACGGTCAACGGATCTTCTGGAACAGATTTATTTATCGGTCTAGGATCAGCCACAGCCGCCAAGATCGATCTTTATGTATATTATAGAGTCGTGTAGCAGCAGTACAACCGGGTGGGAGACCTCTTTTACGGCTACGGCCAAACGAATCTAAATTCATGGAACAAAATTCCAGTTAAGCGAGCTTGCACAGGTGTGGTTTTTGTTACCATCTTTCTGTTATCATGTTGCCGACCGGCTTGGTTTATGAAGATAGTTAAGATTATTACGATAAGGCTGCATTTGGTATCGTTAGTTTTTTTCTTAAAAAAATTAAAAACAAAAAATCTATTTTTTCAAAAAAAATCTTTTACAAAAAAATATTTATTTATTTTTTAAATAAATAATAAAAGTGATATATCATAAGAAAATCAGAACCATAAAATTAAGCAAGCAACGAGTGGATGGGTGGAGGGAGAAGAGTCACCAAAGACAATATAGTGAGAAGCCTGCTCGATCTAACTGTCATATGTCGAAAATTGTTAAATATTGTCACTCTCGAGAGAACAAACGAATAGATAACTGACGGTGGAAAACAGATATCGCAAATAATTGAATAGATACGGAGAATGAAAGAATGACGATGGAAGATGGATGCTGGAAATGAATGAACGAATGAACGGAAGATATGACGAGATTGAGAAGGATGACAGCGAGGCGACGGAAGAAGTTACTCGAGAGACGGACAGTAATGGGAAAGAGGAGGGTGGCGAAGACCTCGAAGAGGTGGAAATACGGCATTGAGATTGGCATTTGGGAGATTAGGCGGAGGGGATGAGAGAAGGATAAAAATTTATTTTTTAAAATATAAAAGTGAAAATTTTTTTTTTAAACGATAAAAATTATTTAAAATATATATATATATATATATATATATATATTTTCTATATCAAATTTTATGTTTTTATTATAAAAAAAATAGGAAAAAAGAACGATACAAGACACAGGGTTCTCGAAAAAAATTCGAACCATTTATACTTTAATCTTGGCTTTTAGTTACCATCTTTTTATTTCATAGTTGTGAACCAGTTTAGTTGATTAAATTGCTAATGATTATAAAATTTATTAAATTACTAATAATTTTATATTATTATAAAATTTATTATCATATCGAGTTAGATGAATCACGAAAATCCCTACCCCAACCTCCCTCCCCAAAGAAAAAAATTGTTATTATTTTATTTATTGATTTTTTGTTGATCCACTTGGTTAATTTTTGAAACCCTATACTAAGTTGGAGAAAAAGATAACAAAGACTTCTTCGTGGATGGCTATATTACCAAGGATGGCGTATCTTTTTTTTTTTTTTTTACATGATTAGATTTTTTTTTCTTTTAAGGTGAAAGAGGCGAGAATAATGCTTATATTAGGGAGGATATGGTCCCAAATTTGATAATTTTTTAATTAAAATAAAAGAAGACGACAATAACTAGTGAATTATTAGTGGAGTTTTGTTATTTATTTATTTTTCAAACTTCTAAATAAAATGCACATATAGAGATAGGGATTGACTATGTTTCTTTTTAAAGAAGCAAATATCAACTATTCTTGAGTCTAAAATTAATGGCAAGACATTTAAATTGAGGATCCATATTGTTGGCCATAATATATATATATATATAACATCAATATATGTTAATATTTAAATTAACAAAATACAGTGTCATAAAATTACTGATATGTAATTTTTGATTGCTAAATATTTGTTGGTGGTATATTTTATGATGAATGATGTGAGTTTTTAATTTGAATGCCCTATTATTGTTTTTAAATTTCAAAGGTCCAAACACCTCTTTTTAAGAGGACTAATATCCATCTTAAGTATATATCTGCTCACAAGTTAATTCTTTTTAATTTTAAAAGGATGTTGCTGTTGAAATATAGCACGACAGCTTTGTTGTTATTAGTTGCGATGAAAATGATGATAGCAAGGAGAGGTGGGAATTTTGAAACATTCATCAAAAGAAATAAAGTAGCAAAATAGTATAGAGATCTGGTAAGCCTTGATGTTCTATAATTGCTTACAATTCTTGAGGCAATAAGAAAAAAATAAAGATATTCTGATCAATAAAATTATATTTCAAAGATTAGCACACAAATAGAAGTAAGTTAGATATTTCAACCCTTCATTTGGTAAAGAAAATTTCCTCAAATTTTTTTTTTATTAACATCTCAAAAGGCCACCACATATAATATATTCGATGTACATATATCAGACATAATTTTTTTAATATTAATTTAATTATTCCTTCGTTATAGAATCATATCCAAAAATAATAAGATAATATATTAGAATTGTTTTATTACAAATATGAAAATTTAATTAAAATTTGATATTATTTTTAATAAAAAATATATAAAATATTTATTAAATCCGTCTATGAATATATTGATGCCTTTGCTTGCAAATTCATTGGCTCTTGCGTTGTTTGGTTTAGCTAGTCATAATGAATGCTGGCTATATCCTTCCTCCATCAATTCTCTCTAGGAAGAATATGGGTTTTGTTTCCATATTTCTCAGGCAATCAACATCTTAAGCTGAGAGTATTTATTTATTTATTTTTTAATAAATGAAATCCAAGTCAGTTAAATGAGTGTAATCCCGAATTGGACAGACTGCAGTAACGGTAACTAAGTAACTAACGCCAGGAGCGTCAGAACGAAAAAACGTATGTGGATGGCTTCAGTGTCAAATACCACTGTACAGATGTCTATGTGTGCGCGAGCGTTCGTGCGGCGTGTGGGTAAAATAAGAAATTTAGAGGGATATATGCAAACTACAAACTCCGGTAAAGTTGCGCCATATTTTAGCACGCGCAGCGCACGCGTTTTATTTCCGTGCGGGCTTCTTTATCCGATCCAGTCCGTTCCACCACTCCACCACAATTCCACACCACACCCGCCGCCCTCCCCACCCCCCAATCTCTCGCTCCCCCATCCCCCGTTTGTTTTCTTGATCCAAGAATGCAAGCTCCAATACAAACGCGGGCTCCGCTGCGAATCCAATCCCTCCCCTCCGCTTCCACTCTTCGCTTTCCCCTTCCCTTCGTGGTTCTGCCCCGTACCAGCCGCCGGCTGGTTAGAGTCCGGTGCTGCGCCGCCGGCGGTGGTGGCAATGGCAACAATCCGCGGTCGCCGGCGCAGCAGCAGCGGAGGTCGTACCCATTCGACGAGATAGAGCCGCGGTGGCAGCGGTACTGGGAGGAGAACCGCACGTTCCGGACTCCCGACGAGGTCGACACCTCCAAGCCCAAGTGCTACATCCTCGACATGTTTCCCTACCCCAGGTAACGTCTTCGGTCATGGCCACGTCGAGAGACAATTCGTTATCTTGCGAAAAGATTTGATCTTGAGTTGATTTTAGTTAGTTTTCATGGGAATGATGAGAGCCTACAGGATATCTTGTGAAAAGATTTGATCTTGGGTTGATATTAGTTACCTTTGAGTAAAGAGAAACAAGAAAGACATTTCTTTTTGAAAAAGAAAGCGTTCTTCTTTCCTATTTGCGGTGAAGACAAGAAGGATGGTTTCTTTTTGAAGAAACAAAGGTTCTTGCTTCCTATTTATACCTATGTAGATTCTATATTTTGTTTTATTTTTGACGTGCTTGTTTTGATTTGTCTTTTGAAGAAAAATAATTTGTGACCCGAGCATATTGGTACGATAGTCGTGCATCGCGAAGGATATGTAGTAAATGCTATAACAAAGACTAGGTGTTAGATGTTTGATAGCTGTTTTGTCAAAATGATGAGGGTTACATTGAAAGATTTGCTTCATAAATTGGTTAGTAATTAGTCATTGTACAGACGCCATCCCCTTTAAAAGAGAAAGGATATAACCTGATGACTCTATGCTTTGCAAGAAGACAGTTTATATACACTCAATAATTATAAGTGAATTTAGCTTAAACAGATGTGCTTGTTGGGATCCATCCTGAAAAAAAGGGAAGCTAAATTTAATTATCAAATTTTCTGTCTCAGTTTTGTTTGAATTTGGACTCCAAGAAGACCTTATCTTGACCCATCCATGTTCATATTTTTACTAAATCCAAATGCAACTTGACATGCAAATTCAAGATGATTTACAAAACTGGGTGAATCAATCACAAAGAACATTATGTACCAGCAAATTAAACAAATCTACAAGATTAAATGCCAAAATTAAAGTCCCAGAAGGTGATGTCCAAGGAAAAGCTGTTTCTTTTCTGTCCTTCTGAGCCGCAGTGCTGAGTATCATTTTTTTGGCACCCTTTTTTGTTATATTTATTTTAAATAAATTCAAGGACATGTTATGCTGTTAAGGGGATGGGTTAGGAGAGTGAGATTTGATGAGAAGATTTCAAGTACATTGTAAGCAAAGGGCATATATGAGAAGGGTTTTGAATGCAGGCTTTGTTCATCAGAATTTCTTTGGTGGAGGTTTACTTGGTTGGAGTAGAAAGGTGAGTAGGGTTTCAAAGTTTCAATTGATTTATACTGGTGTCATGAAAAGTTCTTTGGTAAAATATTAGAAGCTCAGGCACTTCTCTTTACACTGGGTTATCGTGAACGTGAAGAAGAGCACAGATGACAAGGAAATATCAGAAAGGTTTCTGCTTCTTTCTTGGTTTTAGAAGCTTAGAAAACTGAAGCTAAAACTAACATCCACAAAGGAAGATAGGAGTGCTGTCGCTTTGGGGGTACTTGAGTGGGTAGTGGCTTTGAGTCTAGGAAGCACAGATACGATACGGGACATGGATACGGTACAATATGGATACGGAGATACGACAAATTTTTAAAAATATAGGATATGATACGGCTGGGATACGGTATATTAAAAAATATAAAATTAATACAGAAGCATAAATACTCAAGATAAATTTAACATATAAACACAAATTATAAGTTCATAGCTTAAGAGCATCTATGTTTGAAAAATAAGCATCATTAATACATAAGTTATTACAAGCAAAAAAGCCAGTCATTTTAATGGCAAAATTCAGTACCCATTTTAAGCATCATTAAGCCATATCCCAGCTGTTTTAATGTTTCATTAATGGCAAAATTCATATCCCAACCGTATCCGATGCCGAAAAAATCAAAAAATAGAGGAAAAATAGCCGGGCATGCAGTGGGTATGTATCACACCATGTCCCTGGCATTTTCGTATCGGATATGTGTCCGACACGGGTACGGCAGCCCTTTTGCCGTATCCATGCTTCTTAGCTTTGAGTTTCTTGAGCTTGTTTGTCTTTTTGTTTTGTTAAATAAAGTCAAATCTACTAAAGATGAAATGATGGAGAAAGTTGCTATCAAATGCTGCAGTCTACTCTTTTCAAAAGAGTTGCTTAAGGTAATTTAGGATGTAAAACAAGATGGTGCCCCAGTGACAAGATCTGGACTCTCTAAATCTTTAGAAATATACAAATTCCTTATAAAGGAGAAAAGAGGATGGCATGCTGCCTCTTCTTCATTATCTTAATGCATTGTAATTTGGAAGTAAATGTTATCAAATTTTAGCATGGCATTACTGTTACAAGGTTGGGACTTTTCAGTGTTTGGGATTGCAGCTTCCTTTTTAAGTGTAAGTATGGCAGGTATTATGTTCCCTATTTGTTTTTTCCCCATTTTCAGTAGGAAAAGGACAATAGACTGGTAAAATATGTTGGAATGTAGTTGTTCAGCATTTGATGCTAGAATGCTGTACCTTGTGCTTTTTTGAAATTAAATTTTTAGAGCTTTTTTTTTTGGTTCCTTAGATGTTTTTGGACTACGTTTTTTTTCCCAACTTAAATTGGAAACCTAGATACTCTTAGGATTGTTGCCTTCATCATCTAAATATATGCTAAATTTTCCTTCTTTTTCAATAAAATTCTTTTTCAATATTTTTCTAAGGGAAGATTGTTAAAATAGAAAAGTCTCCATTCATTATCGGCAAGACAGCTATTTTTTCCTCTTTTTTCATGCCTTTTTGTGCTAAGTGGAATCAGAGATCGTGTGAAAATTTTCAGGCAAATATATGGTTCTCCTTCAATGGTTTTGTTATATTTTGTTCCTAGAACTCTGTCTGTATTATACAGTATATGTACTTGAGGCCCTTAAATTTTCAAATTGCAATATATATAATTTTAAGGTGATTTTGTTACGTAGAGAATCTTTTTTTTTTTACATTGAGTTTATATGTTATATCTTGTGCAGTGGAGCTGGATTACATGTGGGCCATCCCCTGGGATATACTGCCACTGACATTCTATCCAGATACAAGCGCATGCAAGGTTTCAATGTTTTACATCCAATGGGATGGGATGCATTTGGGCTTCCTGCTGAGCAGTATGCTATCGAGGTTTGCTAACCATTTTCTGGGACAAATAAGTTATTCTGATGACTTGCCCTCCTTCACTAATTTTATTCTTCATGCGCAGACAGGCACTCATCCGAAGATCACAACAAAGCAAAATATTGAACGCTTCAGGTCTCAGGTACTTAAAAGAATATTTACTATTATTTTGTCCCTAGAAGGGCTACACAAGTATGAATCCTGTGATGTAGCTCACTTTAACCTATAAAAAGCAAGGTTTTAGTTATGAGTGGCACTGAAATTCTTTGCCATTTTCTATAAAATTTTAGACGTGAGTGCTCTATTTGTCATGTATAACTATTCAAGAAATATCTTTAAGTGTAAAATGGGTGGAAAATGTCTCATCTAAATGAATTTTGGTCATTTGTTTTTGGCATTTAATGAACTGTTAGCAAACTGGCATCAAGGACAAGTACCCTGTATGTTTGCACCTTGAGTTTCATTTTATTGTGGTTAAATGATTATCTAGTGTTTTGCAAGTGCTCCATGCATAACTTGCTTTGCCCCACTAAGAGGTATTCATCAGTTCAACATCAAGTACTCATATGGCCAAATTTTAGATGTTGGAATAGTTCAGATCATTTTTTGATAAATATGCAACTTTATGTCCTTAAAACTGTATAAAAGTGGCTTAATTTCTGGATTTTCAATTCCAAAAATAACCCTTATCAGATTATTGTATTAAAAATTGAAATATTTATAATAATAACTCTAGTTAGATCACTCTCTTAAAAAGCTTAAAATATGCTAAAATTTAACACGCAACAAGGGAGTTTTGTATTGATGGACTTTGAGAGAAAATCTGATTTAGCAATGCAGAAGGAATTTAAAAATTTATAGAAAAGATATTCTAGTATCTTTGGACTTAGGTATTTTTAAAGGAGAAGGAAAAGAAATTTAAAAAGCTAGTTATTAATTAACTATATTCAGATATTTTTAGAATTAAATTTTCATTCAAAATTATCCCAAATCTAAAATCTTGAGCAGCCACAGGCATCCACACATGCATTATAACTAGTTTTACAAAATGTGGCTAGTACATATATTAGAAAAAACAGCATGATTGTTAGTCTTTTTTTTTTTTGTGTGTGTGTGTGTGTGACTCTCTCACATGAGGTTCACTGCAACTTCATTATGATACACATCATGGTCTCCTGAGGAGCTTTAGTTATGATGGTAGGAGATCAAGTAGTCAAACTATACGATGAACTAAGAGTCAACTAGTTCCACACAGTGCTGTGAGATCGAGTCAAGATTTGCTAGGCCCACACAGCATCTTGAATTCATGTTTGTTGCAATAAATCACCAACATAGTTTCATGATGAGAATAGCTCTGTCGTCATATGCAGGAAAGAAAAGTAGCAGTTCCAAACTATCACAGTTTGATGCACTACATATTGCAAATTTTCCTCATAATTTTCATGTTTGAAACTACTGGTCTAGAATCTTTCCCAATTTCATGATTGTGCGCTGCAGTCCCAACTTCTAACTATTGTTATGTCTTAGTGAAGACATAAAAAACTCATACCACACCTTTGTGAGAAATCAGTAGTAAGATACGAGAATCAGACCATGTTGATATTCTACTATATGCTTCTTTAAGTGGTCACCTAGCACTATAATTATATTGACACCTTTTTGGTCATTAAAAAGTCAAGATGTTTTTCTTTTTTCTGTGTAATGATGCCGCAATCAGATAATGCATAATTTATCCTTAGAGTTCCATGTATATCCTTATTATGGTTTAAGTTATAAACCAGTACAAAGTGCTGTTATATCCAAATATTCCTGCTCATATCCATGTTCTCATTTTTGTTTGTTTAACAAATTATTTTATTGTTTTGCAGCTCAAATCATTAGGTTTCTCATATGATTGGGATCGTGAAATATCCACGACTGAACCAGAGTACTATAAGTGGACACAATGGATTTTTCTTCAGCTGTTGAAGAAAGGACTTGCATACCAGGTCTTGAACACTTTTGTTTTTCACCTTGGAATCCTTCGGTTCTTTGTGCATGGATAATGTGACTGACAATCTGTTGCTCGAGTCATTGCATTCTTTATTTGTTTTCTTTCATGGAGTTTGTTTATGCACATTTTAGTTTTATTTTGTTCCTTTCATTGTGTCATTCCTGTGATATTTCTAGCAAGTCAAGCTAATACTGCTTTTTAATTATGGATGATTCAGGCCGAAGTACCTGTTAATTGGTGCCCTGCTCTTGGCACTGTTTTGGCAAATGAAGAGGTTGTGAATGGTGTTAGCGAACGAGGGGGTTATCCTGTAATAAGGAAGGTAATCTCTGAAAAATTATATGACCATCCAAAGCAACCTAATTTTTGTGCTTCTATTTTGTTTGGCATCTGTGTTAGTTGTGTTCCTAAGTTCTCCAAGTATTTGAATAATGCATATTTATTTTATCATTAATAATGAACATAGTGCCGTCCTGGTTCCCTGAGCAGCCAATGCAGCAATGGATGCTCAAGATAACTGCTTATGCTGATCGTCTTCTTGAAGATCTGGATGAACTCGATTGGCCAGATAGCATTAAAGAAATGCAACAGAATTGGATAGGTCGATCAGAAGGTGCCGAGCTAAAATTTAGTGTTGTTAGTACACAAGGATGTGAACATGGTGTAGAGCTACCTGTCTATACAACCAGACCAGACACCATTTTTGGTGCCACGTATGTTCTATTCATTCTGTTTATCATTATCAACAAAAGTATTAAATATTTTTCACGGACTTAGGATAATATTGTCTATATTTTGGAGGATTAATTTTGTGATCTATGCTCTTTCCTTGCAGATATCTTGTTTTGGCCCCTGAGCATCATCTATTGCCATCATTAATATCTGAGGCCCAACGTGAAAGTGTATGTTCATTAAATTCTTTGTTCAATTATTTTGCATCAACATGAAGAGGACTAATTTATCAATGCAGGTAGAGGAGTACAGAGATCTTGCAGCGAAAAAAAGTGAACTCGAGAGAACTGATCTTCAAAAGGAAAAATCTGGTGTTTTTAGTGGTTCGTATGCTAAGAATCCAGCTACTGGAGAAGTCATTCCAATATGGGTAGCAGATTATGTTTTAGGAAGGTTTATCTGGATTTGCTTTTTTATAACATTTATAATTTTAGTCTCAAGTGATTATTGACTTTAAATAACTTTCATGTTGAGCTAAAGTTACTATCAATTATAATATTTCAGTATTTAAGATACTGCCTGAACATCTGTTTACCTTGTTCAAGAGCTGGTGATCTTGAAGCTTCATGGTTGACCTTGTGCTAATGGGTACTTGGCAGGGAGCTTTACAAAGTCAAACTTGAAACCAGAACAGTACATTAGCTACTTCCAAAACAACAATAATGCCCATAATATCTTATGATTCAGAATGGTGGTGATAATAATGGATGCTAGGGTAGATATATGGCAAAAATAGAGCCGGGAAGGATGAAATGGAAGAATGGTGCAGGAGTCATAAGAACTGATTAAGGTGGTATGGCCATGTGCCACAAAAATTTATAGGAACTTGGTAAAATGGGGTGCTCAAATTTGCATTGAAGTGCTAGTAAAAAGGGTAGGAAGGTCTTAGATTAGATATAACATGAATAGATAGACCTAAAATAACTCCCTTGTGTGTGCATGTTAATTCGCCCATCACACAATCTTATCTTCATTGATGGGTGTACCAATCTGACTCACACATCTCCACTTTTTATCTTTTGATTTTTCAACTATTATTGGATTCTACAAGTTAGCTTTTTTAACTATTCAGTAATATAGACATATTTTTTTTCCTATTCAGTTTATTTAGAACTGTAAGATACTCTTTGTTGCTCAAATGTTCATGCAGCAGTTATTCTTCAGTGGGCATGGAGTTTATTATCATTCTTCAAAATTTTATTCATAGAACCTGTCTGTTGGTACAATTCACACGTGTATTTCAATACAATTCTCTTGTCATATTGTTTTTGTCAACTTAGCTCATCTTAAAGAATGTAACATTTTTATTCTTTCCAACAGCAAAAATCTTTTATTCATCTTCTTCTTCTTCTTGTTTTTACCTTGTTTTGTTTTCAATATTTTAGAATCTGTATCTTTACTTGCATCCTGAATTTTCCATGTATTATCTTGTTAGAGATATTGAACAAGTTATTTTGTTAGAAACAGTATACACTAACAGAATTGGCAAAACATCTCAGAATCTAGTAGGTGGTGCTTCTTCCACCATACGGCATATAAGACAACTATTTGGTTCCATCATGTTGATAGAACACCTTTCTTCAAGTATTCTATTGGTTGTTTTTGCTTTTGGTTGACAAATGATTTATGATACTGTTCTTCCTTCATGCATCTTATAGAGGGATGTAGATGCTTATTATATCAACTATCAAGCATATCTTATTTTCTAAATTTGGTATATTTAAGTCGATCTGCATCTGTAATCCTTATACAATTTTTTTTTTTCTGGTTGTAAACAGATTATTGTTATCATTTTTTATATTATTTTATACTGTATTATCTCCTAGTTGTGCAACACAGCTGATATTTTTGTTCATACTTTATATGCAGTTATGGCACCGGAGCAATTATGGCTGTACCTGCACATGATTCTCGTGACCATGAGTTTGCATTAAAATATAATATCCCGATCATTCGGGTTGTAAGCCCATTTGATGAAAGTTGCAACCTTGGTAAACCATATCTAGGTGATGGTGTCATGGTGAACTCATCTAATTCAGTATCTGGACTGAATATCAATGGCTTATCATGCAAAGATGCTGCTTCAGAAGTCATAAATTGGCTTGAGAGAACAGGTTATGGGAAGAAAAAGGTGTGTTTTATTTATTGTAAATTTATTGTGGCAACATTTTTTTTCCTCCAGCATATTGTACACGACGTTGCATGTGAACGCAACATATTATCTGGTTAGGTGAACTACAAGCTGAGGGATTGGCTTTTTGCTAGACAACGCTATTGGGGAGAACCTTTTCCAGTCATTTACCTGGATGATACTGGTGAAGTTGTCCCTCTTCCAGAAAATGAGCTGCCCCTTACTCTGCCTGAATTGGATGACTTCACTCCTACTGGAACAGGGGAACCCCCATTGGCAAAAGCGACATCTTGGGTATGTTCAGCAAAGATAAACATAAGCATTCTTATGATCGACATGCCAGTTTGTTACTATATGATGAAAATTATTCATATGCATCTCTATGTTCAGGTTCAAACCATGGATCCTATATCTGGGAGACCTGCAAAACGAGAAATGAGTACAATGCCACAATGGGCTGGCTCCTGCTGGTAAAAAAGTTCTGTTGCAGCTTTTAAGAAATATTTTCCATATACTTTGTTGTTCTCTTTGTGTATACAATTTTTTTTGGTATTCAGCTGTCATTTAACCATGCTTGCAATGAAACGATTTTCTTTCTGCCCTCACCTCCCCTCTTTCTCCTCCCTTTCTTCTTTTTTCAATATAAAGAAATTTCTTATACGACAAGGATTGAACCAGTACCAACCAATGTGGGTTTAGTATGTGCAAAACCGAGGATTGTATTAATGAAGGATATTGATGGGTATTTGTGGATACACCTTAGACACCCTCAATATGGCTTTTTCTAGCCTTCCAAACTATATTTTTGTTTGCTTATCATGTTTTTTTGTCCAAGTGCCATATTTTTTCAAGGAAGACAGTACGAATTCTGAGATAATATTATGGTTTTCTATGCATGCTAAACTTAGAAACATGCATACTTATCACGTACATAATGTATCATAGTCTATCTAAATTACCATATAGCTGCCTATTATCATTTGAAAAGCAATTAGATTACGAGATTCATATAGAAGGGGCATATCAACAGTTACGATGAGTGGATCAATGTGCATTAACAAGTCTAGGAGTACCGCTAATCATCTTAGAAAGCAATGAAGAAAGATATACTTATAATGCCATGTACTAACAAAATTGTATACTTCATACAACCCTCATCCTATTGCTTGTATGAGTATGTGGCAGGCTTGTAGATGATCTGATCAAACACAAGCTCCATATTGTATACCTGCCTTAGATAAGTTCGGTACTACTCCAGTGCATATTACCAATATTGGTGATCATAACAATCTCTCATGTAGAGGTTGTATTGCATTAGCTGACCTGCTTGTATGATCACTATGGGAGCAGTACTTTCTCTTGATAAGCTATGAGGACATATCAAGAATTAATTTTAAAAATTTATAAATTATCCAAAAATTTAATTGATGGTGAAAAACATTTTTAATTGAGGGGTTTGTAAATCATCCCTTATATAGACATCATAAGAAAAAATTAATCCATATAGAAGTATTTCACTAGATTAATTTTAGATTTATTCATTTTCCAAGTCTAGGCTCCAATGGAAACTGAACACACCTAAATTGTCCCCACTATTTTTGACTAGTTGGTTGCATGTGCATGTCATTAGTGCAAACATGCTACTGTTTTAAATTTTACATATTTGTTATTTTTAATTTTTTTCTCTAGAATTAATTTAAAAAAAAATAGCAGAATAGCTCAAAAAAGTTTAAGCTGGTATGTTGTAGATAAATCATTTCTTATATCATATCCTAAAATCAATCTAAATAACATTGTCTGATTGGAAATCAATCCAAATAAACAATTTTTTGATTGGATTAATTTCAAATTAACCATGTTTCCAGGTATATGTTTTGCGGTTATCCACAACACCCCCAAAATCCACATATTTGAGCCCAGGTTGTTGCTTTAGAGCATGAATCCAACTGTTGATAACACTTCCACGTAATTTTAGCAGAAATTTTCCTAGATTTAATAATCATTTAGGGATTTTAGCCTGAATTTTTGAGAAAATAAAAGTAAAGAGAGGGAACCACCATGCCCTTTTTTGGATGGTATCAACTTGCCACTTTTTCAAGAGGTTATGGGTTTGATTGCTGGAGTCAACACCTAAAGGCAGGGTGGATATAGGGTAGAAAGGGTGCAGATCAGCCCTTCCTAATATCAAAAAAAAAAAGGGGGAAAGAAAGAAAAAGAAAGGGAAGAATTCTTATACCTTGAATCCTTTAATTTGGTGAGATTAAAATCCTTGATTTATGGTTATAAAAAGGCCTCAATCCCTAGTCTCTCAACTTGCTAGCTGTCCCTTATTATTGTTTCTAGCCAATGACGAGGAGAATGCAGAAGAAAGAACTCTTAAAAGGCAGTCCCTCGTGGTATCACTTGGTACTGGTAAATGTGGTAGTGAACTAAAGCCAATATGCCTGGCTGGTTCTGCTGTGTGGATCATTCGGTTACCTGCATGAATCGAGCCTATGCAAATTGAGACACCCCTTTGGTTCTTATGATCCAAGCGGCTCATCTCAAACTGATTTCTTCTCAAATCCTTGGATGAACCTTAAGCAAGAAATGAAACTTGTTAGAAAGCTAGAAACCATATCTGATCTGATGCATTTTGATTGTATATGGGTTGATGGGACTTGGATTATGATTTAATCTTTTCTGTTTATTTTAGCAGACAGCAGGTCATGAGAGCATGACAAGTGTTTGGTTGTATCATTTGGGCCTCCATTTAAGTTGAGAGAAGGAACAATAAGATAAGAGATGAGCACAAGTTTCTTGAGGATGACAAGCATGGCAATAGTAAACTTGTAATGGGCTAGAGACCTCCTAATTAGTTTGATCTTTAATGGACAATGTTGTAAATGCAGAGCAACTCAACTCAACACAGCCTGGTTATTGATGTTTCCGCATAGGCTCACTTAAGATAACCAATTACCAATCTGTCCTACATTTTTGATCCTGGGAATTATGTTGGCAGAAATGGTAAAGGTGCACCTTCTGTTGTTGGAAAGAAGAGTAGAGCTTCCACCTCTTTAGTTCCATAAAAAATTCTTACTTCTAACAAATAGGATCCTAACCTGTTGCAAGGTGTTGGGTGTTTGAACTTGCTAATGACCAACTGCTAAAACCTTGACATTTCCATTTAGCATGAAAGGCAGAGACTGGTCATTACAGTACTGAGGCAAAAGGATAGCATGTTTGCTTTGAAGCTCCAGAAGTCTCCATCTTTACAAACTAAATTCGCATGCACCTCAGGAACACTGGACCTATGGTCCCTAATTGGCATTCACAACATTGAATTTATGTCAACTTTGAGGATCATCGGTAGTGACTCATTTCTCAATTTTATGGTCAAAGAAGACTATTGTGTATAGCTTAATAAATATTTGAATCGTTGTTTCTCCCAAATCTTGTAGAATATCTAATCATGCAAAAAATGATCCCTGCAAGTTTTTAATGGCCATAAAAATGTCAACATTGTGCAAGCCTTGAGCATTTGAATCTGAGGAGTGCTTTTAAATAATGTATTACTAGATGCTCAGTTCCCTTGTATTGACAATGTGTCCCTTGAACATCAAATTTGATGCTGACATATCTAGTTTGGACTATGAAGCTCTGCATCCTTAGAGGCTTAGATGATCAGTCTTTTCTCAAAGAATATGTATGCCATGCCAGAGCAAAATAAAGGGTACAAGTTATTGAGATTTAATATATCTGCAAGTTATCAGCAGAACCTCTTTGGGTTCACCTATCAAAACAACCAAAAAGCCTTTCTGAAGGCTGACAGCAAGTCCATGTATTTTTTGTGATGACATTGTTGGGTGTAAATTTGTTCACCCTTGTGATATATGGTCTAGCCCATAATTTGTGTAGATTTTGTCAACTGGACTTTTAGAAGATACCGTTTTTGGGCTTGAAAAGTTCATGGGAATTACTAATTCCATTTTACTAGCTGGCTTGCAGCTAATCATGCTCTTGATCTTGGTCTCATTCTTGAAAGGAATCCATGAAGTTGTTTACTGTTGTTGATACTATGTTCCTTACCAAGCCAATCACTTTAAGAAGGCGAATCAAGGTAGCTATTCCATATATTCTATAATGCACAACAGCTATGATGTTGTTGATTGATGCAGCTTTGCTGAAATCAACGTTCTGCCCTTCAGACTATTACTGAATGTTCGTAGTCTTATCATCTTCCTTCATGGACAAGTTTTATGTTTAAGCTTTAAACATGCTTTTGTCTACTCAAGACAGATCTTTGCCAGGAATCAGGTCATGCTTTATAGCCTTATCTTGTGGTCCAAAACTGCACTTTTGGCAGCAGAGGTATCTTGTATTTATAAAACCAGAAAATGTCTTGTATTTTTAAATTATTTTTAGTATTTACTGATCATGAATATTTGTATGTTGATTTAAATTAAACTAAATACCATCCTTATCATCATCTGATCCTTTTCTATAAATTATGGGGCCAGCAATAGAACAAACTCAAACCTGAGAAGGCTTCATGAATGAATTGAGCAGATTATGCATCAAGCATAATTGTAATAGAATAAAGACTAAGTTCCAAATTTTTATGTCATTTTTGGTTAGGTGATTGTTCCCTTGCTGCATAAAAGTATGGTCTGAGTCAAACTGTCAGCAAAGAAATTCATCGTGCCTAAACTTTTGACTTTTGAGAATCTAATAAAATCTGAAATGACTAACTCATGCCTGTCTGATGTAGGTATTATTTGAGATTTATGGATCCAAAAAATTCAGCTGCTTTGGTTGGTAGGGCAAAAGAAGGGTAAGCAAACTCCTTTTTTTTGCTTTATGAAGGGAATATTTTGCATTGAGTATGATACAGCAAATCATTCCTTCATTGGATTTATCTAGGTATTGGGGCCCTGTTGATATCTATGTTGGTGGTGCTGAGCATTCTGTCCTGCACTTGCTTTATGCCAGGTTTTGGCACAAGGTTTCCCTCAAACCATATTTAATAAACATCCTAATGCACGATAATTTAGTAGGTTATGGTAAATGTTTTTTTTTTCTCATCATAATGTGGAAATGGTGCACTTTTCAGATGAACAATAAATTCAGTTATTATCGGGTGTTTCAAAGTATAAGAACTGCTTCTTGAAGTTCAATTCAATATCTCATACCTCACTTGTAATTGTATGAAATGTAGATGCTCGGGATTCATGATTTTGCAGATATTCTGTACCAATCTATTATATTTGAACTAAGAATCGATGTCAGTTAGGCTTTATGGTTTCGTGTCTCTTCTGGCTAAGGAAGAGTAAGACTGACCTCCTTTTACTGATTCCTTTGTAATGGAAGAAAGGATATCAGAGACTTACCAGCATTTTGTTTTTGAAGGACATATTAGAGATGGTCAAGGGTCCATAAGGGAAAACCATATTGCTGTTTGGTGGTATCCTGGGATGTAATATGAGTGATCAAAATTTTAGTTGAGCTTTGATGACATCAATTCAAAAAGAGGCTGTATTTCTGTCAGGAATTCTGCCCTTGTAGTCTGTCAAACCAAGTTTTTAAATGGACATGGTATGGTAGCAGTACTGCCCCTGGTGCCTAAACACGTGGTACAATTCTGGAGTCAGCCCAGCTCCTGTATGGCTGTAGATGTGTTTGCACAGGAAAGTACCAAGCCTCCATGTACTGTACCTATACTGTGCCAGGTCAATATGGTATACCATGTACGGTCCAGTATGTCAAGACTTCAAAGCTTGGGTCAGACAATGACTATATATTAGTAGAGAAAATCTGGGCTTGCAAATACTTAATGGTAAGACAGGTTTTTATATCAAAATGCCTTTTCATTGGAACTTAGAAGGCTTCCTCATGGCACATTAAATTTACAAAATTTTAATTAAAGATCTGAAAGCAGATTCTAATTGGATTTTTGGAGGGTATATAATTGGGAATTACCTTTCTTTTTTATTCTGTTAGCATGCTTGACCTGACAAATGAAAATTTTTTGAGGGCTCAGCTAGCTGAGACTATAACAGTAGATTCTGTGGTGAGATAGAGCCCAGTTATAGGTTAGTTCTGCAATTGCTTTCCAAATAATTAATCTACATATTGTTAATATATTTTTTTTCCTTTTATCTGGCAACACTTAGATCATTTTCATGCATTTCTGAATGCATCTGGACCTTTTGCATCTTAATTATCATTGACTTCTGCATTTTTTAATTTGTCCTGTGTCATGAAACCTGGTGTCTGTCTGAATATGTTTTTAGGTGAATATATCTACGTATGCATTTTGCTATAGCAAGCATCTTGTTGAATTGTCTATCTTTGGTTTGTCATGCTTAAAGCTTTCAATTCTCAGGTCCTCTACGATATTGGTGTAGTTTCCACAAAGGAACCTTTCCGGTGCCTTATAAATCAAGGGCTAATACTTGGAGAGGTAAGTAAAATTGCTTTCCTGAGGCAAAGTTGCTCATTTATGATTGTTGATTTCTCATGAATTTAGTAACAGGTTGAATATATGGCATGGCGAGACCAAGAAGGGAGATTGGTTTCTGCTGATTCCGTCAGCATCACAGGCAATCATTATCAAGAAAAGATACCTGTAGACAAGGTTTGCTAACAATTTTTATCTTTGTGAAACTGTAACAAAAAATCACAACTTTTTAATGTTTCAATTTTCTTTTGCAATCCTTCACCATCTAATATGCATAGATCTATCATTCAGGTTACAAAGATTGGTGATTTTTATGTACTAAAAGATAATCCAGACATTCGTTTAGTTGCTCGAGCCTACAAAATGAGTAAAAGTAGAGGAAATGTCATCAATCCCGATGACGTTGTTTGTGAATATGGTGCAGATTCTCTTCGCTTGTATGAAATGTTCATGGGACCATTAAGGTAGTTTCATGTTCTATGTTAATTCGAAATGAAAATAAATAAACATGGCCCATGACATAGATGTGGACTTCAATTACAATCTGCCTTTTCCCTCTTAGAGATTCGAAAACATGGAGTACTGGTGGGATTGAAGGTGTACATCGGTTTCTCGGGAGGACTTGGAGGCTGATTGTGGGCCCTCCCTTACTGGATGGAATGTATAAGGATGGAACTGTTGCCACTGATGATAAGCCAAGTTTTGAACAGCTCCGTACTCTTCACAAATGCATTGGGAAGGTCAAATTCTTCTCAATTTTGATTTAAATTCTAGAGATATCAGAATGTGGCTTTATTGAAATTATGGATCTCACTCGTCATATTCCTTGTATCTTATTTCAATTTAATAAAGAGAAATATGTTAGTATAATACTATCCAAAGATGTTAAGGTCAACATTTAATGATTTATTATTTCATATATGTTGAGGATTTAGGTTATCCCAGTGGCCATTGGGATACTTCTGAATCATTTTCATTTATTTGATAGATATAATTGACTTGGATGCTTCGATGCATGTGTATGCCATGCTGCAGAATCTTCAAATTACACTGATACACACACAAACACCTGAAATAATCCCATGGAAGTTGGTAATGCATATGACGTGATTTGCTTTTCTTTTTTTTCTGGTTCTTGCTTGGATGATATTGTTAGCACAATGATTGATGCCTACTTTCTAATTCCTTTACTAGCTCACCAGGTAGCTGATGCCGACAAAACGATCCACCAATTTACTTATCTCAACTGTCAACAAGCTTAACACCCATACTGAAGATGCTGCAGTTTGCAGCTTCATTGTGGGAGTGAGTCCTGATAGTTTAAATTCAGCTAAAAGTGGAGCAGCAGCTGCAGACATGGAATTTAAAGCTGCCACAAATTGTAGAAGCCCACAAAAACCAATAGGGGAATGGTCATAATTTTGCCACACGAGCTTCAAGAAAACATAATATAAATGAGTGGAAGAAGTTCTTTATGTAATCAATGTTAAATGAATGGTTTTGGATCCAAAAGTGACAAGTTGACCAGTTCTGGATTGGGGAAGGGAAGTTCACACAATGCAAGGCTAGTGGTATCAGTTGAGTGAATCGGTCAAGCTAAGACCGGAAAACATGGGTTCCTCAGCCAGAAAGAGATTGTGGGGAGACAAGATCAGACCATGTCAGTCATAAAGAAATCCAATCCGGCCAAGACCAGATGCCATCGACATCGGGTCAAGCAGGCCATGTTCCACCCATGATCGGTCGGTCAAACCATGTCCAGCTGTCTCAATTGACACTTACTCTTCTGCCCCTTGCCCGGGTCAACAGGCACAACCCAACTTGGGTTATCGGCAACAAGAGCCTCCTCTATACGCGATCGATTCTTTTTCTCAACCCAATCAGGGTTATCCTAGTCTAGCAAATCAAGAGCCTTCTTCCCATGTTCCTGGTCCATGTTCCTGGTCTATCTAGGAGAAACAAGTTGTGAATTAAAACAAAGAAAAATCCACAAAACCTTGTAACAGCTGGCCTAGAATGCAAGGCAGGGGCAAATGGGATATTGCAAACCAACTAGAGTACAGAAATGGAAATGTTAGTTTCTAGACTTATTGAAATGACTGAAAACTCTAGCTTTGGGTTTAGAGCTCCTAGGTTTTGCCTTACAGCTTTTGCTACTAGCACTTTTTAGCCTGAATTGCTTTGGCTAGGAAATTAGCGCCAATCCTTAGAGGATTGATCTTGGGTCGAATTCTGGCTGTAATACTTTCTCAAACTTTGATGGACATTATTTTGACCCATGAAGCTGAACCAATGTGGATAGGATCTGTCCTGCTGTTTGGATGAATTACGATAGGCTTGTGGAAAACTGTGTGCACATAAATGCTGTTGTGTACAACTATATGCTTTTGAGTTTGGTTTCTCCATGTAGAGTGACTTGCATAAACCTGATATATATCTAATCAGTGTCAAAATTAATTCAAATTTCATCACAGTTCAATCAACTTTCCCCAGAACCTGTTGCTTCCATAAACTGCCTCCCAAATCCATGTTAGAAGTATGGAAAGGACAGCTTATTTGGTGTCTTTATCTGTGGTAGGCCCACAGCTGCAGGATTTGTCTATTAAGTTTGTTTGCTACTCGATGGAGTCCTCCCAATGGCATGATTATGTTTTGCAAGATTCTCTCTCTCTCTCTTTCTCATATTATCGATTCCTTGGCAAACTTTCTGTAAGTTTGTTAGCTACTTGATTGGTAGCCTCCGAATGACATGATTATATTTGTCAAAACTGTCTTTTTTTTTTTTTTTGTTTTTCAATTGTTGGTTACTTGGCAAAATTTCTTTCTGGACAAGACAGCCATCTTGGTGAACTGACTTAGTTTACAAGTCCCACATCTTCGTGTGAAAATTCTGTTCACATTATAGTAGTTGGAGAGGATGTGTTGCAAACTATTTTGCTCATTTTAATCTGGGGTTGGGGGTGGGTCCTGACCCCTACTTGCATAAAAAGCATGCTCTGAAGTGTTGACCTGCATTGCCCTGAGCAGTGTGCTTTTATTATTCCTTCCTTGATACACTCACTTCAAGCACCCAATGGAATACCTACCTATAGGTTTGCTCCACTCAAAATCTTATTGGATCATGACATTTAATTTACATTTTCCTCAGTATCTATATTCTATACTTTTTTCCTTGAAAGCTTGGTGTTGTAACTCATGGATGACATATGAGCCCTTTTCTTCTACTTTTTTTAAGTATTTGTATCATTAACAACATGATTTGTTCTACAAAAAATGCTTGAGAAACTATAATTATATACTTTGGTGGTCCCTAATTAAATTATCAAATAGATGTCAAAATGGACATTTTTAACAGTATGATGCTTTGTTTTGCTATGATCTAATTATCAAAACCAAGGGAGTTTAAATATATCCATGTTTTAAGATGCTTATATCATGACCCATAAGATGCATTTTCGATTTGTGTGCCCTATCATGTATTTTACTATATTAGTATAATTGACATTGTTTATTTTTGCATCAACTTCATGCATAGGTTAGAGACCACCAAAATATATGAATTTTTGTTTCTATACTTTTTATATAGTGTAGATCAAGTTCAACAGTTTCGATCTTCAATTTGGATAGCCTGTCACTGATTTTAAAATCATCAACTCCTTTTACAAGATGTGGAGTGCAGGTATGCATGCATGCATCTGCGCATGTATGTAGGCATGCATCTGCGCATGCATGCATGCATGTTTGGTGTCACATTAAAAATTGTAGTTGTAAAATAGTACTTGTGTGATAAGCCATATTCATTTATCATTTGTTCTTGGTTGTCAAACGTGAGTAAGTTTATGCTCATCTTGTTCATCAAATTGGCAGGTAGTGGAAGAGATTCAAGAAACAAGATTCAATACAGGAATTTCTGCAATGATGGAATTTGTCAATTCTGCTTATAAGGTCTTACATATACTTTGAGGCATTCACTTTAGCATGAAATTACATGCATAGGTTTTTGTAGCTAGTTCAGAATGGAAACTTATGGTTTTGGCTTACTGCATAATTTTAGAGGCCATTTTACTTTTCTATTTATCTTTATTATTTCTAGTAATTGACCCAAAAGCCATTTGACTTGTCTTCTTTCATGATGATATGACACAAGATACTTGTTTCATTCATTTATTTGAAGCAACCATTTTTTAAGGTTTTTTTCTGCACTTTTTTAAAGTAATTATTATGTCTTTTTTTTTTTCTTGATGTTTCTCGCATCTACATATAGTTTATGTTAGGATCAGGTCATGATTCTTTTGGTTGAATGTATCACAAGTTAATGATCTCTTAATAGTTACATTGTAATTACCATGGATTTTAATACATCAAAACAGGACAGCACATTAGTAATTTAGTATCATATTGTTCAGGAGCAAAAATGACACTATGATGAGTGTTGGGCTGCCAAAATTGGCAAAACTAGGACATACCGCTTGTCCTCATCTGTACTGACTGTTCCAAGGCAGTAAACCTGGTACAAGGCCCAATCCTGATTGGGATGCTAATCTTTTTATTTTTAAAGCATGGGAATGGGATGAACTGGTTGTCCCAATCTGTTTCTATTTATATGAGCTAGCAACAAGCTCATCTTGGTTGCGATCGCAATTTTTGTTTTTTTTGTTTTTTTATTAAAAGGTGGAGGGCCATGTTGGCTAACCCAGAATGAAGTGGGAAAGACAAATGATTGGGCATTAAATCATCCTAAGAATAGAACTTTCTGACTTAATAATAAAAGAAAACACGTGAAAAATTATTCGAACATAGAAATATTGAAATCTAGTGGAAAATGTTGGGCTCTAATGGAAAACTCATGGGACTTTCAAATCCACCTTTGAATCCTGATCGCTTGCATGATCACTCATAGGATGGAAATAAAAGTCAAATATTGAGTTGTCAAAATTTTTGGCTGCAAATGCTCCAGACTTTGCATGCATCTATCTATATAGTTATGAGTTTTGGTCACGAGTGATAGAGACTAAGGAACAAAATTTATTTCTGGTGCTAGAGGCAATTTGCTCCCATTGTTGATTGTGCTACAGGACAACAAATGCGAATCATTTTGGTATAGTGGGCATTTAGATGAAACATTCAATCTATATCCATATTGCACATTAGAAAAGCAGAACAGGATTGACTTGCTATCTATATTACATATCAAAACCACAAAAACATTGAAAAGAAAAAAGCAAATGGAAAAAGTACGCCATCCCCATAGTTAGTATGGTATTGGTCGGTAATGTATCATTCCTGGGAAAGACCAGTACTACCCTAGGTATTGGTATTTCAGTCCATGCTAGTTACAGTTTATATTGCACATGGCTTTACTTATTGTATGCATATTTGTGAAAGCTTTTTCTATCTTGAATGATCTGACTGCAATCGAAGGTCTTGCATAATGAGCATTTATTTACTTTACTCTGCAGGCTGCTTGAATTAGACTAATTTATGAATAATTTATACATATACAAGTCCATATATTGAGAACTTGAACATTTGATTGTTCATTTGTTTCTTGTGAAAAAACTATTGGTAATACAAGAAGCTAAAATTAAATTTTCCAATAGAACACAGTTGAGAGGATTTCATGTGAATCCCACGATACTTATGTAACTTTCAAGCTTCAGCATAATCTACTGATAAACAACTAGACTTCACATTTCTTAACAAATATAAAATGGAGCAGTCTTTTAACTCATTATTTTTCAGCCTCCTGGAGCCATTGCTACTTCTGGTTAGGGTGTTAACAGGCTGAACATATAACTCGTGGCTAGCTTGCTCTCAGCTCGAAAAGTAAGATTGCCAGCTTGAGCTCAACTCAAGGTAGAGTCAAGCTGAGAAGGTGGAGCTTGTGCTTAGCTCATCTGATACTGAGCTAGCTCGAGCTTGGCTTGGTTAATCTTGAATTCCAGCTCATCTTCGCTGCTTCTTCCGATTCTCATTGAACCCGTCGCAGCTTCATCCCATGCCTCTCTTCTCTACTCATGAAAATTGATGCTGGTTTTCTAGTTCTCATAACCAAAGATTGACCTGATGCAGTAAAAGTTGGGCATAGGGGCACTGTCTAGGGTCCTTGGCGATGGAGACCTTCATGGGCCACGGTAATGGGTGGCAGTAGGAGAAGCAGAGTGCATAAGGCCTTTCAGATATAACCTAGATCATGGAGTTGTACTCCTCAATGCTTGGATCGTTGAGTTGCAAAGAGTGGAAGCTGAAATGAAGGCCGATTTTAAGCCTAAAAAGAGATTTGAGATTTTATGGTAAGGAAATGGAGTAGTGGAAATGGGGGTTAGAGGTGACAAGATGAAGAAATAGCTGGTATCAAGATGGAGGTTGGAGGCCATGAAGGGTCAGAGGATGCAGGAAAGATTGGTGCTGCTGCCGCTGTGGAGTGTTCCAAAAGGGAAAAAATAGGAGGATCAGGGCATCTAGAGCCCCTATTAGTCTCGCTGTTAAATTAACAGCTGCAGTGTAATTGGTCAACATTTAGGCCTGTAGACTAAGATCTAATAGCTGATATATGTCCTTAAAGGAAACAGATATTAATACATAATGAAAATATAAATTCTTTTGTATATATTATTGGTTCATAATATTATTTTTATCTCAAGCTGTATCAAGATGAATGAGAGCAAGCAGCGCCTAGCTTGTGTTCAGGTTTGTTTTTGAGTCCAATAGTTGGCCAGTCGTGTTCGCTGCCAGACAGCTGATCAAACGCTCTGCTAGTTGTTTGCATATCTAAACATTAAAGATATAATTATTGCAACTGCTATCTGTTTATGGATGCTCCACTATGATGGTCTGAGGAAGTACAATATCTAATCTTAATAAAAAATATCCCACCAGATTTTCTGCTTTGGCTGTTTAAACTCCAAATAGGGTGCTTTAACCATTCAACACTAGTGAAATGGATAGTCTGCACTATCATTATGGTTCATAAGTTTGTAATTGAAATTGAACCCATGTGTATGCTTAGTGAATTATCAGATAGAAGTTAGTAATTTGTTAATTTTAGAATCTGATAACAATAGAAACTCGTGCCACATGACGTGATACCCAACAATTTAATAAAGCACATCTTGACTAGATATTTCTTCTGTACAACAGTTTGGCATTATGCAAGGATATTATTCTCCTTTGTTAAAAATTCATATATTTATCAGGTTCCACACCATGCTAAGATAAGCAATTCATCAGTTTACTTCTTTAGTTCTAGATTTGCTTATAAATTTCTTGCTTTATCCAATACATATCTTCATGCTGATTTTTTATGAATACTAGTTGATATATAAATTATTGTACTTTCATGTATTTATTAAATGAATACCTGCCATGTCATATTTTAGAAATGCTTCATTAAGCTTGTTATTAAGATTTAGCTAGTTGTAGGGTCTTATTTTTAGGCAGCAGCTACAATTATCTAATATACTCTTTGCTTTGTATACACTTCAGTGGGATACTTGTCCAAAATCAATTATTGAGCCATTTGTCTTGTTGCTTTCTCCTTTTGCACCACACATGGCTGAGGAGCTCTGGTTTCGACTGGGACACTCAAATACGTTGGCATATGAACATTTTCCAGAGGTATGACTTTACCATTCTTTGCTGCAGGGAGGTGTGGCTCTTCTGAATAGTAGATTTTTGAACTCTATAAATTACTGATTAACTAAATAATTTATATGTGCTGAATTTTAAAATTTGCAAGACCTGTATGTAAGACTGCTTCATGCAAAAGGGAACACTAAATGGAAGTACAAGCTTATGAAATAAAAGAAGCATACTATAGAAAATGCAAGGTCGATAGCTTGAGCTTAAAGTAGATGGAAAGAAAGTTTGTAGATTGATTTTAACTCACAGTAACATTGTTTAGCAATAAAACAACATGCCTTTATAAGTTGCTGGACAAATGCAGCAAGGCTGTTATATTAAAACAAAGGGTGTCGACATCATGGGTCTATCAATTTTTACACTGAAATTGTCATAAATTTTTCTGGTAAAAGTTATTCCAATATAAATATTTTAACGACATATTAGTATAAATATTTAATAAATCACAGCCAGATGCTTAACTACCTCTCCCATGCTTATCCTTTAGCAATCTTTCTAAGCCCTACCTCCAACTCTTTTTTGTTTTTAGCTTAGTTACATGTTGTTGATCCACCATCCTATTCATTAAGGGAACAAAAAGGCTAAATGCAGTTCAGCTTTTGTTTCTAAAATGCATATCCATTTGCCTAAACATATAGGATAGAGTTATAATATGAAAAGGGTGAACTGGGGCTTGCCCTTGTCATCGTACTTCTTACCTAGCAACCAGAGGTTCTGGCTATGATTCTTGGTTGGTAGATCTCCAAAAAATTGGGACCCGGGTAATTCTAGACTTCCTAGTACAGCCCTGTGGGTGGGGGTTTCCTAACAACCAGATGTTCTGGGTATGATTCTTGATGGTACGTCTCTAATAAATTGGGACCTGGGTAATTCTAGACTTTCTAGTACAGCCCCAATGGGTGGGGGGATCAGAGAAGGGCTTACATGCATTGACAAATTCCTAAATAACCTTCCTTTTTCACATAATTTCAAAAAAGATAGGGATGTTCTTCTAATTTAACCAGGAAATAAGTTGTCATCATTTCCCCATTGATTAACTTTTTTAGATGCAGGTTCCAAATTAGATTACAATAATACCCTTATTCTTTTTCAAGTGCTTGGAAATAAACAAAGGGTATACAGATCATTTGGCAATGTACGTGTAACTCTACCCTGCCATCTTTGAGATTTTTTTTTCTAGGCATTGTATGATTATAATTCTTCAAGTAAGGTATCGTTGCATGATGTACTTTGAGAGGGACTTTTCTTGATGATTTTATATTATTGAAAAAATGTAGTTTAGGATTTGAAATTTTGTGAAGATTCAAAGTTATTTGGTGATTGTTCCTCCCTTCAATTGTTGCTTGTTAGAGAAGAAATATAGTATGTAGTTATATTTTTAGTATGGTTATAATCATATATTAAGATCTCATCATATTTAGTATGTGTCCAAGTACATTGTATCTAGTATGTGTCCAAGTACATTGTATCTAGTAGCTTATAAAGGCCCTTGGAGAGGCTAAAAGAATATAACAATAATTCCTTTCTCTTCTCTCCCTTGTTCATGGTATCAGAGCCTAATCCTATTTCTAATCAAAGCCGTTGCCTCGTCTACAGCCTTCCATCTCGCCATCTCCCATCTCTCCCACGCCGCTGAGTTCTTTCTGGTCGTCGAGAAAGGAGCATTGGGCAGCGATCATCCATGCAAGGAAGAGGGTGAGGCTGCCTTATCATCGATCAGTCTCTTACCAATCGGCCCCATGTTTTCGCTCTTGTCCGCGTTGTCCTCATTTGACGCACTTACGCCTTCAACATCATCCTTGATGATGTTGCCATTCTCCCTAGATGTCGCCGTCTACACCATCTAAATCTGCCGCAGCCATCTTCTCTTCTTGCTGCCGCCATCATCATTCCTACTGTCGTTGCTGTCCTTCCCTCTAGTTCTTATTTGGTGATGATTATCATGCATCCAGAATCGATGTTCCATCACTTCTCTATCATTGCTAGATCTCGTGGTCTCCACATAAGCCTTTCTTCTTGAGTTTCATTGATGTTGCGGGCTGTTTTCTCTTTTGTAACAGTCATCGGAGATCCCTTTTGAGCATTGTATTCTTCTACATTCTCTCCCTTTTTGGCAGATCCTCTAGATTTTCTTTATGGCTTCTTCCTCGAATGACCTGAGAACCACTCCTCTTGGTATCAGTGTCAAATTTAATGGTGCCTATTACCTTCTTTGGTCTCAGATATTTTGCTACATGGTGGGATCCCATAGGAAGCTCCATCACTTTGACAAAGAGCTTGTTGGTAGTGCTGATTTAGTAGAATTTTGCAAATGACAAGAGACTGATTATGCTGTTCTCATCTGGATGTTAAATAGCCTAGAGCCTCATATTGCCAATACTGTGATGTTTCTGCCCACCGCGAAAGAGACGTGGGATTTCTTGAGGATAACATACTTTCAAGAGAAGAATGTCTCGAGGATTTACTCTCTATATTCAGACATTTTCTCTTTGCAGCAGGGGGATCTCTCAATTTAGGAGTACTACAGCATTCTTCAGGGAAAGAGGATTGAGCTTGCCCAGTATCATCCCCTCACTGCTGATGTTTTTGTTTTTCAATAGCAGCGTGAGAAATTCTATGTAGCAAAATTTCTTTTCAGACTTAATCCCTCTCTCTCATGTTCGAGCTCAACTCATGGCTGATGATAGCATTCCCACCTTGAGCAATGCTGTGAGTCAGATTCTATGTGTTACTGAGCTGCAGCCTACATCTTTTTCATCTATGGAGAACACTGCTCTTGTTGTTGGTACTCGTAGTGGCTGAGGAAGTCGTGGAGGTCGTGGACGTGGACGTAACTCTTTCTCACCTTGTCCATATTGTGGATGCTCAAATCATCTTGCTGAGTGTTGTCGACAGAAATTTGGAAAGCCTTCTATCTCTGATCTTGCTAGTGCTGCATCCTCTAGCTCCATCTGATATTGGTGCCTGTCCTGCTGCTGATGACTCAGTTCTAATTTCACGGGCTGACTACGAGTGATTTCTCCAGTCTACTAGTGCCTCCACATCTTCAACTCCACCAGTTGTGTCTTCTACTCTTGGGATGGCTACTGCAGTCACTCCTGATATATCCTGGTTATTAGATTCAGATGCTTCTTTTCATATCACAGGTAATAGAGGTCTTTTTTCTACGTACACTCCATTATCTCATGTGCTATTCGTCACTATTGTGGATGGCATTTCATTTCTTATTATTGGATGTGGTACTATAAGGATTTTTTCAACTCTCACTCTTATAGATGTCGTATATGCTCCTAAATGTCATTTGAATTTGTTATCTATGGATGCCTTATTATATCCTTAAACTGCTCAGTTACGTTTTATCCTTCTCATTGCCTCTTTTAGGATCTCAGCACGAGAAAGACAATTGGCGGCAGTGTTTAGTTGGATGGAGTTTATTTCCTTACTGGTACTTCATCTTCTGCTTGTGCGATGTTGTCATCTTCCATTTCACGTTATCAGTGGCATTACCATCTTGGTCATCCATCTACAGAAGTCCTGAAGAATCTTAGTCTTCTCCCTAGGACTTCGGGTAGTTTTGAATGTGAAGCTTGCTAGTTAGGAAAGCATCACAGAGTGTTCTTTCTTTCTGCTGTTAGTAAGCGTTGTTCCTCTCCCTTTATGCTAATTTATTCGGATATCTGGGGTCCGAGTCCTGTCCTGACTCAATTAGGTTTTAGATATTATGTAATTTTTATCGATGATCATACTAGGATGATCTGATTGTATCTCCTCAAGTGTCGGTCTGAAGTCTTTTCTATATTTCAAAACTTTTATCATAAAATAAAAACTTAGTTTTTTATATCTATTAAAGTTCTTCATACTGATAATGTCTCTGAATACAAGCAGTCCAGTTTTTCAGATTTTTGTGCTTCTTATGGTATAATACATCAGACCTCGTGTCTTGACACCTCTCAGCAGAATAGAGTAGCTGAAACAAAACATGGGCATCTTTTAGATGTGGTGCGGATTTTTATATTTCATATGTAGGTACTTAAACCTTACTGGGGTGATGCTGTTCTTATAGCATGTTATCTTATAAATAGGGCTTCATCAAGTATATTGAATGAAAAATCTTCATTTTCCATTCTCTATCCCTCTACGGATCCCTTCTCACTCATCCCACGAGTGTTTGGATGCCTGTGTTTCGTTCATCTCTTTGGACCTGGCAGAGACAAGTTGTCTCTTTGATCTGTTCGTTGTATCTTTTTGGGATATTTTCGTATTCAAAAAAGATACCGATGTTACGATCCTCTTTCTAAACGACACTTTGTCTCTATTGATGTCTTATTCTTTAAGACCACTCTATTCTTTCCCATCTCTTCTGAGTCCTTTGGTGTTTCTCTACCACATATTGCTCTTTCTCTTAGTACTCTCATGGCTCCACCTTCTAGTACTTCTATTTCTCCATATTTGCAGGTTTACAGTCATCGCAAAAAAAGAGCTTCTCCATCTTTACCACCACCGACTATGTCATCTCTGTCTGAGATTCTTATTTACCATCTTCCAGATTCAGATTTGCCCACTGCATTATGAAAGGATAAACGATCTTGTACTGTGCATCCAATATCTACCTCAATGATTTTTGATTATTTTCTATCTTCTTTTCAATTTTTTGTTGGATCTCTGTCTTCTTTGTCCATTTCCAGGACCTATCAGAAGGCTCAGTCTGATCCCAGATAGAGACAGGCTATGGATGAAGAGATGGTTGCTCTAGTCAGTCGTGGCACTTGGGAGTTAGTGTCACCATCGTTCGGTGTTCATCCTATTGCATGTCGATAGATCTTTACAATCAAGTACCAACCTGATGGCACTGTGGAGCGCTTTAAGACTCATCTTGTCACTAAAGGATACGTCCAAATTTATAGTGTTGACTATTTTGAAACTTTTTCTCCAGTTGCTCGTCTCAACTCAGTCTGAATTCTCTTCTCCATTATAATTAATCAGGTCTGAAAAATACATCAGATGGATGTAAGTAATGCATTTTTATATGGAGATTTGTCTGAGGTTGTTTGTATGGAGTAACCTCCGGGATATGTTGCTCAGAGGGAGAAAGTTTGCAAGCTAAAAAAAGCTATATATGGCTTCAAGCAGAGTCCAAGGGCCTGGTTTGACAAGTTTTGCCAGGTAGTTGACAAAATTGGACTTTATTGCAGCAAGTCTGATCACTCAATTTTTATGAAGTAAATGCCCTTGGGATTGGTTGTTCTTGCTATGTATGTGGATGATATTCTTCTAATAGATAGTGATTATGATGAGGTTGTTCGGGTCAAAGAGCATTTAGATAATTACTTTGTCACCAAAAATTTGGACCAACCTCGATATTTTCTGGGAATTGAAGTGGCATATGGGTCGCAAGGAGTGTTTCTTTCTCAAAAAAAATATGCCACTAATTTATTGATGGAGAAATGCTTACTTGGCTATAAATCAAGTTTTACTCTTATTGATTCTCAATTACCGTTAGAGATTGATGATTTTGGAGATGATTTTGAGGATGTCACTCGGTACCGTAGACTAGTGGGGAAGCTTATCTATTTGACAATCACAAGACCTGACATTTTCTTCACAGTGGAGGTAGTTAGTCAGTATATGCAGAAGTCTAAGGTATGTCATTGGGATGTTGTGTTAAAAATTTTGCATTACATTAAAAGAGCCTCAGGAAAAGATCTTTTGTATAAAAGAAATGGATATTTACAAATTGAAGCCTATTTTGATGCTGACTACGTTGGCTTGGTGAGTGACAGGAGATCCACATCAGGTTTTTGCATTTTTGTTGGAGGAAATCTTGTCTCATGGAAAAGTAAAAAACAAACAGTGGTGGTCCGTTCAAGTACTGAGGCTGAGTATAGAGCAATGGCTCACATAACTTGTGAGATGATGTGGGTCAATTCTTTGTTAGGAGAACATGGTATATCTTGTTTTGAGTCTATGGTGATGCATTGTGACAATCAGTCTGCTATATACATTGCAAACAATCCTATCTTTCATGAACGGACTAAACATATTGAGGTTGATTGTCACTTTGTTCAGGATGCTGTTCTGTCAGGGAAGTTTGTTACTCCCCACACAATATCAAAGGATCAGTTGCTTGATATCTTTACCAAGGCTCTTGGGCCTACTCGTTTTTCTTCTTTATGTACCAAGTTGGGAATATTTGATATATATGCTCCAACTTGAGGGAGAGTGTTAGAGAAGAAATATAGTATGTAGTTATATTTTTAATATAGTTATAACCATATATTAAAATCTTATCATATCTAGTATATGTCTAAGTACATTGTATCTAGTATGTGTCCAAGTACATTGTATCTAGAAGCCTATAAAGGCCCTTTGAGAGGCTAAAAGAATATAACAATAGTTCCTTTCTCCTCTCTCTATTGTTCATTGCTAATCCTTGTCAAGCATATAGATTATTGGGGCAGAGACATTGATGTTGGATGATCCAAACAATTAGAAGATTTGTGCTTCATGCAGTTGCAAATTCATTCCCATGAATCGAATCATAGCAGACAGAAGTCAATATAAAAGTTTTTTGCTAATGATCTCTCTTTCTTATCTTATTTCTTCTAAATGGCATGTCTCGTTAGTTTCTAGTGGAAATCTTTGATGTTATTGAAAAAGCAAGGTAATAAAGTTCCGAGTTCCATACGGCCTAAACATAAAGACTCTAAAGCCCACATTAAATCCCGATGTTCACTTCTTTGGACCTTTGACATATGAAACTTTCATATACTATAACTACTTAAAACAGGAAACAGAAACTCTGGGCTTTTCAGTCAAATGATATAATTTTCAAATAGCTAGTTCTTTTTCTAAATTCCCACCACCCTCTCCACCAATTAAAAAAAGAAAAAAGACAAGGGATTTTCGCATAGATACCCCTAAAAAATCCTGCCCTTGTGTAAGTACCCTTCAAAAAGAGTATATTACATATATGCCCTTCCAGATCTTTAGAATTCACTTTCTTTTTTATCATTTAATCTTAGTTTGCCTAGGTTAAAGGTAACCTTAGCTTATCCATTGATTATTCCATCCTTAATTATGCTAAGGTGTTTAAAATTTTAAGAAAAACATCTGAAATTTTGTACTTCTAGTTTATATGTAATGTTCCACTTGTTGATGTGTAAGTTAAGGAATTGAACACAGTTTGAAGTGAATATGTGTAAAAAAAACCTTGAAAGTGTAAAAAAAACCTTGAAAGTATAAAATGTTAAATATGATAACTCCACTTCTAATTTGAAGGTTGCCATCTAATTGTATGGGATGTATGCACCTTTTGCTTTTTGAAATTAAAAAATGAGTTATTTTGGAAGCATATGCGTGCAAAATCATCACCAAAAAATAAAGAAGTTCTGATACGAGCATACAATGAATCAGTGCGATCCTGTCTCAAAGGACAAATTATGGAACTCAGATCTTGGTTCTCCTTGACCCATAAAACTTTGCCCTCCAATTGTTTTTTCTTTTTCTCTGTAAGAAACTGTATTTTTCAAATCGATAAATGCATAAATGGCTGATAGATTCAACAAACCTGTTCTCTAGAATGGATGCCTTACCTCTTTGGTTCCGAGGCATAAGGGCATCATGTTTTTTATGTTGTAGCAACAATTAAGCAATGGATTTGAGTTCATTACAATCTTACCTTAAGAGTCAAGCAAGATAGTCTAAAGATTTATCTATGCGTGGTTCTAATGATGGAGTTCTTAAGCATACTTTGCCTTATCATCTTAGTGCAAGCTAAAGAGGCATCACCTAATGAAAATGTAATAAACAAAACTGAATAAATTTAGCATTTCATTTCATGATACTTTGATCTATGTGTTCAATAGTTCTCGATACTTTAGATTCAATGCATTTTTAATAATTATAGATTAAGGAAAACAGAAATCTATTGTCTTGAGAACTTCTGAAAAGGTTTGTGTTCCTCATGTTGTTGAATAGATGCAAACTAGGAGACAGCTTGAAAATTCTTGTATTGGTGTGTTCCTGTAATATATTGACTATTGAGACTTTTCTTTTCCAAGTTCTTCAAAAACTAACCATTGAAATATTGTGTTCATAATTAATTTAAACATGTAAATGGTGTCCTTTTCTTGGGTGATGGCATACTTGCTGGAAAAGTAGTTGGGAAAAAGGCTAGATGGTTATGGTGTCTACTTTCTGTCAACTTATAATTCGAGAGGTCTATTTCTTTATAATTCTATATATTGTGTGCACACCTGGTCTCTGAATCTCATGTTTCTTGGATTGAGTTCAGGCCAAAAGCGAGTACTTGAAAGAGTCGACCATCGTGCTGCCTGTTCAGATCAATGGGAAGACTAGAGGTACCATTTTGGTCAATGAAGTGTGCTCAGAGGATGATGCTTTCAGAGTAGCATCATTGGATAAGAAGCTCTCCAAGTATTTGCTTGGAAAGACAATAAGGAAAAGGATATATGTTCCGGGAAGGATTTTGAATGTTATATTGGATCAAGAGAAGGTAAAGTCTTGATATTGCTTTTGTGGTCAATATTTTATCTCTTATTCATGGCCAATGTTGTATGTGCTGTCAATCTTCTCTGTACCATAAACAAAAATTCTTCCAATTTAATTGAATAAAGATTATTCTTTACAAGTGATGATCTTGTCAAGAAGTGAAGAGAAATAATTTCTCTAACAATCTCTAAATTCTTACAGTTTAAGGGACTGAAAAACTTCTAACAACACACCTCTAAACCTGTTAACATCAAGCTTTACTTTTTGCTTGTTCAGAAATACAGACCAGATCGCATTGAAACCCTGTTTGTGAATTGAAAGAGGGTCCTTAAAGACTGCGTGGTCTTTTGGGTACTGTGCTATTAAGGAACTCTCTCCTTCTCCTATCTCATACTCCAGGTACCTTATTCCCATATCTGGCACAGGTTCACCGTAGTCGTGTCTACAAGCCCATGTCAACTGACCCCATGGAATTATTTGGATTAGTGTTGCATTTCTTGGGAGGAAGACCATGTTTGTCAGCCCAGCCCCATGAACTCCCATCATCACATCACAGGAGTTCACAATTTGAGCGAATCGGTGTAGGTCCTTCGTTTCCTTAGGCCCGGCGGTGATCGCTTTGTAACCCACTCTTCGAGCCATCGCAATCACTTCTCTTTCATTGGTGAATGACCTTGATCCCTTTCGTAATAGGATCAGTAGCCTTGGTTTCTTTCTTGATTGTTTATTAATTCTTTTGGTTACTTGTCTCTTCAAAGAGAAGCATGCCCTTAGGAACTCTCTGAAGTCAGCCATTGAGTATCCATTTGGAGTTTTGGAGGGATCAATGCCCAAAACTTTGTGGCTCTTGAGACCCACATGAGCATAGGGGAAGCAGTGCACCCTTTCATCAGTGTCCATGTTGATGACTTGGTAATTGGAGAGATGTCTGAGTATAGGCTGGTACTTGTTGATCCACTGAGAATTGAAGTTGGTCACAAGGAACTGAACCTCTCCATTGTACTGGCGGGAGGTAACAAACAGGGGGATCAGCACATCATTGAAGTCATGGAATAAATTACCGAGAAACCCTCCAGTGGAGAAGACAACAGCAGGAATACTGTGATTCACTGCACAATGAGGGGTTTTTTTGGTATCTGCTGATGATTTCAGGGTGATTTCTGTGATCCCTGCCATGACAGGTGCCTCCCACTTTCGAGCATATGGTCTGATCTTCCATGTGCTTTCTGGTGGGGTGTTAGGTCCAGAGGAAGAAACTAAAATGATGGTGGAGGACTTGCCAAGAACCTTGACATCACCATCCATGATGCAAGTATCTGATCTTTGGCCTGAGTAATCACAAATCAATTTGCTCTGTTGAATCAGATTCCCTGCATTTGAATAGACAAAGTGGTTTGATAAGTGATGAAAATATGATATCTGTGCAAACCAAATCTTTGTAGCCATTAATACTGAATAAACTAGCGTATTTTACATACAACAGAATAAAATGTCGAATATTGAATACATTTACTATTGATTTCTTTAGCATTAGCACAAATTATATATTATGTTAGGATAACTATATAATTGCAATTTTTTAATTCTATGCCTTTTATTGTCCTCATTATTTTCACTTTCAATGAAATTTCTGAACATTTTTTTTTTAATCAGGTTAAGTTATTAATTTTGCAGCTATATTATAAATATCTTTTGATTTGTCATTGTGCCTTTCTTTTCCCCTCCCTATCCTAGAAAACTCGATGTTGCAGTCAACTGCTTGCAATCATTAATTTTGCCCTTGACTTGTCTTCCTGTTTGAAATACAAGAGCTCTGCTAAATGATTTACAGCTACCTGAAATTGTGAGGTTTTGCTCTTGTTTCTTACTTGATATATGAGGTGATTCCATCACATTATCTGCAAGAATCGCAGAGTTTTCAATTTTTGCCATGATCGCATACACATGGGCGGGAGAAGAGGAGGGGAGGAGGGGTGGTACTCACCTGTCATGAAGCTGTTCTCCCCTAGCTTCTCTTTTAACTGAATGTGTTGAGGTAATTTGGCTATATCAACTCCTGCACTAGATGCATCATTAAATGTTTGTCAAACTTTGCATATTTATGAGCATAGCTGAAGTTAATAATTTGAGCCCACCTGCTAATTCTCTCTCTCCTTGCTTTTCTTTCAATGGTAATTTTGCGATTTCAAAAGCTGCAATAGATGGAATATGACCAGTTCAGTTTCACTTATTATCAGGTCCCTTAGATATCCCTTTTATGACATAAGAACCATTTTCTACAAGACTGAAAACGTAGAGATATTTGAAAGTGGTTCCTTCAAATTGTTGGTAGTTATTATGTGTTGTTGTAAGTACGAGCTCACACCAACCTGCTTCTGTGTTATCCCCTCGTTTGGCTGGAAGGGATAATGCCGTTGTTTCTTCATCTGCAAGATGACACAGCAAGTTCATTCTCTTTATCCCGATTCCTAATTATGCTTTCAGATGACATACTATGTTGTAAAGAGTTTGCACCTACCTGGGATCGACTCATTTCTCCCTTGCTCTTCTTTGAATGCATTAAGTACGGTTGCTATCTCACCTGCATGTAGTTCATCACAGGTAAGACAGAGTTAGTCTTTGACAATGGAGACATGGCATATCATACTGTCACAGGAGCTAAGAACCAATGCCTACCTGCATTTGCGTTATTCTTTAACTGCTCTTCTTTGAAAGGAAGAGGCAAACTTACTGTTTCTTTACCTGCAAAATAATTTGGCAAGCTCAAAAAAAAAAAAAAAAAAAAAAAAAAAAAGTGGGGAAGCTCTCCTTGACCGAGATTTAGTTCTCACCTTTGATTGACTCGTTTTCCCTTTGCAAATCCATCACCGATGCAAAAGGTAAGCTTGTAGTTTCCAAACCTGCAATAGAAGTACCATTGATGAAATTCATAGCCAAAATCGTAAGGTTTCGATTTATTTTCTCACAGAATCACATCTTAGGCTTGGGTTAGACTCACGTTGATTAGTTAATTATATGCATACGTTTGAAAATACACAGTCTCCCTACCAAATATATTTTCCGTTTTGCAATGAACTACCCTGAAATACTAGGAACTTATAGTCTTTTTTTCTTACCAGCATAATCCAAAAAGTAAATGTAATCAAAGTCTACGTCAGTAAAATTCGATAAAAGCTTACCATTGCAACAAAATTTGATATGAAAGCAAGATAACGTAATCCAAAACCGAATGTAAATTGGTGGCACCTCATAGGCCTTCGTACATATTGAACTACCAGAACTCTCTCTATTCGGAGCATTAGGGTAACTTACGAACAAGAGAAGTAGGAGGAAGCGTCCGTTTGAGCAGTGACAGAAGAACGATAGGACCCAACAAGCACCCCACTAGTGCCACAAACCCAAGCTTCTTGGTCTCAATCCTTCCAAGGCTGCCAACTCCTTCCATCTTGGGGTCACTTCTTTCTAGCCTCCCAATCACATCGTTATATATGGATAGATATCTTTGCTTTGCTGTCACGTTGTTATTCTCGGGATTTTATTTAAGTTTCCTTGCATGCATGGCATGCTTCACTTCCAAATGTTGCACCGGGTTGACCGGACGAGTGCCAACTAAATTGTCATGTGAAAGCTCAGGTTGTCTATCTTAAATGGCCAGCAATATTTTTCTCTTTTTCCTACTATGGTCAAGTTCTGCGTTTCCTTAAAAATTTTATTCAGTTCTAATCAAACGGAAGATTAAGTCTTTGTTGATGTAGCTCAGATAGGGATGTAACTGGACTGTTAGCACCGTTCGTTTGTCCAAGGAGATGATCAAGTGCTCATGTGACAACCACTTCGCATAATATCTTGCTTCTATTAAATACTCGGTGGTTTGTTTTGTGGGCCACATGCTTTTCGTCTTGCAGCGTTCTTCTTTGTAGCCTTCGTATCACATTGTTGCGTGTAGGGACACTCTTTGGTTGCTTCTTTTTGTCACAAATTTGCTTTCAGGACTTGCAAATTGAACTACCATGCAGGGCATGCTAATTGACCCGGGGTTCTGATTGTATCTTTAGTGCAAAAGAATGGTTTCTTTTTTTTCACAACATCAACCATTGGACTGTATAATATCTGCTTTGAGATCTACGCAGATAGATGGAAAAAAAATTGGAGTGCTTTGAAATGTATGTAAGATGAAGATGAGATCCTGCAGTTGTTGTTGAGAAAAAGATCAATAATTCTTTCGCAGATACAACCCGAACTCATTGATGGGACTTGTGACAACTGACAAATCTGGACCTGGACCCGAAGGTTGGAACCTAATAGATTAGAATTGATTCACGCTTGCCAGAGGGATTCATTCATTTCTTGTTATCGTTTTCTTTGCCACCCTAAATAGTTCTAATAAGAATCAACCTTTGCAAATCCACTCATTCGTCGACACGTCTCCCGAAAGAACAATTCTTGCTCATTGCCTTGCCAAAGGATAGGTGTCCTTTGATATCTTGCAACTTCAAACTGTTGGATGTACCCCGGTGATTCAAAGTACTTGGAGGATTCTTATATCTAATGTCCAAGCCACCACCATTGTCACTTTTGGTTGGCAAAATACTTAAAGAGGATTTCTCTGTCTCATTATGGAGTTAGACATGCCACCTACCTTGGCGCTCTCTCTCTCTCTCTCTCTGTATTAAACGCTAGATGCAAAATTTGTTGAAGTCACAAGTGCTGCAGTTCTATATGTCATGGATTTCTTCTAAATCATTAAAGGTAGGATGGGGAGCTTTGTCATAGCTCTTCAAACGCAGCGTGCCACATCTGGTCAAAATATGTAGCCAGTTCAAATGAACAACGTTTTGTGGAAGTAAGGCTCAAAGTGTATGGTCCATGTAACTCAAATGGATGGCACATGGAAATGCTTGCATGCCTGATGAAGGAAGCATGCACATGGCTTAGTTGTTGTGCTTACCACAATATATATGCTCACATTAATACAAAGTTGACATACTACACAAAAGGTCATCCCTTAGCTCAGGACAGGGTGTTAGTGAACAAGGTTGCATAAAGTTGGCTCAGTTAGTTGCTGGTCAAGACCTATTGATGAGCCCATTTCCCATTACCCTGTCGCATTGGTAATAAGGTCAAAAAGATTTTAACGTTAAAAAAAAAAAAGGGGTCAAAAAGGTATACTAATTTTCCCGTCCTACTATGGGAGCTTCTCCTTCTGCATCACTGTTTTTATGTAAAGCATTTCAATTTAACCATTCTGTAGGGGTCTAGCTTTAGGAGTCCCATGGAATACCATATAATTATATATACAGAGAGAGAGAGAGAGGTTTTACAGTAAATCTTTTTAGATTTTGTGGATATCATCTGAAATATTCTTCGTACGAAAGCATTTCTATAAAATTTTCACCCCAATCTCCCATTCAACCACCATCTAAGCCATCTTTTTCGTCTAACTAATTGACCTTTTACCCCATCTTTAGGTAAACTCTTTATTATAAAGGTTCACTTATTATAGTTTATAATTTTCACATAAAAAAAAAAAACTTATTCTAGTTCGTAATTTCACATGAAAGATTTTGCAAGTAAATTTCCAAATCTACAGATAATCCTAATGATATAAGAGATTACTAAATGCAACTCTTATCAACCATATAAACCATGTGGACCCAATCAATCGAGGATTTAATTTAGTGAGCAGCATTTGTCAAGGAATGTGACGATCACATTAAGAACATATAATAGTACCAAACAGTATCCACATTAAGAATTCTAGTGCAATCATATCCCGACTTTATATATAGAATTATAGGATTTTTTATTATTATTATTTTTTTATGAATTCAAATTTCTTTTATGGCTTTTGCCATTTTGGATAACCAACCAGAATCTGAGGTCTACAAATATATATATCCCAATATCTTTTTGCACCATCAATGGACCGTTCCTATCACCTTTACATGTGAACAGTGTACAAGCTAGCTGACGCACCATCAACATCTCGCAGGGACCATCTTGACGATATCCGCTCCAAAATCACCCATAACTCATAGCCTTCATGTTCATGCAATGGCATCTCGAGCTACAAGTATACCAGACAAATTTTTTCCTTCTATATTTATCAACAATGTCTAGACTATATATATATAATGAACTCACTTTCAAACTTACGTTTTTTTGGCAAATCCTTTTCAAAGAAGTTGTCAGCTGAGAATAAAGCTAACGAGATGGTCCACTACTTGGCGGAGCTAGCACGCTTCCATGACCTATATCCCTTTCATTTGGCCTGCTTGATTCATACCATTCAAGCCAAGGCCCTTGTCTGGAAAGACATCGATCACATGAATTCCACTTCTTATGGCAATAACACTCATGGTATTTATTATTGTTGATATTTTTGCTACCAGTCTATTTTTGTCCCTATCTTTCTTAGTTGGTGCAGAATTAAATGGCTAGTATCGACTTCAAATTATTTTGGCAGCCTCAGAATTAAACGCAACCAGTTTGAGGCAGCTCAGGCAAATATTTCGAGTTTCAGAGACATCAAAAATATAAGATAAATTGCTAACCTTGTTGCTCGGAACTGTTTGATTCCTCCACAGTCGACAAAGGCAGGTATGTATGGATTGAGAGCTGAAAACTTACTGCAAAACATATCAAAGCTCCATCAAAACTCTACCCAAACAAAATCTAATCAACTGAAATCCATGAGAAGAAGGTTTTGATCGATAGCATGACAATTGTAGACTTACAGATGGCAAAGGATTTGGAGTTGGACTTGAGGACAGCGATGAGGATGAGGGGGACGAGAAGGCATGCCAGGAGGACGGTGCAACCGAGCTTCCTCGGTTTGATGCGGCCAAAGCTCTCGTATGGTTTCATTTCAGAACTTAGCTTCCTCTCTCACGAGTGTTGAAAGCTTTGAGATGCCTTGTGGGTCTATATATATGAGCAATAGGAATTGGACTAGGCCTCCGTTCAGCTCTGCGTTTTCTGAAGGATAACGGCTGTTCGGCTGTACTTAGACCGCCATCGGACTTGACTCGCGGGTATGCGCTGGTGTGGTTCTTTTAAAAATGCTGGCAATATTTTAGCAAAGAAGAAAATGAAGGAAAAAAAAAAAAGGCAACGTTGACACTTGACAATCCAACGTACCTTTTGAATCCACATTTTTCATGTTCATTGGTCCCTTCTCTAATTTCTTCAATTACGTTAATATATTTATGAGAGAGAGATGTTCGTTAGCGCGTATATCCGATCCCTCGTAATCATTGGACAGAGAAAGTATTCTGACATGTAATTCGACCAATTGATCTGTATCTACAAATAGAGACGATATAAAAATTTTATTATAGAAAATAAGAAATTGCAAAGTATAAGATTCTCTCTTAAATTCTAACTTCTCAATATATCAGATCTCTATATACTCAATTATTATTATTATTTTTTTTTAGAGTTACCAGAGAAAAAAGAGGCCCTTTTGCACCGAAGCAATCAAATAGATCCAAAGATAGGGTGCAGTGTGTGTCGTGCTTGTCCTAGGTTGCCTGAGGCTATATATATTTATATATATGCCACGTAGTGTTTATAACTTGGCTTGGTTTAGGAAGGCAAAAAGGTCAGACCGTCTCTAATCTAATCCGCGCCAAACTCATCTTGGAACTTAACCTATATCCAAAGCTAAGACCCATAACTTTGGCATTGGTCCGAATTCAAGACCCGCACTCCAAGGCTACTTGGATTTGGTTCTAAAAATATTGAACCTATAATCCAAATGAAGTTGGACATACTTGTTTTGCTGCATTTTGGATTTGACTTGTAAATAGATTCAACTCAACCTAGACTCACCAAGAATGGGTTAAAATTTAAATTTTGTGTCTTAATCTTAGATTAGAAGCTACTGTGAATCAAATTAACCCGATAGAATGAAGCTGGAACCAACCTTACTTTTGCATACCAACTTTTCTCTTGTTTAATTGCATATATTGACTCCTAAGCGATCGGTCTAGATTTAACTCATTTGCATGCATGCGCATGTATAAAAACATACTGCTAGAGATGCAAGAGATGTGAGTAAACTTTTACATGCATGACAGCACAAGTATGGTCCCATGCATGCTAATCTACCATGAATCAACCTAATGTATATTACGTAAATTTCAACCCCAACTCCCTAGCAATTCCACAAGCCTGAGTTTGGCAACAGGCCCTGGGTGGTCCTTTTTCTTGGTGAAAACGGGAACTATATTATTTGAGTATCAGCATACACAAACATCCTGTAGGTTAAACAGCATCCTGGCATCAAAACACAAGCAGGAGGTGGGATAATTATACACCCATAAAACGAAGTACAGAAGAACAGAGACATACAACAAAGCATCATAACAGACCAAACATCTGAAGAGATGCTTGTAAGAATCCGCATTGCTGTATGACAGAGTGCGTAAGACAACTGAAGACAAATGCAGCAGCAGGAGACCTCTAAAAAAGAACATGACAGCTAATTGAAGGAGGGAATATAGAGATGCTGTTGAAATTGCCCTTGGTGTCTTTGATTCATACAAATGATCTAGTTTAATTGTAGTGATGACAACCTGCTATTCTACTATTAATAAACGGTCTAATACATGTCATGTACCTAATCCACATGCCCAAGTTTGGCATGGTCCTTCCTGGGTTTTGATTAATAGAAACGATACATGCCGTTTGTAGTGCCAAGGTATGAACCATATATACTTGAGTTCGTATCTTGAAGAAAGAATGTAGAACATGGCGGAATCCCTCCTTATTTTATTATATTGAGGAAAAGACATAAAGAAAGAAAAGATGAAAAAGAAAAAGAGAGGATTGATGCAAACCGCAATAATTCAGAGAAAAGAAGCCAAAGTGCGCTAGTCATGAAGATGTTGACGGCCTACCAATAACTCGAATCAGATGAGACGTGGAATGAGAGGAGACCCACGGATTCCCAAGGAGCCCTCTCCTTGGCTCCAGTGGAAGCTCCACGGATGAGCCCCACCTTATGAGAGAAGTACTGTTCCATGCCCCCAGGAATTTTGGTGGGCTATGGGAGCACTGCACTGGATATGTACAAAATTTGTCCATTTGAGGTATGCAAGATCCCTTGGTTTTTTTTTTTTTTTTGGTCCATAGAAGGTTTATATTCTTTGGGTACAGTGTATGTCTATTGACAAATCGATCAGGACCACGTTGCAAACTTACAAGAGACATGAGCGGATAAAAGTTCATCTATACCATTTCTATGAATTTATATATTGGATTAGTGGGAATTTATTTTGATGTCCGAGTAGAATATTTTGGTGTATTCTTAGATGCTTAAGCCCATCTATACTATTTCTATGCATTTTTAGGTCAAAAAAATGCTGCATTAGATGGCTTTGTACCTGTTTCTAAGAAGGTGGCTTTATATATATTAATGTCATGTGCGTGGATCCTCTGCTGTGTATCATACTGTGTGGTGAACTGCACGAATATCCTCATAGATGTAATTGTGCGATATGTGCTGTGTACGGCCATGCATACTATCCATCATGCAATGCACCATAACAGAGAATTTTTGCCCTAATGCTATAGGATCCAATTACATGTGTGTTGACAGTTTTCTTGTCACGTGTGACATCAACACGTGTAGGGGTGGAAATTAGGTGGGTCAGCCCGAATTAGGCTAAGATTGGTGGCTTAAGCATATCATATCCTTGGTTGGGTTTGGGCGAGAAATTTTGATTCAACTTAAAAATCGGGTTGGAGTCTGGCTAAGATATTGGATAGCTCAACCCAACCCAAAGTTGAATCCATTTTTCAAGACGTTGTTAATATTTGTTTAACTAATTAAAACTAGGATCTGCAATATAACCACATATTGTCCTTCCTATTTTATTCGGCTTTAGTTTATATATTTTTATATGGTATGGGAGCATTTATAGACTATTTGATTAATTTTTTTTTGAGGAAGACTACTTGATTAAATTGGTCCGACCAATTGACCCAACATGATTTGACCCAAGCCTCTACCAATCCTCTAATTTTTCATCCTTCTATAAATAAATTGGTGCAATTTACATAATTTGTTGCCATACACTGTGGTTAATTGATTGTAAAATTGCTCTATGGTCATGTCCAGAGGAGATAGATGCATTAGATCGTCCCCTCCAATTTTTGTACCAAAAAAAATTGATTGTAAAATTATCAAATCAATTTTTATGGCTTCAATAAACTTTCAGTGTGCACGCAACAAGTGCCTGAGAACCATTTTCTACAGAGTCTTTAAGCTCACCCAGCCAGCATCTTCTGAAATCCGGGCCTAAATTCCAGCCTTTGGACTTTTTGGTATGGAGAAATCTTTGTGCACCGCGGGCGGTATAGAAAATCTGATATAGAGCATACCATTTTATCTGATTGATCCATATAGTTACTATTTTTCAATGCATATTTAATACCTGTTGGTTAGTTTTTTCATTTAAAAATTTTGTATGACGTAAATATTTCTATCTTTTAGAAAAAAAATAATGACATTTTGTGGCATATTATGATATAGGATGTCATAAAATGGCTATCATAATATGAAAGAGATATTTTTGTCCAACCACTTTTCAATGCGCATTAATACCTGCAGTTTTACTTTTTCATTTGAAAATTTTGAATAATGAAAATACCTATATTTTTTGATAAAAATTATGACATATTATGCATATTATGACATCCTGCATTATATTATGGCATCCAGTGGACAAAAAATATGACTTTTTGAATGTAGGATGTCATAATATGGACAAGTATGTCATAATTTTTTTAAAAATAAAGATATTTTTATCAAATAAAATTTTTAAATAAAAAAATTGATCAGTAGGTATTAAATGTGTGTTGGAAAGTGATGACTAATACTGTTTATTTGAACAAAAAGATATATTTCATGTCGGATTTTTTACACTGCACGTGGTGCATAAAATTTTTTTTTTGATATATGGGAAGAAAAAAAAATTGTGAAGACCTTTTCTCACTTCCCATGTCACTTCGGGCCGAGGCGTGTTGAGTCGGTACCAAGAAAACTCCAAGAGAGGAGAAAAAAAAAAGTAGTGAATGTAGGAGCTCGACTAACAAGAAGCCCATGGATTGCAATTTTTTTTTTTTTTTTTTTTGGGATTTAAAGAAAAATACCGGTGAATCCAACGACCCATCTAAAATTTTATTCAGACACAAAGATAAAAAAATTATAAAGATATAATAAAAAATATTATAAAAAAATAAAAAAAATATAAAAAAATTATAAAAAAAAATTATCAATAGACAATGTATAAACACTCAATATAAGAACTCAAAAGCATCCACTTTGAAGAGACAGAAAGATCAAAAATTAAGAGAAGATCCAAGAGACTGTACTAAATATTAACTCGTCAAGGCCCTGTATGAAGCTACCCCATCAATTTGAAAGTCAAGAACCACTTGAAACGATCTTCTCAGACACCGGACGGTGCTACTTGGGGATCTTGAAGATGGTTACCAGGTTACTTAATTTTAAGAATCTGGTTCAATAGAAATGATTGTAGAAAGCTAAGTTCGCAGTCTGGTGAACCAGCACCCATAAGCAGATAAGCATTATCATATTCAATAGAAAGAAGAATGTATTGACAAAAAGATCTCAATATGAGTATCATAATTTTTGCTTACAAACAGTGACATTGTTAGGTTAAGCTCGAGATTTAAGGTTGGTTCGAGATGTCTATATGGAAACCTTGCTCCCAAAGAGATACGAAGTTTGCCTCGTCTGTAAGAGTATGATCCGGCTCACTTAGTTTTGGGTCATCTAGATATTGATTTGTTACATGTGATCATTCCGCTTCGTGGTATTACAATTAGTTGTCCTTTTGCTCTTAAAAGAATAATATATCCAGGCATTCTGCTTTCCTTGGAAGAAAAATTTTTGGACCTTGCACCCAGTTGAACTCCCAAGTCCCAATAGTGGCTCCACGTCTGCATGACATGTTTTTATCATCAATTTCTTAAGAAAGTATAATTTTATAAACATTCTATATGAAATAGGATAAAGACTAGAATGTTTAGACTACACTCAATAACTATGAAAATAGGTTTTCCCAATGGCAGACAGGAGTATGCTACAGAACAGAGGGGTCTATTTGTCCAATCCATGTTCTGTAAAAGTCGCGTAAAAAGGTTTATGTAATAAGTTTGAACTTTATACCAAAAAAAAAAAAGGTTTGAACTAAAGTCGGTGAACTCTTCGCCGATACCATTTCAAACTTTAAACTTTGCACGTAACTGCCTATGTACATACCGCACCTCCGTGGTTTGCACGCTCTCGGTAGAATCCGTGTTCAGTCGCCCGCCAACTTCAAAACATGGAACCCACAGCAGGCTCGGAAACCCTAGCTTCCTGTTCGATGCTCCTCAGGACAACTCCAGGTCTCGCTCACCCATTTCCAAACCCTAGTTCTCTCTAATTTCGACTCTCCTCTGCGTCTTTTTTCACTGATTGACCCTTTTGCTTCGACGAAGATCCCATTTTCTGATCTTGGAAAGCTAAACAAGTATATGTGCCATTGCTATTTGATCTTTCTCTCTCTCTGTCTCTCTCTCTAATTTTGAAAAAAGTGTTTCGATTAATCTTTCACCTGATTGGCTTTGCATGTGTTAATTATTAATAATTTACTTGGATTTTGCTTTCTTATTGAAAATGTTGGAACTTGTTCTGGGAGAACTAATATCATTTTTTTTTGGCTAACAAAGAGATTGTTATGGTATTACACCTCATTTCACGATGGGAGAGTTGATTGCTTTTAATTTTTTTTAGATTAGACTAGTGAATATTTCAAAGTAAAAGGAGGTCCTGGTGAAATTTGAGATAAAATCAAAGAAGAGTGATGGCAAATTGTTTGCAGAAAGGGAATAAATTTTGACTTGTTTTTTATGCCAGCAGAAGAAGAGGTACTTGTTTCTCACACAGTAAACTTTTCTTCATTGTAAAAATGAATTCTTCCTACGTTCTGCTACTTGTGCAGCTATGTTTTTATATCAGTATGTTTACAGCTTTGGTGTTTATAATTGTTTCAACTTATATGCTGATTATTTGAGGACACAGGGTGCCATTATTTCTAGTTTTCCTGCAGTTACATTGTGGGATTCCATTCAAATTTCCATCGATCCTTCTTGCGAGAATACTTTGGAACACCTGACAATTTAGAACAGTTCCATAATAAGCAATGGAGAAAAGAAACTTTGTACTGAAATCATATATTGGGATAGTTAATTCTGTGAAATGCTCATGTCCATTGTGTAAAAGTTATGCAAGAAATTTCCATCCGTCACATTGTTTTACTGTAATGAATCTGATAGGTAATTGTGCTATTACTGTTTTGCAGCTGTGCTTAGGACAAATACTTCTTTCATACTTAGCACCAAAAAGAAAATGAAATCTTAGGCCATTCATGGAGTAGGGAATGAAATAATTAATGTTAGCTATGCATCTTAAAGGCTATGATTGCAGTCAATTTCTTTTTCCTTTTTTCTTTTTCCTGAACCCCTGGTATTTTGTACAACAGCATGGGCGACAAGAAGTTTTACTGAAATTCCACACACATATAAAGGCTCACCACAGAAATAGCTATCTTTTGGGGTTTCTTTGAGCCTCATATTTCATATTTTTGAGCTCGGATGCATATTTTTTCCAGAATGGCTCAGGTAAATGTATAAATGCGATCTGGTACCTCTTTATTTCATCACTCTATCTCCTGTTATTCTTCTGTCACGCCCCGAACCCAATACCCGGATCGGATACGTGATGGCCGCACACTCCTTAGAGCAAGCCCTAAAGAATATGCAAGGCCAAAATAAATCATTACAATCTTATCAACCATAATATTTAATTTCAACAGTAATTCATAAAACTTGCATAATAACAATTAACATTCCTTCAATTATCTGATCAGATACTATGACACTCTATTTATCCTTCTGCTCACCCGTAAATCCAAGCCATAGCCAATCTAAGTCATCCTGCAACTCTGAGAAAAAAAAGAAAGATGAAGGGGTGTGAGCTTTACAGCCCAGTAAGAATTTCCATATCACACTGATATAGTAATATAGTCTGAAAATAAGGATAAGCAATAAAATATAAAATCTCATGTTCAATGTCCAGAATAATGCAAACATTCATAAATTTTCTGTCTTGTCAAAATAGATGCATCATCATATGTTAACCGGTGAAACACTTTTGTTCAACAATTGTTTCATATCTTATCTTTCATTTCTCCTTTCATAATCATATGATTTTAACATTTTCTTTCTGGCTCTGGACTATCCAAGTCTATACCTCAGTCATCATCCGGATCGAATCCACTTTAAAAAGTCTTTCAAGACTGTCCCAGGATGAGCTCCTGGCCGGCTGTCCCACGTACCAAAGCCCGTGAGAGGCTGTCCCAGGCATAAGCTCCTGGCGGGCTGTCCCAGGCATGAGCTCCTGGCCGGCTGATCCACCTGTAAGCCAGTGGGGGCTGTCCCAGGCATAAGCTCCTGGCGGGCTGTCCCAGGCATAAGCTCCTGGCCGGCTGTTCCACATGACAAGGCTAGTCCATACCATATATCTCTTTCTTTTCATTTAATCATTATGTGTTGATTTCATCAATCAATTCTGTCTTGCATTATGATCAATTCAGATATGTCATATCCATATAATCATGCCATCAATCTCTGATACATATATATTGACATAACATACTCATGCTCAAAATCAAATAACAGTATCTCAGATATAATAAATTCATCGATCTCAAATCCGATAATGCAAAACCAACGATGCAAGACCAATAGTAAAATAGCATATATAATAGTGATCATGTACAGGGATTCTTACCTTTACCGGTGACTGATCCAAACACAGAAATCGATGTTCTTCTTTGATTTATAAATTTCTTTAACAAAATATTTCACTCGATATCATATGCAGACAATCATCTCTTCATAACCCTGATCAATATAAAGATCACATATATGGAGAAAATTACCGATAATCGACCTGATAACACAAATCTAGGATCTCTCTTAGGATTAACCAAAATTAGGATTTACCTAAGTATCTGGATCCTCCACTGATCCATAAGACTTCTAGAGAGAGAAAATTCTAGAGAGAGAAAGTAGAGAGAGAAAGTGGAGAGAGAAATCTTCATATCCTTCCGATGAGGCACTCATGATCGAGATCATCAGAGGTCCTATCAGGGTGACTCAATATGAATTAAGTGTTACAAATTTCGAATAGGATCAGACTGGAATCAGACCTACTGCACGAATTTCGGAGCAACCTCGGATCATCTTATTTTCATCTTCAAGTTTATTCTAGGGTTCATGATGAAATCAGAGAGGAAGACAAGATCCTAGAGAGACAATCCGTAAAGAGAGAGAAAAGTCTAGAGAGAGAATCTAGAGAGAGAAAATGTAGAGAGAGAAGGTAGAGAGAGGAGAGAGAAAAGAGAGAGAAAGAAGAGAGAAAGGAGAGAGAGAAAAATTCTCTCCTTCTTCTTCTTATTTTATTTTTATTTTTATTTTTCTCTTTTTCTTTTCTTTTCTTTTTCTTTTTCCTTTTTCTTTTCTTTTTCTTTTCTTCTTCTTCTTCCTTTCTTCTTTTCTTCCCGCGGCCTCCCTTGGCTGAAACAGGGGAGGACCGTGAGGTCCCCCCCCTCGATGGCTTGGGCTCCAACGGCTTGGCCGGAGATCCGGCAACAGGTGGAGGCGGCGGTGAGCAATGGACGGCCGGCGGCAAGGTTCGGCCGGCAAAAATCAAAAAGAGATCGGAAAAACAGGGGATTTCTTGTTCATGGATTTTCCGGCGAAGACGGTGGCCGACGGCGAGGCTTTGGGCCAGGGGAGAAAGGGAAGAGAGAGAGGAAGAAGGGGAGGGGCTTACCTCGAGCTCCGGCAGCCGAGAAGAACTCCGGCAATCTTTTTCTTTTCCATCTAAGAACCCGCGGATCCTTTTGAAAAAAAATCCCTCAATCTCTCAAAATCCCATGATAAAAACCTAAAGGAAGGGGAAAGGGGATTTTATAGAGGAGGAATCCGGTTTTTACTCGGATTTTCCACTCCTTTTCACGGTGGGAAGAAGACTCTCAACGGGAGTCTTCTTTCTCCCGATTCCTCTGTTTTTTTTTTTTTTTTTTTTTTTTTTTTTTTTTTTTTTTTTTTTTTTTCTGGGTCGTTACATCTTCATTGCTCATTGTTCACTCACCCACATGTGGTCCAAGTAAAGTTGGATATAGGAGGAGCGCATCCTTGGATAGAAGTATGAGAAGGGCTGAATGGTGTGAACTGGGCAATTGCCAAGTATTCTGCACCCCTCCGTTTGGAGGAGTTTCCAGGTCCAAACCTTTGGAGGTTGTTTCCTAAAAGGTGGCGGGACCTTGGTGTATATCGGATCCACATATTTGAAATCTATATTTTGCAGTATCATCACCTTTTCTATGAAAATTTATTCAGATGACATCATTGCAAGTATAATTAGTGGCACAAATGGAGGAAAGACTTGATCAAGTCTAAATGTAAAAGCAGGTGTTTATAAGTCAGGTTTCTGTTGTGGACCCTTTCTATAAGTGGTGTGACAGATCTGATAAAATGTTCTTAAGATAGAGGACTGGTCTAATGTGGACACTGCTAGAAAATTATAGCAGATGTCCAATCACAGATCCTTTCCCGTATTCAAGTTGGACTTGTATCAAATATTAAACACCAGGGAGATCTTGATGCGGTTCACGCATCCACTGTTGCATTTTGGTAAGGGGAACTTGCTACTTGATCCTTGTTAATTCAATTGTGAAGAGAGAAAGGCAGAGTGGGAACCTTACTCCAGGTAGAGCCTCCACATGGTACCACCCCAAGAAACAACAAAAAAACAGCCAAACTAATCAGAATTTGCCGGCTGGTTAATTATATTTGGTTATACTAAGTACAGAAATCCTTTCTTTTTCAAAAATGAAAATTCTATATTTGATTTTCTTGGCCATGCCTTCAGAATCTAATGCTTGAAAATGAGTATTTTAATGCGAGGATGTTATGTTGAGAATTTTCTGTTTTAGCCTTTATTTGATGCATATTAAGGGGCTTGTCAGCACATAGAGGAAGTTCCTAGATTATGTGGAATTTGATCAAGGTGCCAAACTAGTGGATGCATCAGTCCATGGAATTCTTGTTTTATCTTTGCTATTTTGAATTTTAATTCCAAATAGTGAATTATTCATCTTCTGCTGCAGGGTTTCTCAGTTCTACATCTACCGACAAAATGGAGGCTGAATTACTGTAGATATGTCACCATCTCCATTAACCGACACTGATAGACAATTTTCTAACTTTAAAATTTTTATGTCATGAGAAGCCAGTGTTTGATAGGTTGCTTATTGTGTGTCGTGCTTATCTTCCACTGCAGAAGAGGAAAATAAACTCAGCATGAGTTGTTGAGGGAGGTCAGTCATGAGCAGAAGAATTGGTAAACAACCCACCTATGTAATCTTATGAAGGCTTACTGCGTTAAATTCTTTTATTTCATTTTATTGGGGTGCGGTGGGGTGGGGGGTGAGGGGAGGGGGAAGAGGATTTTATTGGAACACCATCAACTGGAATACCCTTGCAGATTCTAATTATTGTGCTACGACAACGACGGATAATCTACTAACAGCAATTAAATAGGAAATCACGACAGTGGAAATGGTCTCTTTGTTGAAAACATTAAAATCTAACTGTTTCGTAAATATGGATACAACTTAGACTTGACTCACAAAATAATTTCACACGAGGTCTATGTTGACCAAAATCGAAACCCAAAGAGGTTTTCTTTCCTTTTTGTTTCTTCAAAAAAAAAAAAAAGAGAAAGAAAAAAAAGAAAAAAAAAAGAAAAGCTGACTGGATTTTGCTGAATGGTACACTGAAGAAACCCACAACTTAGATGGTTAGAAAGTTCCATGCAATCAATTTTCTACCAATTTCCATCAAGTCGGTGATATTTTTGCATCAGATTCTTCTGTTATTTTCTTCTCACATGGTTTTAGTTTCTCTGTAATGCATAATCTAATTTTTGGTGCAAGCTGGATTAAGGAAAAAACAGCTGAATTTGGCTCCAAGTCTGCTTTAGCTGTTGACTGACACTGTATTGCAATCACAACCATTCAACAGAAGAAATTTCTAATTTTCTGTCTTATGTCGTAGAGACCATAATTTAGGCTGTATCCCACCAACTATTTGGTCGAGTGTTGGAAATGGCTTGAGGACTTGCTCTTCATTTTCTGTAGAACCTTAGAACCTGTCCATCCTCTTAACAAAACAATAATTCAAAAGAAGATTCTGGTTGCCAACTACAGAGGTCCTAGTCATCCATTTCCCTTAATAAAAAAATAACTGGAAGCAAGCATAAGCAACTAGTGTCCAATGCCAGAAAGGACCTTGCTGTTGTCTTCCATTCCCCGGTTTTGCTATGAGGCTGGCCAAAGGCACAACCTGAGTTACATAAGGCGTCGAGGTTTGGAGGCCTGACCATTTGCCTCTGCTTCAAAATACTCTTTTTGAGAAATATTGCAGACTTCCAAGAGTAGTTGAGAGATTGATGTCCTCAGTATCCAGGAGATGGGGCATCATACAAGGTTGTTAAAAAACCTCAGTCGAAGAGAACCCCAAAAGCTTGGTTTAGCATTCCTCGTGGGATGCCTTCTGGTCTTGATGACCCTCTTTGCAGTCTCCAAACTTTTTGTTATTCCTCTCCCTTCTTGTAAGTTCCTCTAGCCTGTCTTTGTATTTCACTAGTACACCTGTAGCCTGCATGAGATTTAATACTGTCAGAGATGGCAAATTGGGTAATTTTAAAGTTTTGATGGATAATAGCTAACCATTTTCCCCTCAAGTAGAGAGTTAAAACTCAGGTTATTATTAATGGTTTTAGCCTTTCTTTTTTTTTTTTTTTTTTTTTTCCAGTGAGTCTCTGGTTACCAAATCATGCTGTTCCACCTGATATCATGGCGGAGGATAAAATTGGTCTTCTTCAGCCAGGTAAACCGATCATTTGATATCTTGTAAATTATGAAGCTATCATCTGCTATGTAAGCTGATTGTTTGATATGTTGTAAAGTATGAGGCTATTTGCTGAGAACATCGAAAGGTTGTAGGTATGTAGTCTCCCAGCACCCCAGGCTAAAATTTGATGTACTATATAACATTTGTTTCCAAGCAAGTAATTGAACTTGTTGAATGTGATGATTCAAGCCGGCTCTATTCTTCTTGCTTGAAGAACTCATGCTTTTTTCCATATAGAAAATAATTTTTACAAGAAAAAAAATGTAGCAAAAAGATTTACACGAATATCTAATGATGAGATGAAAAACAAGAGTTGCAAGTTACCGGGTGATCTTATATCATGATAATTTTCAGCATGACATTACATCACAGTATTTTGATTCTGAAATTTAGGAGTATGTATTTATTTTTGTAGTTTGCTGATTTCAATTATTTAGAAAAAAAAAATAATCATAACAAATGAAACTTCTTTGACAACATTAGAGATTTTTTCCCCTGTTTCCTTTTTTCCCTGATGCAAAACATAGGTAAACAAAAGAGATTGCGAGAATGTCTATGGAGTAAGCAATTCTTTCAGGAAAACTCTTTGAGGCCTTAACCACGTATCAAAAAACTGTTTTATTGTGTATCTCATGAGGTGATTAGTGCTTTATACCACATCTTCACTGTGTATCAAACTGACCCTGTGAATCACACCAATCCCTTGCTTCCGTGCGGCATCAAGTTTGAGTTTTTATTTCATGTTGAGCACCATCATTTTATTTTATGTAAACACATAATTTTGAGCATTTTGGTAGAGCTCATTAAAGTTGTTAGGTTAGATATTGGTAAGAGTTGGTGATCAGATACCAAAAGCTTTCTATTATATCACAGCTAACATTAACCTACACACTTTCTCCTAACAGTGACCTAAGAGAGAAACTCAAGATTTTCTCCATCAAGACTGAATCCACACAAGCAGCTTATCCCTTGACTCTTTCTCAGAGAGGATCAGAGAGCCATGTAAAACAGCGCCAAGAGAACCAGACTGGACTAACCAGTCAGGACCTGAACTTGATCATCTATTATTCACTCTCATAAACTGATTATTTAATTGGCTAGAATAGAATAAGCTATAAAATATCCAACTAAATGTTCTATTTGAAATTTTTCACGAATGCAAGCAGTACCTCAGATGTTAAGAGCATAGAAAGGGGGACCTAACTCAAAATTACCACCATTCCCTGTTTGTGATATTTCTCATATAGGACATGAGCTGGGCACTATTTTGGTCTCTGTTTTAGGACACCATTTGGTTATTCTTTTAAAAAAACCAATTGGTTATGTATCTTTAGTCATCTACTAATTGTTTAAATTGTCTGACTGGTTGAACTGATGGTTGGATACTTGGAGTTTGAAGACATTAGATCAGCCAGTCTCTTCATTCATTAGACCCATATGTAGTTTATATTATCTGAAGAAAATACAATTAATTGTAATTGGCATGGAATTAAATGGGTTAGACTCAGTTTACTGACCATTAAATTGGAGAAAACTGCAAATTAGCATGTTTGATTGATTTGATCTTTTATTTTTCTGTGTGAAGATGCAAGAAACCAAAATGTGAAAAAGAAACAAGAGAGAATGCCACTCTGCGATTTTTCTAGTCAAAGATCAGACGTTTGTGAGATGGATGGTGATATTAGGATCCATGGGAATTCTTTCTCCATTCTCTTATTGGCATCTTCCAATAATAAGACTTCAGAAACACATGAATCATGGCGGATAAAACCTCATGCTCGAAAGCACGACAAGTTCATACTGTCTCATGTTGCTGAAATGTCTGTGAAATCTTTGACTGCCTTTGAACAAGTCCCTGCATGTGCAGTCAATCACACTATTCCTGCAATCATCTTCTCAACTGGTGGGTATATGGGAAACCCCTTCCATGACTTCACTGATGTACTCATTCCTCTTTTCATAACATCCCGCCAATACAATGGAGAAGTTCAGTTTCTCATCAGTGAAATTGTGCCAAACTGGATTACAAAGTACCAGCCAATCCTAAAACAGCTCTCTCATTACGAAATCATTGACTTCAACAAGGATGACATGGTTCGTTGCTACCCTCATGCAATCGTAGGTCTTAGATTTCACAAGGAGATGAGCATTGATCCCTTGAAAGCTCCAAATGGCCGAACTATGGTTGACTTTGCACAGTTTATGAGAACTTCTTTTGCACTGGAGAGACAAAGCGCAATCAAGCTAGGACCTGATCAAGATAAGAAGCCTAGGCTTCTAATAATCTCAAGGAAGTGGACGCGGTCATTCACAAATGCCCAGGAAATTGTTCAAATGGCAGAAGGATTGAGCTTTGAAGTGGTTGTAGCGGAGGCGAATTCATCATCCAGCTTGGTCGATTTTGCACAGCTAGTGAACTCATGTGATGTGATGATGGGAGTTCATGGGGCGGGACTCACGAACCTCGTATTCCTTCCAACTAATGCAACAGTGATTCAAGTAGTTCCTTTGGGTGGATTGGAAGGGATAGCTTGGGCTGATTTTGGAGTGCCTTCGTTGGACATGAAGCTGAGGTACTTGCAGTATGCGATAAGTGAAGAGGAGAGCACACTTATAGAGCAGTATCCTAGAGACCACGCAGTGTTTAAAGACCCTACCTCAATTCAGAACCAAGGATGGCTTGCTCTGAGGTCTATATATTTGGTAAAACAAAATGTGAAGCTTGACGTGGTCAGGTTCAAGGGTGTCTTATTGCAAGCTCTTGATTTTCTCCATCAATAAAACTCTGGACTCTTTGGTTATAGAATATTTTTTTCTTCTTATTCATCCATTCACTCACAGTTTCTGCCAAACCGCTAATATAGCATTCGAAGTTTTGAACCATGTTCGCATGCAAAGAAATTAAATTGCTTTGTTTTCTAGCTCAAACCTGATGAATGTTGAGGGCATGACTTAGCAGGGCTGGCTTTTAGATCATTGCGAATCATGTTCGTTTGAGCATTATATTAAAAGAAACACATTCTTTTCTGACAAAAATCGATTGTCTGAATATCTGAAAAGCTTCTGTCTCCTTCAGGACTACACCTTCCTTGACATTTACACGTATCATATATCCAGTGGCGCGTAGATTACCCTTTTTTTTTTTTTTTTTAAGTGATGACTGGCTAATCTGAAAGGTCTTCATGTACCATGATTGGGTTACTGTATTTACCTTGCTGATAGTTCTTGCTGGAAAGTTTTATATACATATCAAGGGAAAAAAAATGCTTCGGGATATCCATTAGTCAGACAAAATATTCCTCAAGCCCTCATGATCTGAGGTTGGCATGGCAATTCAACCAACCTCACATGTATTAGGCTATCGCACCAATCATCCTTTTTTCCTCCTATGACTGAATTGGTGCCCCATAACATTGCTAGCTCTTTTTTTTTTTTTTTTTTTTTCTTTCCTTGATATAACAGGACAGACAAATCATGCAAGTATGAGTAAATCAACATAACTCAGAAAACTTCCTACGGTCTACTAAAAGTCGGTGAGATTCTGAACTTTTCATAATAATTGATGCTCTCTCATGAAATTGCATATAAAACGAATTAGTATGGACATGTCCAACACTTTGCACTGTATCCTTTTGAATCACCACCATTTCATTGAGGTACGAAATGAACACCCTTGATGTTGTCTTTTGTGAGCAACAGAACACCTTATACATGATCATTCATGGCATGTATGTAGGTTTTTTGATTGGCATCAAGTACCGTGCCAGCACATGAAATGTGCTTGGTGCCTGGTCCCTGTTGATTTGATTCACTGGCTGACGTAACGAGTGCATGCATGAGATTTGTAACCTGGGATGAGGTTATGAGTTGCATGACAAATGACCCGAATCCAAATTGGAAACTTTGTATCCCACCGGGCACCAACCTGGAGGAAATATTCCTAATGGAATCACTGTTTCCACGTTTGGTCCATCTGGCTGGCCAACTAAGGATTCTTTGTAGTCTCTTTCGAAGAGACAACCTCGGATCAATTTTAATGCTTCCGAACGTTCACTAGATCCACCAGAGGATATTGTTTTCTGGTGGGGATGCACTTTTATTTTATTTTATTTTATTTTGCGGACTTTTGGCTTGTGGGATCGCTGTTGTCATTTGTTCGGACTTGTTTGTCTAGAGTGGGCTCTTAGTTGGGTTCCACCCCTCTCGTTTTATCAATTCAATTAGGTGCATGGTGGCCAACAACCATTTAGTCCAAAAAAACAATATTAAACAATTGGTTTTCGTATGTAATCCAGGGGAGGCTCTCGAACAGTCATCACTGGGATAAGGTAGAAGCCAGATAGAATATACTGCCCTCTCCTTGCTGATGTTTGGGTTATGATGGGCTAATCTTTTTCGGTTGTCTCATGTCCGCAAAGAGAACGAGGCTGGAGATTGCTTGGCTCAAAATTTGTTCATTCTAGTGCTAACTTCATTGGAATTGACTTGATTATTTCTAGTCTTATAACAGCTGAAATCATGGCTGGTACATTTAATAGAAATAAGTAATTGGGTCCTCATAGGTATTAGCTCGTCAAAAACTTAATTTTGAGGCATGAATAAAATGTTTTCTTATGCATGTGCATGGATACTATGGCGCTCAATTCCGTTTTTTCTTTTTTGATATTTATGTTAAGATCCTATCTAAAAACCAGGTTGAAAAATGTCATGACTTTAAAATGGTAGATGGAAAATCCAAAATTACAATTTGTCTTTTCTTTCTTTGAGCAACTAGCAGTTTCCTTAAATATTCTCAACAAAAAAGAAAAAAAGAAAAAAAAAAGAGAAGAGAGTCCATTTATCTCTCTTTTTCTAAAAAAGCAAGAAAAACCTTTCAATCAATACAATGCTTCCCATTGTCTAATAGGTACTGTTTATTTTTCTTAATGCTGATATTTATGCTGAGCTCTGCAAACAAAATCTTACCGGTCGGTGGGGAACTGCCTTGAGGACATCTACACTAACTTCCTTTCATTTTATTAATCTCTCAAGAAGATCTACTTTTTGACTTTTTATCTGACACTTTAGTCTTCTTTCCAATTTTTTGTTCCATTTGGCTGTGCATGTGTATGTTTATTGGAAGTGTCCATATGTATGAAATTGTACTTAACTGTTAATATTTTCTAAGAAACTATTAATCTCTTAAAAAAAAAAAGAAACCTCTTACATGTGCGCTTTTGTCTACTTTTAGTTAAACTTTGTCTCTTTTTTGGTGCACCCATGTGCCTGCATGCATGCATGCACCCACCTAATTTTTCCGTGGGTGGACGCCAAAGCAAAACGCCTAAAGGGAAGTCATGACCCATTATTAGACATCCCAAAGAAAGTTGTATCAAGCAATTAGATTTTATTTGGTTCAAGCATGCATATTGATGTATTGGAAGCAAGGTAGGTTAACATAAACTATAACCTGCAATTTCTTTGTTCTACCTTAGCAGTGGAACAGATTTATCCTGCCCTCGGATTAGGTGGGAAGGAGTGGATTCTATAACTTCCTGAAATATCTCCTCTATCCTCAATAGAATGAGTTGTAAAAATTTCTTTGGCATAATGAGTTGATTAAATTCATCACCATTATATTTGTTCATATATAACCCCATCACCAAGGTGCCTTAAAAGAGGCTAATCATGTTTGCCAGTCTCATGGCAAAAGATCTCTCTTCATGTGTTTCAAATAATAAAATATTGACACTACGTTCTACCAACCATGTCAAAAGGAAAAATAAAAAGAGAGGATATTATGGACGCTACATGTCTATGTGCTTGCCACTTCTTAACCAATCTTTTCATTAATCAATAAAAAAACTCTTTCAGTTTCCAAGTGCATATATACTTTAAAAGCCCTTGGAAATTTCATTCCGAGATATCCGCTGCAAGCACAAGATATCCATGACTTGTGGGCAATGCAAGGGGAGGAGGAAAAGATTGGATGCTTTGTAAATATTATCATGCCAGATCTACTGACATATAGTTTAGTATATCTACCATCTGCCACGAGGAAGCCAGATATTATTTTCTGTGAGCATTCTTTTTACATACATGAAGTCAATGATTCGAACCTTTTCTTAGTGGGAAAACGGAGAAGTTGAGCATGTGCCGCTCCGGGAGAGCTGTTTACTGGTCCACATAAGATCTAGAATGCCAGTATCATCACAGTTCTCTTAATGTTTGAGAGAGTCTTTGGAATGATTAGCCGTTGATCTTGAACATGGAGCTTCTCTTCCCTTAGAAGGGAACATCCCATGCGTACTTCTCATGAGGGTGACTCTGTACTTGCAGGGTTGACACACTATTTTCACCTAAAAAAAATACTTGTTGCAGTAATAATATATTAAAGCACTGCTTTCTAGAACAGAAGACTTGGATTTGGACACGGGTTCAACTTGCGTGCTTGCCTTAACCAGTGGGCAATGGGATTAGGCATTCTTTATAGTGGCTTAGAACAGGGCCTATGATAGATGACCAGCGAAAGATCATTAATATAAAGTCATTGTCATAGAATGTGAAGCATGATGCTTGAAAAACCAACGTGAAGCGCCACTTGTTTTAGCACCACAGTACCCTTTTTTTATGAACAAAATATAGAATATTTTTTGAATTTAGGATTTTCCCAAGTTGTATACCTGCTCAAAGTTATTCATTCGGGGAACTGGATACTAGAAGACTTAGAAGTGCTCTCTTAAAAATGAAAAAAAAAAGAAAAATGAAAGGGGGAAAAAAGAAGCTAGAAGAGACTAATTCTTGTTGCAAGAATCAAAAACCCATTAATTGGGTCCTCTTTCTCCCTACCATGGCTAATGCAAAGTTTCTTCATTTAGGACATCATCAAATATGCAATATGGCTGTTGAAGTACATGCTCTAAGAAACAATATTGTTCTTATTCGATTGAATGACTTCCCTTTTTTTTTTTTTTTTTTTCAGAGAATAATGGTGGAAGTGCCACCAATTATTTCATAGAAATGGAAGAATTACTTATATGAATGACTTGGGATGGAACACCTCTTCAGCTTTAAACAAGGAAGATAGGTGCAACCATCAGGCAATAAATCCTGTGTGTATATTTAGCATGTTTAGCACAATGGTACTGCTGCTGCTGCTGATATGCAATTACAGGAAAAGTGAGATATAGATGACTGTAAACTGTTGAAAAACAGAAGCTTTTAATTTACATGGTTGGTGGTGTATCTTGTTCAAGGTTTGAGAACGAAGCATCCTCTCAATGGAGGAGAGCTGCAAAAACTAAGCAATAATTCTGATTTACAAACTGTCAGAGGTTAAGATGGCTTTCTCAGACAGCAATGGCTTCAAACTTTCTACGAAAAATTAAATGCATTGGTGGCCCAACATAACTCTGTAGCATTATTTAGCGAAGTCGGCCAGTGAAAAGTTGACTACCGGGGTTGGTCTAAGGTGGCTAATCACTGTACTTATTTACTATAGATTAATTATTGAATTGCTGCAACTTGCAACCAGAAACACGCAAACCAAGTGCAGTCTCTCCATTCACCCTTTTGACTACAAGATTTACCCACATCCTTGCTCAATTTCATGGCATAGTTTGAGTTGTTGGGTTGCGATCACCTGTACCTGTCTCCCTCTTAATATAAAAATTCCTGCTGTCTTCTTCTATTCTTTTTAGGCATGCTCTACCCACTCCGTTAAGACAACGGTAAAACTCTGTTATCCTATTTCTGAGATGGGATAGGTCCGAGGAGTGCATAAATTAATGAATGGAGTGCCTTCTGAATTTTAAACCGCTCTGGGAAAACAATTCTGCCGCATTGCTTCAATAAAACCATTTTAAATCGTTTTCAAATTTACGCCATCACTTCACACCAGCTACAATCACATTTTCAATGAAGTTGAAAAACCTACGGTATGAAACAAGTGGCATGTGGAGAATGTGAACTGCTGCATATTTTATTTTCTTCAAGCAAGGATGACAAAGAAAGCCTTTTGTTCTTATTGCAAGGGGCAGGGGAGGTATAGACTCATCAGTTGCGTGGTCCCGAGAAGGATTAATATTAGCGATAGACACATGAGGGACCTTCCCATAATCGGATGCGTTTGTAGTTGGCAACCGGGTAAAATAATTCTGCGAAGAAACTAAATGATATTAAAAGATTTCAACTATATTTCTTATCAATCACTCCAAACTCGTATAATTTGGATCCTGTCCACCCTCTAAAACTAAACAAGAGGTCTCAGGACAAAAATGAAGATGGAATGGGTCAGCAACAATGATCCTTGCGTCACTTCCCCCCATTAGAAAATACTGGCTAGCTGGCCTTAGCAACGGATGAAAGCAATAAAGGAGAGCCTGGTGGTGCCAGCTTTCTGATATATTCATCCAGGACAAAGGTGTTTCAGAGGAGATCAAGAGCCAGTGCTATCTAGAAGATGGTGAATGAGAAGGAGTTTGTTCGGAACATAGGTCGAATTGAACCCCGATCGCTTAGTTTAGGATTGCTCGTCGGATGCTTTCTTGCCTTGATGACCTACATTTCGACGTCTGATCGTTATATAAATCCTCTACCAACTGGTTAGTCACTTTTAACCAAACTGATAATCTCACCGTCTGAAGCTATGGATTCAACAGCTAGCTATATGAGATAGCGGAATTGCAACCCATATGAAACAAGCTGCATGAGAATTTAAATTTTTCATGGCTTTAAAATTCTTCTGAGTCCAGTTGGTTTTGCAGTTGTATCCCGACTAACACCAGCTCATGGAGTTCCTACAACTCCCATGGAGGAACACAAGATGAAATCACCACCACCAGGTAAGATCAGAATATGACATTAAATTGGCAACTATTATTTATCATTGCCTGAATTGATCCTCTGATTCATATAGGTCTCGAAACTTGTTTAGCTAAAGTGATTATAACCATAATGAGTCTTTAAATTTGATCCTTATATTGGATGGGACAAGCTTTGTTTATGTCTCAAGATCTATTGAGTTCTTTGACAGCCATGACTTATATCACACTATAATCATTGAGAAGATGCAGGACCAAGAAATGCTATAGAGGAGAATCAACTAAGCAGTGATCCTTCAAATCCGAAATCAGATCTCTTCAAGAAGAATGATGTTATTGAAGAGCGATGGAAGTCATCATCTATAATTCATGATGGTGCCTCCGGAAGGAAAGATGCAGTGAGCACTCAACAACTCGGTGAGCCAATGATTGGAGTTTTCATATTAATATCAAAGCTTAGAAGATGTGTGAGTGGACTGGGCTCCATCAGCAAGTAGTCCCAGCTTCAAATCAATACTAGAGCACACATTCATGAGTTGATTAAATTTTACTTAAGATAGCTCACTTCAAAGGGAACCCTATTCTTCTTTGTTACAGAGAGCAAAAACATCATAGAGGATCGGCATGAAGAGGATGGCGACAACAGGGTCCCAGATAAAAATTCCTCTGCTACTGGTGATTCAACTAAGCAAGAAGATATCATCAATCCCACGCAACTAGGTACGTTGGTTGCCTTTCTAAATTGTATCCGAGTCTCAGTGGTTTACACTGGCATTTATAAATATCACCAGCATGCTATTTCAGCCAAAATAACTGAAATAGCTGTCATAACACACTGAGTCACTCATAACTGGTTGAGTTGGATGAGTCAAGCATGTGATGAGTTTATCTCTCCAAGCTTCTGGTTCCAACTACCAGTGTCTAATGTAGGTTTTTTTTTTTTTTTTTTTTTTCGCTTTGTAAAGGTGAAAGGAGTGAGGATGTCAAGCCTCAAAGGAAGCCAATGTGTGATTTTTCTAGTCCAAGATCTGATTTCTGTAAAATGGAAGGAGATGTTAGGATTCATGGGAGGTCCTCCTCCGTGGTGTTTGTTACTTCCAATCAAATGGGCAATCCAGAACCAAATGAATCGTGGCGGCTTAAAACTTATCCTCGTAAGTTCGACAAAACCATAATGGAGAAAATCAGGGAAGTGTCCGTTAAATTGTCAAGTAGTATTGATGCCCCTCGTTGCACCCTTAGTTATAGCATCCCCGCCATTGTATTCTCGGTTGGGGGGTATACTGGAAACATATACCATGCCTTCAGTGATGCACTGATTCCTCTCTTCATAACTTCGCGGCAATTTAATGGAGAAGTCCAGTTACTCGTAACCAATACACAGCATTGGTGGGAGCACAAGTACCGCCACGTTCTGAAAAAGCTCACTCGATATGAAATTATTGATTTCGAAAATGATGATCAAGTTCGTTGCTACCCACATGTGATCGTCGGCCTCGAAAGCCATGAAGATTTGGTCATCGACCCCTCGAGAGCTCCAAATGGGTATTCCATGGTGGACTTCACAAAATTTTTGAGGAGTGGCTACTCTCTTGATCGAGACTTACCCATCAAGATGGGGGAACATCCTGAGAAGAAGCCAAGGCTTGTCATCATAGATAGACACCTAACTAGAAGACTTACTAATGTCCAGGAGATTGTCAAAATGGCCAAGAAGTTGGGCTTTGAGGTGCTGAGAGCAGAGGCCAAGTTTGAGACTGCAGTTGATGAATTTGCACGCATCATTAACTCATGCGATGTGATGATAGGCGTGCATGGGGCCGGCCTCACAAATATGTTTTTCCTTCCAATGAATGCAGTGTTTATCCAGATAGTCCCCTGGGGTAGGTTGGAAGGGATAGCTAAGTATGACTATGGGGACCCTGCCAGGAACATGAAGCTGCAGTACATGGAGTATAGTATCACTGAAGAAGAGAGCACTCTTATAGATATGTATCCTAGAGACCACCCTGTGTTCAAAGATCCCATGTCATTTCACAGGCAAGGATGGATTGCTATGGGGAAAGTATACCTAGTTGAACAGAATGTGAAGCTTAATTTGAGAAGGTTTAGACCTGTTCTGCTGAAAGCACTCAAGCTCCTGCATTAACAATAGAATAAAGGCATTGGTTGTATGTTTATTATTCACTCTTTCAGTTAATTATTATCTCACTGTTTAGTTTGTTTTTCAAGAAAGAAAGAGTTTCTTTTTTTATATATAATCCATTTCTTTTTATGTTAATTGCACAGAGAAATATCTTTATTTACATATTGATATCTTCTGCATAAGTTAAACTTTAATAAGTCACATTACTTGCCATGCCTTTCCTCGCTTGGTCTTTTGAAGCTTCTAACTACCGAACTACATGTGCTTCTTGATGTGCTGCCACCAAACTCCAAGGGTTTAGATCTTAGTTATAGCTAAAACACCGTAATGATGTTGTAGTGGAGTATGAATAGCTCATTAGGATTCGCAAATAAGCAAAGGAAAATTACTTGGGAAGAATACAGGGTACTAAACTGAAAAGGCAACGGTGAAATGCTCAGGCTTTGGGAGGATTCTTGGGCGAAGAATATTCCCTCAGCCTTCAATCTCCACGACTACACCAAAAAACTACCAAATCTAACGTCATGGTGTCCTCACAATGGAAAAAGAGAACAAAGTAGGATGTCTCTTTTTGAATCAAACTAAATGATGGAAAGAGAGAGAGCAGAACTCGGCAATTTGCTATCTTTGATCTCCTCTCTTCGGCTTTCATCACAAACTGACTCATTGCTGTTTAACTTCTGATCAACCATGTTCACAGCAAAATCTTTTTGCAAATTTGTGAAATCACAATTCACAATTACAGAACTCAGTAATTGTGGTTGGCTCTAAAAAATAGGTTGCACACTAACAAAGAAAAGCTGGCCAGTAGATGGAGGATGCTCCCTGTTGGGGGTAGATGCTTGTCACTTCTCCGAGCAGCTTGCCATCCTGTCCCCCATTTGATTAGAAGTACTATGCCGACTAAGCTATTGTGGCTCATTCTGACTTGGATTGTCGAGTTCCATCCGATTGGCACTTCGCCGACTACTTCACCGACTATCATTGACGATATTTGGCCGACTGGAGACAGTGGGCATGACCAAGTCAGTATCTTGCTGGCTAGTTTTGACAGACCGCCTGTGGCAAGCGACACTCGATATAGCCAACTTCCTCTTACTCGGTGTTAAGCCGACTATGCCAACCGACAACGAGCTGCTACCCTACGACGAGCTCACTCTATCGAATCCCCCGGCACGAGCCCCAGCCGACTAGCTGAGGGCCAAACGTGCCCGCCACGCTATCTGACAGGCCACGTCAGATTACGTCACGCAGACACCATACCCCGGTCGGTTGGCAGGCATGCTGTGATGGGACACTATGAATTCATTAATTGCACCCACGAGGTTATTTATTACATCCCATGCACAATAGCATCTGCCGTCACGATCACGTGCGCACCGAATAGAAGGCATGTCCATCTTCAGAATCATTTAAAGCCGTCCATGCGGCATCGTATGACAGGATGTGATTGATATGATCGTCTATCCTCCTACCATCCGCTTTGCTCCCTCTATAAATAGAGGTAAGCGAAGACCTCTCCAGGTAAGCAACACTAACCCTACGCAGAAATTCTGTCGCTCTCTCCTCTCCACTGAATCACGTCACTGAATTGAGCATCGAAGGGTCCTCGTCGAAGCCACCTCCGATGGGACTATTTTTGTAGGTTTTCTTTTTCGACGATGGGCGAAAATCAGTGCCACTATTTATCATCAACCCTCGCTCTCGCTCTAAGCATTGACTACATGCGCCTCCTCTAGTGACAGAACACCTTCTTCCGGCATCCCGTTGGCTCACACCCAAGTGCGGTTCTTAATCGGCTCCTAGCTGACTCCCTTCCAACTGGAGGAAGGCCACAACACTCCCTTTTGTGAATGCAATAATAATACTATAAACCACATTCTACTTTATTGCCCATTTGCAATGTCAATGTGGTTTGCGATAAGTTCGAGCCTAAACTTTTGAAGAAGACCTTCATTTGTTCATGGACTAGATGGTGGAAGAAAAGAATTGGAACAAACATAGGAAAGCAAGGGATCAATCGACAATTGTCGTTTGTTGGCACATGTGGATAGAAAGAAACAACAGAGTTTTCGGGCAAAAAATCCATCGTTGACACAGATCTCCCTAAATTAATGAAATCTAATATTAAAAATATAATTTTAAAATTATGAAAGTATGAGGGTGGGCCTTAGCACAATGATAAGATTGCTTCAGGCGTATATCGGAACATTTTTTTTCTTAACATTATATAAAGACATCAACATACAGAAAAATTTCACTTATCCTATCAAATGAAAACCAAGTTGTTGCGGTCAGTCTCCTGTTACGCCCATCGCCGGATAAAAGTACCTGCAAAAGAAGTCCATGCTGATCGAAATTATGTCCGACGGAGACACTCTGATGCCTAAGTCCGTGGAGAGTAGTGAACATCAGATGAATATTTAAAGAGACAGAGTATCAGCCTAAAAGTATCTTACCAAATGCTGTTCATTTATTTCTTTTTATAGATAAATTATTGATAATCATTTGTAACGGTTAGACACATGGATCTCGCTTATTTCGGTACTATGTGATCATGGGATGGACGATTATACCCATCATTGATCATGTTGTGGCCATTATGCACTTTCTGTGCCGGTGGTTTCTAGTATGCCGACTCTACGTCAGCAGTTTGACTGTGTCAACTGTATGTCGATAATTATAGAAGTCTGAATGATCATCGGTCGGCAACTCTGATATGCCGATGGTCATCGATTTGGAATGAGTTAAGTCGCCATAGTCAAGGTGTTTGCCAGGGAGGTTGAGAATAGCCGACTGTTAGTCGGCTAACCGATTGATAGTCGGTGATTTGTGCTTATCAGACCGATTAAAAGTTAAAATCAGAGGAGTAAGCTGAATTACCCCAATAGTTGCCCCCCACTCTCAAGTCCAACGTAGCCTGACATGTGGACTGGCATGTGGTCTGACACGTTGGATGAAAGAAATTGTCACGTGTTATCTCGAGCTCCGATTCAACTGTAGACATTAATAATTTCTTCGAAAATAAAGAGTCTTTAGCCATTTTGTCATTTCGATAATCGTGAGATCATCATTAGGGTGTCAGTTCAAGAATATAGTTTAGCATCCGGAGAATCTGATCGATTTGATTCTGACTAATCAATTTCGGTCACGTGTCTAGATGTCATTGGCTCTGAGCTGTTCATATGGATAGTGTAAGGTGGCATGATCTGAAAGTAGATGCATCAAACTGTCCAATCGATAGTTGGTTCTGATGTAACCGCATGTCAAAATCTGGAGCAGTCTTGATTTGAACAACTTCATCCTGACCATTGAAGGATTATATATATATATAACATCACTTTCATTTGGATCTTTCATTTATGTATTTGTCATTTTCTCCTGCAACAGAGGGCTTCATCTTGGGTGCTGAGAGCTTCAAAATTTTTCGAAGTCTTTCTTGTGTTCTTCACATCATTTTCTAGCTTCAGATTGAGTTTTCGTTCCTCTTCCTTCTAGGTTTACCTTTTTCTTCATTCTTCTAGGTTTCTCTACCATCTACCATTTTTAATGGCAAGTAGGGGTAGGAAAGGGAAGGTTTCAACTTCTCGAGATAGTCGATCGAAAAATCTGATTGATGATTTTCTTTCAGATCTGGAGATGAAAGTTTCTTCTTTATTAGGATCCAACATTGATCGGCTCCAAGAACAATATCGTATCTCAGAGCAATTTCAGCTTTTCGCTCCTAGTCTGGATGGTCGAGTGAACTCTCCTCCTCCAAATCAGGTTGCATTTTATGTAGAGGACCTTCGTGTCGATCTTCACTTTTCGATTCTGGAGTTTGTCCGGAATCTTCTTGATTACTATCATCCTTGCTCTGCTCAATTAGCCCCGAACTCCATTCGGCTAATTATTAGTTTTGCTTTGTTGTGTTCTCTGATCCCGACTAACCCTCATCCTTCTCTTTTTTGAGCTTTTTTCATCTTTCATCCCTATCCGAAAATCAAGGGTTGGTGCTTCTTTAACCCGAGGAATGATTTATCTTTTATTTTCGATCTTCCATCATCCATTCATGGGTAGAAGAACCAATTTTTCTTCATCTCTTCTTCATCATCTTGGGGCTTTTCTTCATCCTAGAGTGATCCGAGAACCGGCCCCAACGAACATAGTTAGGTTGATATTATTAATCGAAAAAATTTTCTTCGACTAAAGGACATGAAAGTCCCAGCACAGTGAGAGCTAATGATGGAGCAAGTTCTCTATGATGCCGGACTTAGTTCGGTGACTTCTTTAGGTATAGCATAGTCGGTCATTTTATTTTTCATTTATTTTTGAACTTTGTAACTGAACTTTTGCTTTCTGATTGTAGCTATGCATCCGACAGCATGAGTCTCAGCCGCCGACGTTCGCCAATATGTTGCTAAGAAGAGAGCAACGACCAACATCGGACCATCCCGAATGATAAAGAAAAGTCGGGTTGATTCAGAGTCGGCATCGATGAGGGAGCCCGACATTTCGTCGGTGGTGGTTCTCGATGCTGAGCCGATGATTGCATTGTCGGCTCCGATAATTCTTCTTCCTACTGAAGTACCATCGGTTGGGGTGGAACCGATGAGAGATGGCGATCCCACAGCCATCATGCCAGTTACAACTGTCGAGACGTCATCGATCTTGCATTCGTCAGCAGGGGTTCAGGCCGAGTCTGTAGTTGCAGTCGAACCAGAACCGTCTGCTGCCATGCAGACCATTCCTCTGGTGCCTTCAAATGGACCGACGTGGTCTCGGGCACCGTCAGGTTCCGACTTCTTGGCAGCTTCGAGCGAACGGCCGCCAATTGGAGAGCAAATAAAGGCGTCGGCCATCTCTATCGATGATGGATCGTTGATGGATCTCCCCACCCTCTTCGACATCCGAATTTTGATCGATGAGTCGACCTTGGCCACTCCGATGCTGGCCAAGCGGCTCATCGAGGCTGCTCTTCTCTCGACTGATAGGAAGAATAGAAAAGATCAGACTGTGTCTAAGATGTTTTTCTCCTTCTACCCGATGATTCTCAACATAAGTTGATGATATTTTTTTCTTTCTTTCTTTTTTTTTGATCCGACTTGTTTTCTTTTCAATTGGCTCATGGCATGCACTCTTTGAAGAGTGGATATCGAAAAATTACCGACCTCCGTTGAGTATGGTCGGACAAAACTACAGCTGCAAATACTGAGAAAGCTGCTATTATCGAACAGCTCCAGACAGCAATCGAACGAGAGAAAGCAGCAGTGGAGCGGGAGAAAGAGCTCCAGGAGGAGATCTCCCATATAAAGGCCGAACTAGAGTCGACCAGAGTCGAATTAGGATCGACTCAACAAAATATCCAATTCCTAAAGTCCCGAATTAAGAGCAAAAAGTACTCAATCAATCAGCTCCAGAGGAAAAGGGATGGCTGCATTGAAGAACTTGAAGTGGAGTGTGGGAGGCATCGGGCCACTGAGGAGAAGTTGGCACTGGTCGATGCAGAGTTGGCTTTCGCAAAGGAAGAAGCTCGATTGGCAAAAGACACTTTGAGACGAGCCATCGAGGACTTCAGAGAATCATAAGATTTCAAAAATGAAATCCTCGAGGGCGGGTATGTCTCTTACTGCATTAGATTTAAAGATAACAGGGATGCAATCAAAAGACTGTATCCAAACTTGGACCTGACCAACATTGTTGCCCTCATTTCGGGAGAAGAGATTGCTGAAGAAATTACACCGATCGAAGAGGATGCACCGACTGCACTAGGATCTGCTCCAACCATTGAAGCTATACCAAAGTCAGCTGAAGAAGAAGCCGACTGGTGACCGGTGTAAAATATCTTTTTTTTTGTAATCGGATAATAGTCTAAGTTTATAATCGGATCCTGAGTTTGATTTTATAATCTTTTTTTCGATCAATGAAATGAATTCTAAGTATGAAATTCTTTCTCAATCTTATTGTGTTGTTGACGTTGTTGAATATCAGTCGGATTACTTACGAAAGCCCGGCCCACTAGCCCTGTAAAAAAAAAAAAAAAAAAAAAGAGCTGGAAGACTCCCGATCGGAGTCTTCCTCTTCCCCCATTTCTGATCAAAAATCAGAGTCCTAGGGCCATTAAAAGACCCTAGGACGAACCCTATAAGAAACCCCCCTCTCTCCTCTATGGGTAGACCCTTCAGCCACCGACGATTGCCGGAGTTTTTCTCCGATTTTTCTGTTTGAAGCCGCGGCCTCTCGACCTGTGCTCGTCTCGATTTCACGCCGGTGGGGGTCATCGGAGGTTGTGGTAAGGTCTTCCTCCTCTCCCTCTCTTCTCTCCCTTCTTTCCCGTGCCTGTGAGCACGATGGCCGGCGACGGATGTCGCCGGATTTAGTTGGAGAAGGAAACCCCCTGTTCACCGCCTCTTTCCTCTGATTTTCTGGCACCGACGGTCACGCCGACCGCCGGCTCTGGTCTCTCCGAACCCGGGAGAGTCGGCCATTGCCGCCGGCCACCACCAGCCATGATATGGCCGTGATCGGCCGGTCAAGGCACGGGGACCTCTAGGTCCCCTGTTTCGGCCCAATGAAAGCCCGGGAAGAAGAAGAAAAGAAAAGAAAAAGGAAAAAGAAAAAGAAAAGAAAAAAGAAAAAGAAAAAGAAAAGAAAAAGGAAAAAAAAAAGAAAAGCAAACAAAATACAAAATAAAAAATAATAATAATAATAAGAAAAGAGAAAATTTTCCTCTCTTTCCTCTTTCTCTCTCTTTCTCTCTCTCTATTGTCTCTCTCTAAAAAGAAAAAGAAAAAAAAAAAGAAAAAGAAAAAAAAATATATAAATATATATATATATATATGTGAGAGAAAGTTTCTCTCATCCCTCTCTAAAGTCTTTCTCTCTCTAAAATTGGATTCGTTCTCTCTCTACTTTCTCTCTCTAAAAAAAAAAATCCTATGAATCCCTTATTAGGCTATCTTCTTCACTTTTAGAGATCTATGACCTTAAATCGGGTTAGAACTGAAGGGAGAGATTTATTGGACTGATTATCAAATCGATCATTTCTTTATATTATGTAATTTTATTAAAAATATAAAATTTATTAATAATTTAATATTTTAAATAGGACTGTCTGATTCTTTTAAGGAAGATTAAAAGGTCCTGGACGATCGAGGTAAGTAGATCTTATGCTCCTTATTTATTTTTTTAAATGATCATATTTTTATGCAAAGAATTGCTATTGATGAAATCATAATTTTTTTATAAAATAAGGATCAGCATATGTGATATGAAAAAGCATGTTTTATTATGAGCATTGATTTCATGAATATGTCTTATGAAAATAGCATGATTATGAAGCACGAATTTTATTATTTTTCTATCTATGAATATGTATGCTTTAAGAAAAAGATATAAAGATTTCAAAGGCTCTTAGATGGCTATGAATGAATCCCTTCGGGAAGGTCGACATCCGGAGCTAGCATCCACACGAAACATGGCTCTGCCAGCGGATATAAAGTTGGCACATGAATTAAGAACTCTGTCGATTAAGAACCATGGCCCTGTCACGGGTATAATAGTGACCTTAGCACGAATGTCTGTGAGCAATATTTTGAAACATGACATGAATACATGATGAAAATGATTTACGATTCATAATTGTGAAATATACATGATTTATGCATGCATGATGAGCTTATAACTTATTTTATTATATGCTCTATGAAATATTTATTTTTGCAATAATTGTTATTTGCTAAATGATGCATTATCATAGAAAACTTATGCTTGATCCGGTAAGGAAGTGAAAGTCTACTTACTGAGCTAGTGTAGCTCATATTCTTTTTGTTTTCTCTTTTATGTACAGAGAAATAAGGCTAGGATCGAAGGAAAGAGAATCCAAGCTTGGAGATCAGCAAAGCAAGTTTAGAAATTTTGCTCTAGGAATTCAGTTTATGTTTATGAATTGTAGTCATTATGAATTTTAAGACTTGGATTATTTTATCTCTGAATTTAGATGCTCTGAACCAGTTTTGGTTTACTTAAATAATTGAATTGAACTTTATTATTACATTTATTGGAGATACATCTGTTATTATATTTAAGAAGATGAATTTTGGCTTCGTGTTATCGTGGGTCCATCCCTCGGTAGCATGGCCGTGTTATGTCTCGAGTTTGGGGCGTGACATTTTATGGTATCAGAGCAATAGGTTTAATCAAGGATAGAACTTAAAACCTAACAGTGAGTAGCTAGGTTATGCATAGTTAGACTTTGACTTAAATTATTAACTGTACTGTAACTCTGTTATAAAATAACGTAATAATGATTGACATTTGAATAGGAAGCGATGAGCGATAGGGAGGGCGAGACTTTGGCAAATATGGCTGCTAGGACAAGAGGAGCAAGAGGAGCAAGACTGACGTCACGAGGAGCTGACAATCAACCAGCTGAGCGGGCTCCTGACGCACCGGCCACGCAGGTGGACATTGCTGGTGTTTGTCAAGTGGTGGCTCAGCTTATTCAGCAGCAGGCACAGACTGCTCCTCGACCGACATTATCTATGGAGTCATACTATGAGAGATTCAGAAGGCTCAACCCACCTCTATTTGAGGGTGGATCTGATCCTATGGCTGCAGAGACATGGATTCGAGAGATGGAAAAGATGTTTGATGCCCTGCAATACCCTGAGAATGTGAAGGTCCGATTAGCCATCCCTATGTTAAAAGAAAATGCCGAGTTTTTGTGGACTGCAATAAAAGCTGCCTATGGAAACAATGATGATCAGCTCACTTGGGATGAATTCAAAGAGATATTTTATGACCAGTACTTTCCGAGGACAATGAGATTGGTAAAAGAAAATGAGTTTCTAGCCTTAAAGCAAAAGGATGATATGACGGTGCTAGAATATGCTAACAAGTTTAATGAGCTAGGCCGCTTCTGCCCCCAGCTTATGGAATTCGAAAGGAGTAAAGCTAACAGATTTGAACAAGATCTAAAATATGAAATTCGATCCCGTCTATCTTCTCATATTTTCAATAACTACAAGGACGTACTGGAGCGAGCTTTGAAAGTGGAATCTGAGTTGAAAAGAGCAGAACTAGAAAGAGGAGATAAGAAGAGACCGAGATCAGCAGGAAATCTAAAGGATCAGTAGAAAAATTTCAAAAATAATAACTCTGATAAGAAGAAAGAATCTTCATCCTGCTCCTACTGTGAAAAAAATCACAATGGACCTTGTCTCAAAAGGATTGGAGCATGCTTCTTATGTGGTAAAAAAGGACATATGGCTCGTGATTGCCCAAATAAGAAAAGAGATGACACTAGATCTAACAAACCAGTTGATCAAAAATAAAAAGGAAACGCACGAGTGTTTACTTTAAACCAGCAGGAGGCCAATGCAAATGATCAAGTGGTGACAGGTATTATCCCAGTCAATTCTATTTATGCTCGTGTGTTATTCGATTCTGACTCTTCACACTCTTTTATATCTCTCAAGTTTGCTACTTCTTTGAATTGTGTGTCTGGAAAACTAAATGAACCATTATATGTTAGCACACCTTTTAAAAATATTGTTGTTGCTGACATTATTTTCAAGAATTGCATAATCCAAATAGAAGAAAAAGAATTAGCAGCAGATTTGATTCAGCTAAATATGTATGATTTTGACGTTATTCTTGGGATGAACTGGTTATCTTCATACCATGCACATATTGATTATTTTGGAAAAAGAGTGGTATTTCAAATTTCGGATGAACCGTAATTCTTCTTTCAAGGCGAAGTTCATAATACGGAATCAAAACAATCATTGGGTATTATCTCAATTATGAACGCAAGAAAAGCTTTAAGGAAAGGATGCAAAGCATTTTTGGCCCATGTAATAGACATCGAGAAGGAAAAGATAAAGCTGGATGATATCCCAATTGTCAAGAAATTTTTTAATATTTTTTCAGATGAACTATCCGGATTGCTCCCAGAGCGTGAAGTTGAATTTAAAATTGATATCACCCCAGGAACCGGACCTATTTCGAAACCTCCTTATCAGATGGCTCCCGTAGAATTACGAGAATTAAAGGATCAACTGCAAGAACTTTTGAATAAAAAGTTTGTCCGGCCAAGTACATCACCCTGGGGAGCTCCTGTGTTATTTGTGAAAAAGAAAGATGGAAGCATGCGATTATGCATTGACTATCGGGAGTTGAACAAGGTAACCATAAAGAACAAATATCCTCTTCCACGAATAGATGACTTATTTGATCAACTTCAGGGTGCTCAAGTTTTCTCCAAAATCGACTTATGATCTGGCTATCATCAACTAAGAATTAGAGATGAAGATGTACCTAAGACTGCATTTAAAACCAGGTATGGCCATTATGAATTTTTAGTAATGCCCTTTGGACTAACCAATGCACCGGCTGCTTTTATGGATATGATGAACAGGATTTTCAAGCCGTATCTGGATCAATTCGTTGTTGTTTTTATTGATGATATCCTAGTGTATTCTAAAAATATAGAGGAACATGAGAGATATGTGAGGATCGTGTTTCAGACCTTGAGAAAAGAGAAGCTCTTCGCCAAGCTTAGCAAGTGTGAATTCTGGTTGGATAGTGTTGTCTTCCTCGGCTATGTAATATCCAAGGAAGGAATCTCAGTCGATCCAAAGAAGATAGAAGCCGTGGTAAATTGGCCTCGACCGACTAATGTGACGGAAGTTAGAAGCTTCTTAGGCTTGGCTGGTTATTATAGAAGATTCGTCAAGAGATTTTCCCAAATTGCAATTTCTCTGACTCGCTTAACTCAGAAATGAATAAAATTTGTATGGAGCAGTGAATGTGAGCAGAGTTTTCAAGATCTGAAGCAACGATTGATATCTGCCCCAGTTCTTACCTTACCATCTAATGAAGGAGGATTTGTCATTTATAGTGATGCTTCTAAGAAAGGATTAGATTGTGTGTTGATGCAGAATGATAAGGTCATAGCTTATGCTTCTCGATAACTAAAAGCCTATGAGCAGAATTATCCAACCCATGATTTGGAGTTAGCAGCTATTATTTTTGCTTTAAAGATTTGGCGACACTATTTATATGAAGAATCATGTGAAATCTTTACTGATCATAAAAGCTTGAAATACTTATTTACTCAAAAAGAGCTGAATATGAGGCAAAGAAGGTGGCTTGAACTATTAAAAGATTATGATCTAAATATTAAATATCACCCTGAAAAAGTTAATGTGGTGGCAGATGCACTTAGTAGGAAGTCTTCAGTGAATGTGATGACTCTGCTATCCTTTCAGCAACAAATTCTTAGGGATCTTGAAGATTTGCAAATTGAAGTGACTTGTACTGATGTTAAGAATGTGTTAGCAAATTTAATGGTACAACCAGTATTGATCGAACAGATAAAAGCGGCCCAACAAAGTGATATTCATTTATGTCAGATTAAGAAGGACATAGAGAAAGGGTTACGAACTGAGTTTAGACTACATACAGATGGAACTCTTTATTTTGGGAACAGATTATGTATACCAGGTGATCCTGAACTAAAAAAAAAAATTTTGGAAGAAGCCCATAAATCTCGTTTCTCTTTTCATCCCGGTAGTACAAAGATGTATAGAGATTTAAAACAACTCTTCTGGTGGAATGGAATGAAGCGGGAGATAGCTTGATTTGTATCTCAATGCTTGGTATGCCAGCAAGTGAAAGCCGAACATCAAAGACCTGCTGGTCTGCTAAGACCATTAGAGATACCAGAATGGAAATGGGAACATATCACGATGGATTTCGTTACTGGACTTCCAAAGACAACAAGAAAAAATGATGCAGTGTGGGTGATTGTTGATCGACTTACTAAATCAGCTCACTTTCTACCTTTCTGAGTTGGCACTCCGCTTGATAAGTTAGCCCAGATGTATATTGATAAAATTGTACGTCTGTATGGTGTTCCAATAAGTATTGTATCTGATCGAGACCCACGATTTGTATCTAAATTTTGGAAAAGTTTTCAAGATGCCTTGGGAACAGAATTGAGGCTTAGTACTGTATTTCATCCTCAGACCGATGGCCAATCTGAAAGGATAATTCAAACTCTGGAGGATATGTTAAGAGCTTGTGCTTTTGACTTCGGAGGACATTGGGATAATCATGTGGCATTGATTGAATTTGCATACAATAACAGTTTTCATTCAAGTATTCAGATGGCACCCTATGAAGCCCTATATGGAAGAAAGTGTAGATCTCCTCTGTATTGGGATGAAGTGGGTGAAAAGAAATTAATTGGTCCCGAGTTAGTTCAAGATGCCAGAGACAAAATTTATCTAATCAAGAGAAGACTCAAGGCAGCTCAGGATAGACAAAAGAGTTGGACAGATAGAAAAAGAAGAGAATTAGAATTTCAGGTCGGTAATCATGTTTTTCTAAAAGTATCACCTACTAAGGGTGTCATGAGGTTCGGGAAGCATGGCAAGCTGAGTCCGCGATATATTGGACCTTTTGAGATTTTAAATCGAGTAGGAGATGTTGCATACGAACTAGCCTTACCACCAGATTTATCCAAAGTATACAATATCTTTCATGTTTCACTACTGAGGAAGTTTGTACCTGATCCAAACAGTGTGATAAAGTATGAGCCATTGCAAGTTCATGAAGATCTAACCTATGAAGAATTTCCTCTGCGAATTATTGACCGAAAAGAGCAAGTTCTAAGACGGCGTACCATTCCATACGTAAAGATTCATTGGAGTAATCATGAAGAGAGAAAGGCTACGTGGGAGCTTGAAGACGATATGAAGACGAGATATCCACACTTATTTGAAAATGAAGGTATGTTAAATTTTGAGGACGAAATTTTTTTTTAGGAGAGTAGAATATGAAAGCCCGGCCCACTAGCCCTGTAAAAAAAAAAAAAAAAAAAAAACAGAGCTGGAAGACTCCCGATCGGAGTCTTCCTCTTCCCCCATTTTCGATCAAAAATTGGAGTCCTAGGGCCATTAAAAGATCCTAGGACGAATCCTATAAGAAACCTCCCTCTCTCCTCTATGGGTAGATCCTTCAGTCACCGACGATTGTCGGAGTTTTTCTTCGATTTTCCTGTTTGAAGCCGCGGCCTCTCGACCTGTGCTCGTCTCGATTACACGCCGGTGGGGGTCACCGGAGGTTGTGGTAAGGTCTTCCTCCTCTCCCTCTCTTCTCTCCCTTCTTTTTCGTGCCTGTGAGCACGATGGCCGGCGACGGGTGTCGTCGGATTTAGTTGGAGAAGGAAACTCCCTGTTCGCCGCCTCTTTCCTCTGATTTTCCGACGCCGACGGTCACGCCGACCGCCGGCTCTGGTCTCTCCGAACCCGGGAGAGTCGGCCGTTGCCGCCGGCCACCACCGGCCATGATATGGCCGTGATCGGCTGGTCAAGGCTCTAGGTCCCCTGTTTCGGCCCAATGAAAGCCCGGGAAGAAGAAGAAAAGAAAAGAAAAAGGAAAAAGAAAAAGAAAAGAAAAAGGAAAAAAAAAAAGAAAAGAAAAAGGAAAAAGAAAAAGAAAAGAAAAGAAAATATAAAATAGAAAAATAATAATAATAATAATAATAATAAGAAAAGAGAAAATTTTTCTCTCTTCCCTCTTTCTCTCTCTTTTTCTCTCTCTATTGTCTCTCTCTAAAAAGAAAAAGAAAAAAAAGAAAAAGAAAAAAAAAAATATATATATATATATATATGTGAGAGAAAGTTTCTCTCATCCCTCTCTAAAGTCTTTCTCTCTCTAAAATTGGATTCATTCTCTCTCTACTTTCTCTCTCTAAAAAAAAAAATCCTATGAATCCCTTATTAGGCTATCTTCTTCACTTTTAGGGACCTATGACCTTAAATCGGGTTAGAGCCGAAGGGAGAGATTTATTGGACTGATTATCAAATCGGTCATTTCTTTATATTATATAATTTTATTAAAAATATAAAATTTATTAATGATTTAATATTTTAAATAGGACTGTCTGATTCTTTTAAGGAAGATTAAAAGGTCCTGGACGATCGAGATAAGTAGATCTTATGCTCCTTATTTATTTTTTTAAATGATCATATTTTTATGCAAAGAATTGCTATTGATGAAATCATAATTTTTTTATAAAATAAGGATCAGCATATGTGATATGAAAAAGCATGTTTTATTATGAGCATTGATTTCATGAATATGTCTTATGAAAATAGCATGATTATGAAGCACGAATTTTATTGTTTTTTCATCTATGTATATGTATGCTTTAAGAAAAAGATATAAAGATTTTAAAGGCTCTCAGATGGCTATGAATGAATTCCTTCGGGAAGGTCGACATCTGGAGCTAGCATCCACACGAAACATGGCCCTGTCAGTGGGTATAAAGTTGGCACATGAATTAAGAACTCTGTCGATTAAGAACCATGGCCCTGTCATGGGTATAATAGTGACCTTAGCACGAATGTCTGTGAGTAATGTTTTGAAACATGATATGAATACATGATGAAAATGATTTACGATTCATAATTGTGAAATATACATGATTTATGCATACATGATGAGCTTATAACTTGTTTTATTATATGCTCTATGAAATATTTATTTTTACAATAATTGTTATTTGCTAAATGATGCATTATCATAGAAAACTTATGCTTGATCCGGTAAGGAAGCGGAAGTCTACTTACTGAGCTAGTGTAGCTCATATTCTTTTTGTTTTCTTTTTTATGTACAGAGAAATAAGGCTAGGATCGAAGGAAAGAGAATCCAAGCTTGGAGATCAGCAAAGCAAGTTTAGAAATTTTGCTCTAGGAATTCAGTTTATGTTTATGGATTGTAGTCATTATGAATTTTAAGACTTGGATTATTTTATCTCTGGATTTAGATGCTCTGAACCAGTTTTGGTTTAATTAAATAATTAAATTAAATTTTATTATTACATTTATTGGAGATACATTTGTTATTATATTTAAGAAGATGAATTTTGACTTCGTGTTATCGTGGGTCTATCCTTCGGTAGCATGGCCGTGTTATATCCCGGGTTTGGGGCGTGACATTACTGATTATCTCGATGTGTTGAATATCGATCAATAGTCATAGTAAAGTTTGTCTGCTAGTCGGATGTTAGCCGACTTAGCTTTTAGATAATTTTTTTAGATATTTGATAGACAGTGACAAGTCGAATATCTTTCGACTGATCGAAGTCAAGTCGGTATACTTCCTACTCGATCGGAGTCGAGTCGGCATAATATTTTGCTTAGCTAAAGTCAAGTCAGTATGAGTAGTCATTCAATTTAAGTCTATTTTTATAATAAAAAATTGAGATATAGTTGGTACAAGCTGATCGATTATTTATCAGTTTGACACCATTATTCGACTTAAGTCAGTTTTTATAGTAAAAAATCGAGATGTAGTCGGTATAAGCTGATCGATTATTTATTGATCTGATGCCACTTTTGTAGATAACTTACAGATAATTAAAAATTTTAAGAAGATCTAAAATTCCAATATTTCATTCCGAATATGTCGTACATATGAATAACTTTATTGATAGTATATCTTCAAATTATTGGCATTCCAAATCCAAGGAATAGTCGCTCCATCGAGAGTTTCTAATCAATACGCATTCGAATGAAGTATCTCGATCATCTTGTAAGGTCCTTCCCAGTTTGAAGATAATTTTTTTTAGTCTAGAGGCTTTGAAACTTCTACCTTTCTTAAGACCAGATCTCCTGGATGAAAGACACCTTTGTATTGTAATACCGAGCTACTCTTTGTCGATATACTGCCATTCGAATTTTAGCTTGCTGTCAAATTTTTGAGAGTAAATCTAGATCAGTTCTCCGACATTCAGAATTATTTGGCTCATTATATTGTTCGACTCTTACTAATAGCAATCCGATCTCAAGTGAGATTGTTGCCTCTGTTCTATAGGCTAAGTTGAATGGTGATTCTCCTATTGATATGCGAAGAGTTGTTCGATATATCCATAAAATCGGATATAATTCTTTTATCTAGAGGCCTTTAGCTTCATTCAATTTGGTATTGAGATCATGTAGAATTGTTCGATTTATCACCTCCACTTCACCGTTAGATTGTGGATGGCCGATTGAGGTGAGCTTGTGCGTAATATGAAATTTTATACAAAACTCTTTGAAATTTTGATTGTCAAATTGTTGACCATTGTCGGTAATAATGGTGTGTGGTAGATCAAATCTGCATATGATTAATTTTTGAATGAAGTCTTCCATCTTACTTTTAGTGATTTATGTTAAGGATTCAGTTTTCATCCATTTGATGAAGTAATCAATGATAACTACTATAAATTTTCTCTGATCAGATACCGGAGGGAAAGGACTGAGTATGTCGATTCTCTACTATATGAAAGGCCATGGTGCACTAATTGATATCAGTTAGCTGGTCGATTGATGTTATATATTGGCATACTTCTGATTTGATTCACATCTTTGGACAAGTTCAGCTACATCTTTTTTCATGATGGGCCAATAATATCTTTGTCGCAAGACTTTATAAGCCAGTAATTTATCTCCTAAGTGATTTTCATAAATCTCTTTGTGAACCTCTCGGAGTGCACAGTCGACATTCGTTGGTCTCAAGCACTTTAGTAAGGAAAGAGAGAACGACCTTTTATAGAGTTATCCATTCATTAAAACATATTATGAGGCCATCCATCTTAGTCGTTTAGCTTCTGAAGGATCTACAGGTAGAGTTTTATCAGTCAAATATTGGATGATCAGGTCCATCCAACTTGGCTCGTCATTGATTTGTAACACTTCTTTAACTTTGTCAATATTCGATTGTCCAAAATATTTGATGAACATTCGATCGAGCAAGCTGAATGAAGTAGTTGCGAGCCGAGAAAGTACATCAGCTCAAGCATTCTCTGCTCTTGAAATATGAGAGATCTCAAAATATTTCAAGATTGATGTAAGATCTTTCACTTTCTGAAGGTACTTCATCATAACGGAGTCTCGGATTTCAAACTCGTCCTTAATTTATTTGGTGATCAGTTGTGAGTCAGTGAAGATCTTCAAGTTGTTAATGTCAAGTTCTTTGATAATTTTCAAATCGACTAAAAGAGCTTCATACTCGGCTTAGTTATTTAAGGCTTTAAAATTAAATCGAAGGGCGTACTCAGTAACAATCCCTTCGAAATTGATGAGGATGAGGCCAGCTCTACTGCCTTGAGCATTGGATGCTCCATCAACATATAGCACCCACACCGATGCTAAGTCAGCCTCAAAAATTTTGATTTACTTCAATTTGCCATCGAGTTCATCCTCAGGATTATCATCGAATATTGTACATTCAGTGATAAAGTCAGTCAAAACTTGTGATTTCATTGACGATCGTGGACGATATTAAATATCAAATTCACTGAGTTTTATTGTCCACTTCATCATTCGATCAGAAATATCAGATCGGTATAGAATTGCCTTCGACAGCTGATCTATCAAGATAACTATTGGATATACCTGAAAGTACGATTGAAGTCATTATGATGATATGATTAGAGAGTAGATCATCTTTTTCGCTCTTGGGTATCGTACTTCAGCATTGTAAAGTATCTTATTGGTATAATAAATCGATCGTTGAATTCGATTTTCATCATCCTGAACAAGTGTCGAACTAACTGCCTCTATGGAGGTTGCCAGATAGAGATATAATATTTCTCCCACTTTTGATTTTGTGAGTAATGGTGAAGATGTCAAATATTTTTTCAAATCTTCGAAAGATTGTCGGTACTCATCTGACTATGAAAATTCTTTTGCTTGTCTAAGGTCTTGAAGAAGGGTAGATATTTTTCTGCCAACTTTGAAATGAATCGGCTGAGTGTGATGATCTTTCCATTGAGTTGTTGTATCTTTTTCTTGAAGTTTGGATGCTTCATATTAATGATAGCTTTTATTTTTTCAGGATTAGCTTCAATTCCTTATTGTGATACGAGAATCTAAGAAACTTTCTGACAGTTATCTCGAATGCATACTTAGTCGGATTCAATTTCATCTGATGTTGTCGAAGTGTATCGAAGGCTTCTTCCAAGTTCTGAATGTGATTAGAAGTTTTAAAACTTTTCACCAGCATATCATCAATGTAGACTTTCATGTTGCGTCCAATTTGTGTCTTGAACAGTCTGTTGATTAGCCATTGATAAGTAGCTCAGGCATTCTTTAAACCGAATGGTATTACTTTGTAGCAGTAGATGCCTTTGTCGGTTATGAAGGCAGTATGCTCTTATCTTTAGGTGCCATCCGAATTTGATTAGAGCCCACGAAGGTATCCATAAAGCTCAAAAGTTGATGTCCTGAAGTCGATCAACTAGTTGGTCGATCTTTGATAAAAAAAAGCTGTCCTTCGAACATGCTTCATTTAAATTTGTGTAGTCGATGCAGATTTTCATTTTTTATTGGTTTTTCTCACCATCACTACATTGGCGAGCCAATCGACATAATTAGCTTCTCTGATGAAGTCAGCCGCAAGGAGCTTATCAACTTCTTCATCGATGATCTTCTGCCTTTCAAGAGCAAAAGATCTTTTCTTCTACCTCGTCGACCTAACTTTAGGATCAATGTTCAGCCGATGAGTTATTACTTTCGAAAGAATCTCTGACATATCGATCGTCGATCAAGCAAAAATATCGGTATTTGCTCTTAGCAGATTCATCAGTTGTCTTCGCTTCAGATCAGGTAATTGCAATCTAATTTGGATCATTTTTTTTAGAATCATCTTCTCTTAACAGGATAGAAATCAGTTGTTCAGCTGGTTCATCTCTTCTTTATTTTTTTCTGATCCAGTTTATCAACCGACAAAGAGTCTTCAGGTTGACTATTCTTTGCAAAGACCATAAAGTA